>NC_141538.1:36850000-37178750 GCF_021556685.1 Rattus norvegicus | reverse complement strand
ATGCATTTCTACTTTAAAGATTTATCTCCCAGCTTACAGTTTCAGGTGGAATTGACTGACTCCTCTGTTTTATCTATATCTTGACAGGTGATTGAGAAGTAATAACTTATGAAAATTGTTTAAACTACATAATTATAGAAGCCAGCATGGAATGTTACAGAACACGTGGAAATGAAAAGGGAAATAATCTTTAGTTATCTACCCCAAATATGATAACCCTTTTAATTATTTATATATGTATCCTCAACTAATATATCAGATGACTACTGAAGTGTAAGTATTTATAGTGTAACTGCATCCTTCACAACACGTATTACACATGGATGAGTATATATATGACCTTCAAAGAGTTGCTAATAATATGTTATGGTGAACTCACCTAACTCCTTCCCAAGACTATATCTGGCTTGATTATAAAAACTCTGAGAGGATTGCCTCTTAATTTAGTATTAACTACTGCTATAATTGGATCATGAATGTTTCCCAAAACTAAGATTTTTAAAAACTTGATCCCAGAAAATTATTATTGGGAGCTGTTGGATACCTTAAAAAGCAGGACCTATAGGGGCTTCTTTACATCATTGGAGTATGCCTTTGAAAGGGGTATGACATTGTTGTTTCTGTTTGCTCCTTGGCTTATGATACAGTTCGAAAATATGGTTCTTCTGTGATCTACCTTTTCCTCACAGACTTACAATATTGTATGTCAATTACCACAATATTGAATCAGTTAATCACAGAATAAAACTTAAAAAAAAAACAAACAAACAAACCCAAGAGCCAAAATCTGTTTCTTTCTTAAGGTCATTGTGCAAGGTATTTCTATAATAGTGGGAGAACTAACACAACTACTCGTTTATTATCTCATCCCTCCTTATCCCCCAGTGGTGATTCCCAATTCTCATGCGTGGCTCAGTAATAAATAAGTTCTTTTATTTCTGAAATCTTGCTTTACAGACTTTGCTTTGGCTCACACAGAGCAGAGTTGAGGAATGGCTGTTAAGAAATAAGAAATCTACCAACACTCCAAAAAAATAACAATAAATGCTTCATAGTGAAAACATTGTCGTTCCAAAAAAAAAAAAAATAGGATTTTTTTTAAAGTTTCCAGGAAATATCTGCCTACTTATTTCACTGTTAAGTGTATGTCATTTCCTGGATTCTGACCTTTTTTAGATATTAAGATATTCGATAACATAGTAAATATAACTGTCTTTAGGCATGAGAAAGTTGTTTTACTCTGTTAATTGATGACCATAAGAAAATAAATTGAGCCTAACTTACAGGAGAGAGACACTTTAGTCATTCCCTTTCTTCCTTTTTACCTTCAAGAGATTCTATTAGAATAACAATGACATGCATTTTGTTCGAAAAGTGTCCATATTTCGAATATATTTTCAAATATATGGGAGAATATGTTTGCAGTACTAGCAATAAGCATAAGGACCAGCTAGTTGAATGTTTTCAAATAACTCTATAATCTAATTCTCAAATTGTTGCAATCAAAATTTTTTGTAGCAATTTACTTAGACTCCCTTTCAAAAGAACTCATAGGACATAAAAAAAAGCAACCAGACTGTGTAAAAGGTATGTCCTGGCCACGGATATGACTGATAAACCAGTGACAGATCATTGGAGAAAACTAAATTTCCCTTCCTGTTACAGACAGTTTGTTCATTAGGGATGGAGCCCCATGTCTACTCTTCCCTCTCATGGCTCGGACCCAGTCTGCCTTGAACCCATGCAGTTGATGGCTAGTGTGGACCATCACAGTCTCTGCGAGTTCACTCTTGTGATTGGAAGATATTCTTTCCTTGGTACCAGCTACCTTCTCTGCCTCTTAAGTTTCTCCTTCTCTTCCACAAAGCTCCCTGAATCCCTAGGGAAGGGATTTGTTGAAAACAACCCATTTATGACAGAGTGCTCTAAAGACTCTCATTGTCTGTGCATTTTCCATTTGTGGGTCGCTGTGTTAATTACCATGTGCTACAAGAAGAAGCTTCTCTGATGTAGGTTGCGTGAAGCACTTATTTATGTGTACAGCAGTGTATCATCAATAAAACAAACAACACCACATGCTGGTAAGAATGTAAGGAAAATGGAACATTTATTCAATGCTGGTGGTATTAGAAACTGGTTGTCCTAGTTAGAGTTTCATTGCTGTGATGAGACACCATGACCAAGGCAACTCTTTATAAAAAGAAAAAAAATTTAAAAAAAGGTATTATCACAAGGTCACAGAGAGGCAGACCAGAGGATAGGAAAGGCAAACCTATTGAAGTACATGTTGTTAAAAAACAAGCCATAGTTATTCCTGATACCTTGTACGCTAATTTTAACATAATAAAATATTTAAAATGAATTAAAATCTCCCAAAATAGGTTTCTAACAGAACTTTCTTAAGATACCCAATTAATGAAATACTGTATAAAAATATAAACAATGCTCTATTTTTATTTTTCTGCAATGAATGAAATGGTCAGGTTCTTCATTCAAGTCATTTTTGTAACAGTTGGAAAGCGTTATGGAAATGTCAGGGAAACAAAGTAAGAATGTGTCTGTGAATTATTTTCAGTATTGAAGTAGTCTTTACTCTTGTTGGCTTAAATGTGAGTTTTTATCCAGTTCAATACATAGCCTTACCTTCCCAGTCTCCCCATTATGACTTAATAATATATGCTCTAATATAAACACACACTTTTCACAAATACCTTCATGAAAATGGAAAAAAAGGAAAGGAAAGGAAAAAAATTCTAACTAATCTCACTGAAGTTTTAAAGAACAGAGGTGTAAGAATTCAAAGAAGGTGATGAAACTGAAAGGCTTCATCTCTGTGTGACACTGAGAAACCCTGTAGTTGTATCAACTCTTCCCATTCTATAAGTCAGAAAGGTTTCTAGGAACTCATATTTTTATACCAAATACAACTTAATATCAATGGAAGATATTATTGATATTAACTGACAAGAAAGGACAACAACAATATGTTATTCACTATGTGGCGGTTTGAATGAAAATGTCCCGAATAGGCTTATTAGGTGGTGTGGCCATGTTGGAATAGCTGGGGCTTTCTTGGAGGAAGTCTGTCAATCTTAATGGCCTTTAGAGGTTCAGAAGCCTAAGTCAGCCATAGTGTCTCTCTTTTCTACTGCCTATTGATTTTAATGTAAAAATCTCAACTCATTCCCCAGCACCATATCTGCCTGACTGACTGCACTATGTTTCTTGACATGACGATAATGGACTAAAGCTCGGTACTGTAAGCCAGAATCAATTGCATGCATTCCTTTATAAGTGTTGCTGTGCACAGCAACAGAATAAGATACTAACTAATTCACACTAAAATATTGCTATAGCAAAAGGATTCTTATCATTTTTCAACTCTGAGCAGCATGCTTCAAGTGCCTCTTACCATACTCCATCAATACCATAGTATATACTGAGGGAGAGCAAGGTCACCATGCAAATGTCTGAGGTGTATCTTTCTAGTTAAGAACATAGAAAGGGTTGGAAGGAAGGCGATGGATTCATTTTGAGCCCCAAGCTTCCTCTTCTGCTTTACCACTTTAATTTGTTCTAACCACTGTCATTCCCAACATCTCTGTTGCCACTGTTTCTTAAAGCAGGTTACTGCGATAAATGTAGCTCTCCTAGTCCAATGTGAAAAATCTAGCTTGAATCTAATTTCAATATTTTTATACATTCTTTTCCAAGTGAATTTAACTCCGTATTATTGGCTTTCATTTTTTTAAAGTAGAAAAGAATTTGTAGCTCATAGAATTGTTGAAAAATTTCAAAGTCTGTACCACAGTGCTACCTCCCATTCCCTGAAGGATCCTGGCCCCATTCTTCTGCACAAGTGCCATTCCTCTCCCCTGCCAAATCTCTGCCATTTTATCAACCCAGTCACCTGGGATGCCTTCTATCCTCCATTTTCAGGTTCTTTTAATTTCATGCCTGAGCTATTTCAATAGTCTCTTGTCTCTGATCTCCAGCTTATTTCCCCTCCCATCCCTCTTGTTCACTGTTGCCAGACTAATCTTTCTAAAGTATCATTCTGAAGCTGCCATTTCCTTGCTGAAAAATATTTAAAGAATTTCTAATAGGTACAAAGAGAATTCCAAACTGTTTGTTGACAGCAGCGCAGGCTCCCTCATGTGAACTAGGTAACATTTATTAATTATGGTCTAGGTCCCAGGCATTTTGCCGACATTTCCTATAACCCTCAGAGCAACGAAGCAAGGCTGGGGTTGTTATTCCTTTTTTACAAACAGAAAATGGTGGACTAGGCAGTGTTTGGTATCAGTTGAAATACAGCAGCTGGCAGTAAGAGCAGATAAAGGAGTCACTGCTTTTGTTTTCCTGTAAAGAATTAGTCCTTCCTCAAATATCAACTTCCAAACACATGTATACTTACTCTGAAGAGTTTACATTTTTGTATTTCATTTGTTTCCAGGTATTTGGCTCCGGGATGATATCTACCAATAGGCTACAAATACCTGTCAGGGAAGTGGCCTAGTCTCTTTCCTTCTTTGCATCATTTAGCCCATATCTAGAGTATAAGGTATGTTCTGTACATATTGACTGAAGAAGTATTCAATTAAAAAGATAAAGAAGGCATTAATGATATCTAAAATGGTGCTTCAGAGTCAAGAACAAATTCTAGTGTTATGTAAGTATGTATGTTTTTAAGATGGTGAAGGTGTTAAGTGTGTGATAATGATGTGTGTTGTGTTGAATCAGCTGAAAAACTGGTTATAAAAACAATAATATATGCATTTTTAAAGTTACATGATTAATTTTGCATATCTACTTGTTGTAGTGTTTGATTAATAATTGTCAGACTCATTTGTGTTCAATTCTTAGTACACTTTTATGAACCCATGGATCTGTTCTAATAGTAGCCTTCTTTTAAAAAGAAATTTTGTCATTCATGTTAGGAAGCAAATATCATTTTATTGTCTACTTGTGACTTTTAACAAAGTATACAAGTTTTTTTTCTTTTAATTTTCAGTGTTTGTTATATTTCTTTTGGAGTGGTTAAGAATGATTAAGGGACATTAATTTTTACATAGAGACTGAATATATTTATAAAGAGTAATTTAATAACACAAAAATTTATAAGTTCAACTACAAAATTTAATAGCTACAGTGACTCTTACATTTGAAAATAATAGTTAAACCCAAAGGAAGTTTCCCATTTAACTGCTAATAAAATATAAATATGATCAGAGCTTTATAACATGTAATAAAATCTCTTCTCACACAAACAGGCCCACACACATGAATTCCTGAGTTGAGAAGCACTGTTGCTGGTCCCTAGATAGCTGACTCTCCTTGCAAAAAGAATTGGCCATAAACCTCTCATAATTCCCTGACTCTTTGCAACAAATGGTTAGTAGTATAAGTGAGAAAAACTACTTTTGGAAACCAATTATTAGTACTTGAGCAAAAGAAGTCTTGGTATTAACTATAAAAGCAGTTTCTTACCTCAGTTGACATATTGGATAATAAGCGAGAGTTATATGCATACAAAAATGAAATAATGACAAAAATAACAGAAGTCAAAGTTAAATATTTGGTAGTTCTGGTACTTGAAAATGAAATTTCAATCAGTGTTCAGATTCTTAGAATCTTAAGTCGTAAAGAGTTAACAATAAGAAAAAGGTATCATGAAGGAACAATAGATATTTACCATGATTGTAAAAACAATCTTATTTATTTTATTAGGCAATTTTCCATTCCCTTCCTTAGTGGCAGTGCCTGTCTGCTTTGCTACATAATTGGTTTCGGCTGCTAGCCATCTGACAAAGTCAATTATTTCTTGTCTGCTATGCGGTCCTAGGAGAGATCTCAATATCTACCAAATTTAGTTTGAAGCAGCTCTGTTAGGTAGTAAAAAAGGAGAATGAAATCATGATTCCTCTGCATATGAATGCAGTCATACACAGGAAATGTGATCAATTTCTATCATGGTTATAAGTAATTTGTCTTTCCACTGAAAATCATTCAATTTTTTCTCCGAGGTAATAAAATTTACAAGTGTTTATAACTGCAAGCCTTCTAAACACGCTAAAATATTTTCTTATGACTTGACTAAAATTTGTATCAAGTAAGGGTGAGTATGGTCCAATTTGATATCTACTTAGGAAGATCGCTCCTGAGAGACACAGCCAGAATACAGCAAATACAGAGGCGAATGCCAGCAGCAAACCACTGAACTGAGAATAGGTCCCCTATTGAAGGAATCAGAGAAAGAACTGGAAGAGCTTGAAGGGGCTCGAGACCCCAAAAGTACAACAATGCCAAGCAACCAGAGCTTCCAGGGACTAAGCCACTACCTAAAGACTATACATGGACTGACCCTGGACTCTGACCCCATAGGTAGCAATGAATATCCTAGTAAGAGCACCAGTGGAAGGGGAAGCCCTGGGTCCTGCTAAGACTGAACCCCCAGTGAACTAGTCTATGAGGGGAGGGCAGCAATGGGGGGAGGGTTGGGAGGGGAACACCCATAAGGAAGGGGAGGGGGGAGGGGGATGTTTGCCCGGAAACCGGGAAAGGG
The DNA here is from genome assembly GCF_021556685.1 of Rattus norvegicus. Classification (NCBI taxonomy): domain Eukaryota; kingdom Metazoa; phylum Chordata; class Mammalia; order Rodentia; family Muridae; genus Rattus; species Rattus norvegicus. Next base: position 37,172,185 of record NC_141538.1, on the reverse strand, counting down.
AATAACACTCGAAATGTATATAAGAAATACTCAAGTTAATAAAAAAAAATGGAGAAAAAAAAAAGAAAATGTGAACATATCTGTGTGTTCAATGAGGAAAGTGTTTTTGAAGGTATTCAATTATTATAGTTCCACATTTAAAAACCAGCTTGTTCCTGCTCTCCTGAGTGTAAACTGAAGGTCCTACTAATTCTCCTATACTCCTTCCAGTCATTCCTCCTGACTCACCTCTGTTACCTTTCTCATTCTTCCAGTGGTCCACAGAATTACTTTACTTATCCTACAGCATCCAGACTTGGCTGAAATTTGATTATTTTGCTTGTTCCCTCCTTCCTCACCTTTACTCTGTTCTCTATAGGGAAACTCTATCTGAGCATAACTTAGTCTCATATTCCAGTTCATTTTCGTTCTCTTCATAACTGTCCCTATCCAGGGGCAGACCCAAAGTACTACTAGGTCTCTCTTTGCCTCCCTTTGTGAAGTCACAAAGCAGGTCTTACTTAAGAGAACTCTGTGATTATCCACTTTTGCCTTCTGCTAGACTATCTTCCACCAAACCTGTTGAACTGATCAGAGACTTCTTTGTCTGAACCCAAAGTTCCAACCAAATTTTTAGATCTGGTAATAATCAGAGTTAAAGTGCTAAAATGCAGTGTGGACCCAATATTGAAACGTAACCATTATTCAATTGTCACCATGTAACAAAGGCAAGACCAAATAGAAACAACACAAAACACATCATCATAGCTCCAGATGTCTAGATCCTATGACAAAGACAAAGCATGAACAGTAAAGACAATTTGATTCTTCAAGAAACCAGCATCCCAATTGTAGCATGTCCTGAAAAGAAAAACAAAACCAAAAAACCCAAAAAGGCCATTTAGCTTAATCACAAGATAAGAAATCCAGTTAGCAATTATGAATATGTTCAAGGACCTTAACATAGATATGAATAAAAGCCTAAGTGAAGACTGTAAAGCACAGTTAAAAGAAATAATGAAAATAATTCAAGACATTAAAGTAGAACTTGACATGTAAGTAGAAACACACAAAAAAATTTGAACTAAAATAATGTTTCAAAAGGATAACAAAGAAAACCAAACAAAAAAGGCTGTTTCAAGTAGTGAAGAAAAGATAACTCAGAGAAAAAAATAAATCTTAAAAAAAAATCAGGCAGACATCTTGAGATCTCAGGAGAGACTGCCACATCTTCACACCTAGGCCCACATCCCTGGTCCAAGGGGAAACTGCACAGTGCCTCTGGAAACAAGGATATAGGAACAGAAAGCCGCCAGTACCCGCGGTTCTGTTCTGCACCCAGGACTGAAGTGAACCTGCACCATAAATATGCTGGAGAGAGCTGGACCCTCAGAAGTGTAGATACTCATGAGAAGTCTGAGGAGAATATCCTCTGCCAACAGTCCAGATCCAAGAGGAAATCGCATAGTGCCAACTGTGCATGCAGGGTGCAAGGACCTACACAAGCAATCAGAGCAGGACCCTTTGATTCCTTACTGCGCCTAGAACTGGAAGACAGTCTCCAGGAGAGCCTATACACATGAAATCAGAGTACCTGTTCTCATAAAAGGCTAAAAGAAAACAGGAAAACAGTTCTACAGGAGTACTAACAAAGAAGCCTATATCAGGGTCAAGTCACTTTCAGAAACAGCAAGACAAGCAAACACCAGAGACAAGCCAAAGACTAGAGGCAAGTGCAGGAACCTAAGCAACAGAAACCAAGACAACTTGGTATCATCAGAGCCAAGTTCTCCCACCAAAGAAAATCCTGGATATACAAACACACCAGAAAAGCAAGATTTAGATTTAAAATCACATTCTTTGATAATGATGGAGGACTTTAAGAAAGATAAAGAATTTCCATAGAGAAATGCAGGAAAACATAAGAAAACAAGTAGAAGCCTTTAGAGAGGAAACACAAAAATCCCTGAAAGAATTACAGGAAAACACAACCAAACAGGTGAAGGAATTGAAAATGGAAATAGAAACAATAAAGAAAGCAAAAAAGGGAGACAACCCTGGGTATAGAAAACCAAAGGAAGAGACAAGGAGCCTTAGATACAAGCATCACCAACAGAATACAAGAGATAGAAGAGAGAATCTCAGGGGCAGAAGATACCATAGAAAACATTGACACAACTGTCAAAGATAATGTAAAACACAAAAAGCTCCTAGCCCAAAACATACAGGAAATCCAGGACACAATGATAAGATCAAACCTAAAGATAATAGGAATAGAAGAAAGTGAAGACTACCAGCTTAAAGGGCCAGTGAATATAGTCAACAAAATTATAGAAGAAAACTTCCCTAACCTAAAGGAAGAGATGCCCATAAACATACAAGAAGCCTGAAGAACTCCAAATAGATTGGACCAGAAGAGAAATACCTCCCATCACATAATGGTTAAAACACCACATGCACAAATCAAAAAATATTAAAAGCAGTTAGGGAAAAATGTCAAGTGACATATAAAGGCAGACCTATAAGAATTACACCAGACTTCTCACTAGAGACTAGGAAAGCCAGAAGATCCTGGACAGATGTCATACAGACCCTAAGAGAACACAAATGCCAGCCCAAATTACTCTATCCAGCAAAAATTTCAATTAATCTAGATAAAGAAACAGAGATATTCCATGACAAAACTAAATATACACAATATCTTTCTTCAAATCCAGCCCTACAAAGGATAAGGAAGGAAAATTTCAACACAGGAGAGAAACTACACCATACAGAAAGCAAGAATATAATTTCCTTGCAACGAAACCAAAAGAGAGACAAACATAACTCTACCTCTAACAATGAAAATAACAGGAAGCAACAATTATTATTCCTTAATATCTCTCAATATCAATGGACTCAATTCACCAATAAAAAGACATAGACTAACAGAATGGATAAGCAAAGAGGACCCAGCATTTTGCTGCATGCAGGAAACACAACTGTGAGACAAAGACAGACACTCCCTCAGTGTAAATGCCTGGAAAACAACTTTCCAAGCAAATGGTCAGAAGAAACAAGCTGGAGTTGCCATTCTAATATCAAATAAAATTGACTTTCAACCAAAAGTCATTAAAAAAGATAAGGAAGGAAAGTTCATATTCATCAAAGGAAAAATCCACCAAGATGAACTTTCAATCCTAAATATCTATGCTCCAAACACAAGGGCACCTACATTCTTAAAAGAAACCTTAGTAAAGCTCAAAGCACACATTGTACCTCACACGATTATAGTGGGCAGTTTCAACACCCCACTATCATCACTGGACAGATCACGGAAACAGAAATTAAACAGAGACATAGAGAAACTAACAGAAGTTATGTAACAAATGGATTTTACAGATATTTATAGAACATTCCATCCTAAAACTAAAGGATATATCTTCTTCTCCGCACCTCATGGAACCTTCTCCAAAGTTGACCATATCATTGGTCACAAAACAGACCTCAACAGATATAGAAAGATAGAAATAATCCCATGCATCCTATCAGATCACCACATACTAAGACTGGTCTTCATTAACAACAATAATGACAGAAAGCCCATATATACAAAGAAGTTGAACAATGCTATACTCAATGACCATTTGGTCAAGGAAGAAATAAAGAAATTAAAGACTTCTTGGAATTTAATGGAAATGAAGATACAACATTCCCAAACTTATGGGACACAATGAAAATGGTACTAAGAGGAAAACACATAGCTCTGAGTTCCTGGAAAAAGAAACAGGAGAGAGCATATGTCAATGGGTTGACAGCACACTTAAAAGCTCTAGAACAAAAAGAAATAAACCCAAGAGAAGTAGAAGGCAGGAAATAATCAAACATGGAGCTGAAATCAACGAAGTAGAAATGAAAAGGACTGTACAAAGAATCAACAAAACCAGGAGCCGGTTCATTGAGAAAATCAACAAGATAGATAAACCTTTAGCCAGACTAACCAGAGGACACAGAGAGTGTATCCAATTTAACAAAATCAGAAATGAAAAGGGAGACATAACAACAGAATCTGAAGAAATTTAAAAAATCATCAGATCCTACTATAAAATCCTATATTCAACAAAACTGGAAAAATCTGGAGGAAATGGACAATTTTTTAGAGAGATACCAGGTACACAATTTAAATTAGGAACAAATAAACCATATAACAACCCATAACTCCTAAAAAATAGAAGCAGTTATTAAAAGTCTCTCAACCAAAGGGGCCCAGGTCCAGATGGGTTCAGTGCAGAATTCTATCAGACCTTCATAGATCTCATACCAATATTTTCCAAACTACTTCACAATATTGAAATAGATGGAGTACTACCAAATTCTTTCTATAAAGCCACAATTACTCTTATACTGAAACCACACAAAGACCCAACAAAGAAAGAGAACTTCAGACCAATTTCCTTTATGGATATTGATGCAAAAATACCCAATAAAATTCTTGCAAACCAAATCCAAGAACACATCAAAATGATCATCCATCATGATCAAGTAGGCCTCATCCCAGGGATGCCGGGCCAGTTTAATGTAGGAAAATCCATCAGTGTAATCCACTATATAAACAATCTCAAAGATAAGAACCAGATGGCCATTTCATTAGAAGCTGAAAAACATTTAACAAAATTCAACACTTCTTCATGATAAAAGTCAAACAAATCAGTACCCTTCCTCTACTCAAAGTATAAGCAGGCTGAGAAAGAAATTAAGGAAATGACACCCTTCCTAGTAGTCCCAAATAATATAAAATATCTTGGTGTTACTTTAAACAAGCAAGTGGAATCTGTATGACAAGAACTTCATGTCTCTGAAGAAAGAAATTGAGGAAGATCTCAGAATATGGAAAGGTCCATCCTCATGGATTGGCAGGATTAATATATTAAAGATGGCTGTTCTGCCAAAAGCAATCTACAGTTTCAATGCAATCCCCATCAAAATTCCTACTCAATTCTTTACAGAGTTAGAGAGAGCAATTTGCAAATTCATTTGGAATAACAAAGAACCCAGGATAGCAAAAACTATACTCAACAATAACAGAACTTCTGGGGAAATCACCATCCCTTATTTTAAGCAGTATTACAGAGCAATAGTGATAAAAACTGTATGGTATTTGTATAGAGACAGGCAGATAGATCAGTGAAACAGACTTGAAGACCCAGTAATGATCCCACACACCTATAGTCTTTCACAAAGGAGCTAAAACCATCCAATGGAAGAACGATAGCATTTTCAACAAATGGTGCTGGTTCAACTGGAGGTCAGCATGTAGAAGAATCCAAATCCTTCCATTCTTTTCACAATGTACAAAACTTAAGTCCAAGTGGATCAATGACCTCCACATGAAACCAGAAGGACTCAAACTAACAGAAGAAAAAGTGGGGAAGAATCTCAAACACATGGGCACTGGGGAAAATTTCCTGAACAAAACACCAATGGCTCATGCTCTAAGATCAAGAATCGACAAATGGGACCTCATAAAACTGCAAAGCTTTTGTAAAGCAAAAGACACTGTCATTAGGACAAAATTGCAACCAACAGATTGGGACAAGATCTTTACCAATCCTACATCAGATATAGGGACTAATATCCAAAATATTCAAAGAAGTCAAGAAGTTAGACTTCAGAGAATGAAATAACCCTATTAAAAATGAAGTACAGAGCTAAATAAAACATACTCAGCTAAGGATTATCGAATGGCCAAAAAGCACCTAAAGAAATGTTCAACATCCTTATTCATCAGGGAAATGCAAAGCAAAACAACCCTGAGATCCATCTCACACTAGTCAGAATGACTAAGATTAAAAAAACCTCAGGTGACAGCAGATGTTGGCAAGGATGTGGAGAAAGAGGAACACTCCTCCAATGTTGGTGGGATTGTAAACTGGTACAACCAGTCTGGATGTTCCTCAGAAAATTGGCCATTCCACTACCTGAGGATCCAGTTATACCTCTCTTGGGCCTATACCCAAAAGATGCTCCAACATACATCAAAGAAACATGCTCCACTATGTTCATAGCAGCCTTATTTAAAGTAGCCAGAAGCTGGAAGGAACCCAGATGCCCTTCAACAGAGGAATGGATTCAAAAATGTGGTACTTCTACACAATGGAGTACTACTCAGTTATCAAAAACAATGACTTCATGAAATTCATAGGCAAATGGAATGAACTAGAAAATATCATCATGAGTGAGGTTACTCAATCACAGAAAAACACATTTCGTATGCACTCAGTAATAAGTGGATACTGGCCCAATAGCTCAAATTACCCAAGATGCAATCCACAGACCACAGGAAGATCAAGAAGAATGATGACCAAAATGTGGATGCTCCCACTCCTTAAAAAGGAGAAAAGTATTCATAGAATGGTATATGGAAGCTACCTTTAGAGCAGTGATTCAAGAAATGGCCATTCGGAGCCTGACCCACATGTAGCCCACATATATACAGCCACCAAAATTATATAAGATTGATGAAGCTAGAAAGTGCATGCTGAAAGGGACCGCATATAGATCTCTCCTGAGAGACACATCCAGAGTATGTCCAATACAGAGGTCAATGCTAGCTACAAACCACCGAACTGAGAATAGGATCCCCTTGGGTGATTTAGAGGAATTATTGAAAGAGTTGAAGGAGCTTGCAACCCCCCAAGAACAACACTGTCAACCAACCAGAGCTTCCAGGGACTAAACCACTACCGAAAGGCTATACATGGACTGACCCAGGACTCCAACTGCATATGTAACAGAGAATAGCCTTGTTGGGGCACCATTGAAAGGAGAACCCTTGGTCTTGCCAAGGTTGGACTCCCCAGCATAGGGGAGTATGGGGAGCAGTAAGGGTTATGTATATGTAGAATACCTGTATGGGGGAGGGGGAGTAGAGGGAATGGGGACTTATGGTCAGGAAGCTGGGAAGGTGAATAACCTTTGAAATGTAAGTAAAGAAATATATCTAATAAAAAAATTTTAAAAATCAGACATAAAATCTGAAGAATTCTGGAACACTATGAAAAGGCTAAACCTATGAATATCATGATTAGAAGGAGAAAACCCAAGTCGAAGGCACAGAAAATATTTATAACAAAATCATGAAGGAAAAATTTCGAAATCTAAATGGAAGATGCTATCAAGGTGTAAAAGAGATTTAGACTCCAAGTTGACAAGACCAAAAAAAAAAAGGAACTCAGAATGACACATAATAATCAAAACAACACTACTTATACAGAACAGGGAAACATTTTAAAAGCTGCATAGAAAAATAACAAGCCACATATAGAGCAGGCCCTAGATAGCACCCATATTATCAGTCAAGACTCTCAAAGACTAAAAAGATCTGGACTGTTGTAAACAAGTTCTGAGATACTACAGACACCAGCTCAGACTGTTGTGCTCAACAAAACTATCTATGACAATGAAATGAGAAAGAAACACATTTGTGAATAAAATAAATTTAAGTAATTTCTGTCTACCTATCCACAGAATTCAATTAGGGCTGCTTGCCTGGAACACAGGCAACTAACTCCCATCTTCATTACTGAAAAGAAGTCTGTCAATCTCTCACCAACCATTTACAGGCAATGGATCATGAAAAAAGGATGAACTCTTCCAAGTGCCTCATGGATTCATACCGGAATGTAACATGCTTGATATTATGCAAGTCATATACAAGTAAATATATCTGTTGGCATTCCAGTCATGAGAGTTACCTAGGTTTAAAATGCAAGGCATGATCTCTACTTCTAAAGACAGCCTCCATGTGATCATATAGTGTTGGTTACCCCCAAAACATTCATACAACTATTACATCAGTGAACATGCCATTCCTGGAAGGTGAGCATAAAGTATGCAAAGAGTCTGGTCTAGTAAGATCTTTGATGGCCTTTCTCTATGACAGTGTCCTGCATTAAAAATATTGATAACATTAATGCTAGCTAACAAGATGTAAGCTCTTGTCTCCATTAGATGTTGAGAATGTGCACCTTACTTATGAAGTTGGAAGACCTATGATGACTGTGTACAACACTGTCATTCAGTTAGGACAATGTTCATTGGTCACTAAACATGCTCCCCATTCATGTAGATCTGTGTCATCTATTTACAATCTACGACAGGTGGTGTACCTCATTCCACTTCTTCCTTATGCTGGTTTCTAAATCCTATAAAAGATCCCTAAGTGTGACTACTCATAGATGCTTTCCAGGAGAGTCCAATTCAAGAGTATCAAATGTGATGGATTATTATTTCAGTGGAGTATTCCTAACAAAGATGAAGTACCATCGATTGCATTGTTAAAAATTGTAGAAACTGGCTTTTATTGGATCAAGCTATTGAATCAAAAAGTGTTGATAGGCAGTATGTTTTCTTCAGAGAATTCTTTCATTTTTGTTACAGATGGGTATAGTCTGCTATATCTTTACATCATTTTTACATGTATGTGATTTGGTCCAACTTCCTTTTCTTTTAGTGACGATATTACAATAAAGTAAGGTCTAAAGAATTTATTTGAAATTATTTGGCTCATTAAAGGTCCCATATCTAAACACAGAGTCAATTTTAAGTAAGAACTACCACATGAATTTGAGATGATGGTAAACAGCTACATGATATGAAATCTTAACTACTGTCTTCAACTGAGTAGTTTGTCTTGAAATGCCTATTGTTTTTCAAAATTTCATTTTTTCTAGTGCATGTTTTATTGGGTTTTTTCAGATGTTATCCCCTTTTCCAGTTTCCCCTCCTCCTACACCCCTATTCCATCCCCCCTCCCCTTGCTTCTATAAGCTAGCTCCCCATCCATCCATCCACCCACTCCTCCCTCACTGCCCTAGCATTCCCCTACACTGTGGCATCAAGCTTTCACAGAACCAAGGGCTTGTCCTCCTATTGATGCCTGATAAGGCCAACCTCTGCTACGTATGTTTCTGGAGCCATGGGTCCATCTCTATGTACTCTTTGGTTGGTGGTTTAGTCCTTGGGAGCTCTAAGGGGTCTGGTTTGTTGGTATTGTTCTTACTATGGGGTTGCAAACATCTTAAGTTCAAAATTTTATTTTCAAAAACAATTTTTCTCTGACGTATTGCCAAATTAGGTAAAGGAAGAAAACATTCCCAGCTTATTCTCTGTAACAGCAAATATACAGTGAAACTAATCATTTAAATTATATTTTGAGATATAAACTTAGTCATTTTTTTTTCTGGAGTCAGGTGTAGGAGGGCACAGCTGTGAACTTACAATTCTGGAAATTGAGGCAAAACACGTCAAATTCAAGAGTGGCATAGGATGTATACTTAGGCACTGTCTCAAAAACAGTACCTGTTTTACTGTGAAGACTAATCTAATAAACCAGAGAGAACTGTTCATAGCCAGGACACGTTCTATTTGATTTTTCAATCAGGAAAAGAACGATAATAGGATGGGGCTAACTGTAGCAATTTTAAGATTCTTCGACAAAAAGATTGAGGATAGAATTTTTTCTCCATCTGAAAGATTTTAGGAGCTAGTGACTAAAGGAAATCCTGGGTTATGAAAATTCTGCTTGCATTAAGACTACTCTCCAAAATCTGATTTATTTTACATAACTTGAATAACCTTCAATTGACTTCCATAGTGAAACTGAAACAGCTTCTCAATGTATCTATTAAAGTAAGCTGTAACATGTGCCTAGTGAGAACCTGTGTGGAAACATTTCCTGCCCCTTAGAAAATATAAATGTCCTTCACTCTATCTCCTCTGGAAAGCAGAAATCAATGCCTGTTTTTATGTTTAAAACCTGAGGGAAGAAAACTCAACATCAGAACAAATCACCAAAGAGCAAATCACATCTCATACTGGAAACCTAGCCATATTCCCAGAGGTATTGTGGTTATGGACTTTAGTGATGTATCTTCTATTGCCACTTTGATAGAAATATTTAAACTGTTTAAAGATTAAGTCTACTAACTAGTACTTGTATTCTGCTAAAGTATTTTCAGAATTGAAACACAAATTAAACCTTTCAAAAAATGAGTAAATTTGTTGATGACCTCTTGTGTAACTAATTTTGAGAAAAGTTGCGGTGAGTAGAAAAATAAGTTGGAAACTCATAAAAAAAAGCTGGGTGGGGGGCTCAGTAAATGAGGAGTGAGCAAAAGAAAATAAAAATATTCACTTTTTCTCATATACACATAATTTTTTGGTCTACATATTTTTATAAACAATGTTTTTGTTTGTATATGATTATGTGGTGGTTTGAATTTGTATGGCTCCCACAGACTCATATATTTGAGTGCTTAGTCACCAGTGAGTGGAACTGTTTGAAAAATATTAGTGTGGCCTTGCTGGAGGAAGTTTGGCCTTGTTGCATTAGGTTGGTTCTTGAAGGAGGAAGTTTGTCCTGAGGAGTGGGCTTTGAAGTTTCAAACGTCAAAAGAACACCTCCTCTTTCTTTCTCTTCACAACCATCAGATTAGTTATGCAGAACTCTTGGCTACTGTGACAGAACCAGACCTGTCTAATTACTACCATGATGATCATGGACTAACCCTATAAAACTGTAAGCTACCTCTGAAAAAAATGTTTTTTTAATTGGAGATTTCTTGGTCACAGAGTTTTTTCACATAATAGAACTGTAAGACCAGTTACATACAGATCTCCTATTCTCCTATACTTGTACACCTATGCTTGCATATACTTGTACAGAGCTGAAAATACATATCATGATTTTCAATATATAAGAGATTAGATGAAAAAAGAGATTAGATAAAGATCAGGATATTTGGTTATAAGGTCTAATGTTATTCTTGAAGTCTTAGAATGCTATGTGAAAGTGGGCTTGTATTCAATTTACCTATGTTTATACAAATGAAATGCACTACTGCATATTGTATTATTTCAAGCAGCACCTATATTATTTTAAAAGAACTATAAGATAATGCTAAGGAAGGAAGAAAAATAAAGTTAAATGAAATGTTTGATCAAAATTTTAACACATGTAAAAGAGTGACAGATACAAATAGTAATAAAAAAAAAGCAGCATAAAAAAACAAAAGCAAATATGGCAAATATTGATCCAGATGTGTCAATTACATTAAATGAATATGAAAATGAATGAACTGAAAGACATATTTATTTGTAAAAATGGATGAAAAACAATGCACACATGCATATATTTCTAGGTATTAAATATCTTTGTTTTTTTTCAAATTGTATAAATAAGGAAGTGAGGTGTGACAATTTGATACATATAAAAATATGCAATGGTCAAATAACAATTAACATTATTTTTCCCTCTTTAAACACATATTTAAAATTTTTGACTCTCATAATTTATAAATCTATAAAGTTCAGTATGATACTTGAATATATGTATCAACTGAGTAGTGAACAAATTAAAGTAATGAAATTTTGTTTATTTTATTTTATTTTTCTTGGACATTTTATGCATTTACATTTTAAATGTTACCCCCTTTCCCCTTTTCCCATATCTCTTCCTCTTCCCCTGCCTCTATGAGGATGTTCCCATTCCCACCAAACCACTCCAACCTCAACACCCTGGTATTACCCTTCATTTGGGAAACAAGCCTTTACAGGACCAAGGGCCTATTGATCCTGAACAATGCCATCCTCTGCTACATATGTGGCATGTGGATTCCTCCATGTGTACTCATAGGTTGGTGGTTTAGTCCTTGGGAGCTTGGGTAGGGTTTGGTTGTTTGATATTGTTGTTCTTCCTATGGTGTTGCAAACCCCTTCAGCTCCTTGAGTCTAACTCTTCGTTTAGTCCAGTGATCACCTGCAACCATCCTCATCTTTGTCAGTAGGACTCTGGCAGAACCTCTCAGAAGATACCATAACTGGCTCCAGTCAGCAAGAATTTCTCAGCATTAGCAATAGTGACTGGGTTTTATGGAAGCATATTGCATGGATCCCCAGATGGGGCAGTCTCTGGATGACCTTTTCTTTGGTCTCTGCTCTACTCTTTATCCCTATATTTCCTCCAGTAAATATTTTGTTCTCCCTTCTAAGAAGGAATGAAGCATGTACATTTTGGTCTTTCTTCTTCTTGGGCTTCATATGATCTGTGACTTTTTTTCTTAGCTAGTCTAAGTATTTGGGATAATATACACTTATCAGTGAGTGCATACAATTTGTGTTCTTTTGTGACGGTTTACCTCACTCAGGATGATATTTTCTAGAATTCCCTAAGAATGTCATGTAGTAATTGTTTTTAAAAGCTGAGCCGAACTCCATTGTGTAAATGTACAACATTTTCTGTATCCATTCCTCTGATTTTTTACTTTCTTATCATACCTTGGATTTGGGGCTCACTTTTTCCAGGTCATAAAATGTACGACATTATTTTAAAATATAATCACACAAACAAGCTAAAGACATTGTAAACTGTATGTTTCTCAGTCACATTCAAATTTCTTTCAAGTATCAATGACATTCCAGGATACAGTAATTACTAGCTTTTGTTTGTGTTAACTTCAGTCTTTTAAAAGTAACCACATAGAGAAAGATCATATCATAGATGTCAGAGTTTTATTCATTCATTCTTCATATATTCACATATTGATAAAGATCTAGATTAATTCTATACTCTTCCTTCTTGTGAATAAAGATGTAATAACCCTAGGCATCCAAAAGTTTATTTCATAAAATATCATATTCTTTGAGATATACTTGGTATATATAGGTCTATCATGTGACAGATCCTGAAACATCATACCCTACTTCATAATTGTTATAGTTTGAATTTCAAGAAAATATATTTAATTTCAGCCTTGTTTATACCTCGATTAAGTTTTTCAATATTTTTCTAATATTTGTTAAAATTGTTACAAAAATATATCTCATCATAGTTTTACCTTATGTTTTTGACAGTTACTGATCCTAAAAATTCTTTGACCATTTGAGTTTTCTCTTCAGGATTCGCTGTCAGTTAGCTTTATATGTTGTAGAACATTAATGTTCCTCAAATAGTCTGAGTATTAATCATTTTAAGGTAAATAATTTATAGGAAAATATTTTCCTTATTTTGCACCAGAGTTTAGAACTTTATGTTTTCAACACCCAATGCAAATTCCTACACCTACTTATAGGAAAATAGCAGTTTCACACACTAATGAAATGATTTAAAATCAAAATATATTGACAAGAATTAGCTCTATCCCTCATCCTGTAAAAGTTTATATAAATCTCCAGTCAAAACAGACAAGGTATCTCTCATGAAACATTGTTTGTATAGATTCCAAGGAGACTTTATGCTGTATACTATATTGGAATGTATTTGGAAGGTACTGTTTTGAATCGGTAACAAAGTGAAAATCCCAGAGTACTTTGAGCAATATAAATTATTTTAAGCTACGTGCATTATAACTATTTCTATTTTGGAATAATTTCTATATTTCGTCCAGTGGAGTTTCATGGATTTTATTGAAAAGGTTTTCAGTTATCTCATACATAGAGAAATGTAAATTATGAATACATTCAGATATATACTACTAACAGTAGTCAAAAGAAAGTTAAGAATTGCTATATTAATTTCAGAAATGAAAAATCTATAGCAATAAAAGTTATAATATAAATGACATATGAAGATAAATCTCCTAGAATTACACCTAACATCTCAACAGAGACTCTAAATCCAGAATATCCTGGACAGATATCTAGCACACCATAAGAAACCACCAATATCAACTCAGACTACTATACCCAGCAAAATCCTCCACCACTGTGGTTGGAGAAATCAAGGTATTCTATCACAAAACTAAATTTAAACAATATCTTTCTAATAATCCAGTCCTACAGAAGATACTAGAACTAGAAGATACTCTGACATGAAGGTTACCACCTTATATATTATACCCAAGAAAACACAAGAAATAAACAATCTTACAGTAAACCAAAAGAATACAATCACATAAAGAAAGTAACAACTCCAAAGTCAAAATAAAAAGATCTAACATTGTTCATTACTATCTCTCAACATCAACAGACTTGATTTACCAATAAAATGGTATAGGCTAACTAACTGGATACATAAACAGGATCCATTGTTCTGATGCATACAAAATACACACCTCAGTAACAAAGATAAATACTACCTCAGAGTGATGTGTGTTCATGTATATATAATATAGTCTTTAAAAATAAATAGTAATGAACTATGAGACTAAAACAAATAATCTACAAGGAAAAATATGAATTTATTTTATAGTTTAAAACTTTACCATCTCTCTATCAAAAATGTAATGATCCCTCAGACAAAAAGTGAATAAAAGGCAGATCTTCCTGGTTGCTGCCCCCGCGGAGAGCTCATAAGCAACACCCCACATGCAAACTTGAGCCTCGGGACCAAGGTAAGACAAACCTTCCTGCTCCAAGCGACCTGCCTGGTGAACTCAGGACACACAGAGGCAAAATTCCTCTAGGACCAGACACTTCCAGTTCTCAGCGGGATTCCCAAACTCACAGATCCTTGCCCAGAGCAGCTCACTGCTCCCAAACCCCATGGAAGAGAGAGCTCACCGCCCAGATATGTGGGCACTCCTGAGACTGCAGAGCAGAAGAGACCACAATAATGCCCACCCCTGCCCACATCCCTGGCCCAAGAGGAAACTGGACATGACCTCTGGGTTCCCGTAGATAAGGGCACAGGAGCAGCAGGTCCCCTGCGTCTGAGACACCGCCCGAACCTGAAGGGATCAACCAGATAAACAGTTCTCAGCACCCAATTCCCGTGAGAGGCAGAGCTTCATGGGAGCTTCAGAGAGGCAGACATGCCTGGGAAACGAGAAGAGACTACACTCTGCCCACATTACTGAGGAAAACACTAAATGCCATCTGGAACCCTGGTGCACAGAAGCTCCCGGAAAGGGCAGCACAGATCTTCCTAGTTGCTGCCCCTGAGGAGAGCTCATAAGCAACACCCCACAAGCAAACTTGAGCCTTGGGACTACAGGTAAGACCAACCATCCTGCTCCAATCAACCTGTCTGGTGAACTCAGGACACAAGCCCACAGGAACAGCTGAAGACCTGTAGATAGGAAAAACTACACGCCCGAAAGCAGAACACTCTGTTCTCATAACTGGCTGAAATAAAACAGGAAAACAGGTCTACAGCACTCCTGACACACAGGCTTATAGGACAGTCTAGCCACTGTCAGAAATAGCAGGACAGAGTAACACTAGAAATAATCTGATGGCGAGAGGCAAGCGCAGGAACCCAAGCAACAGAAACCAAGACTACATGGCATCATCAGAGCCCAATTCTCCCACCAAAGAAAACACGGAATATCCAAAAACACCAGAAAAGCAAGATCTAGTTTCAAAATCATATTTGATCATGATGCTGGAGGACTTCAAGAAAGACATGAAGAACTCCCTTAGAGAAAAACAGGAAAACATAAATAAGCAAGTAGAAGCCTACAGAGAGGAATCACAAAAATCCCTGAAAGAATTCCAGGAAAACACAGTCAAACAGTTGAAGGAATTAAAAATGGAAATAGAAGCAATCAAGAAAGAACACATGGAAACAACCCTGGATATAGAAAACCAAAATAAGAGACAAGGAGCCGTAGATACAAGCTTCACTAACAGAATAAAAGTGATAGAAGAGAGAATCTCAGGAGCAGAAGATTCCATAGAAATCATTGAATTAACTGTCAAAGATATGTAAAGCAGAAAAAGCTACTGGTCCAAAACATACAGGAAATCCAGAACTCAATGAGAAGATCAAACCTAAGGATAATAGGTATAGAAGAGAGTGAAGACTCCCAGCTCGAAGGACCAGAAAATATCTTCAACAAAATCATAGAAGAAAACTTCCCTAACCTAAAGAAAGAGATACCATAAGCATACAAGAAGCATACAGAACTCCAAATAGATTGGACCAGAAAAGAAATTCCTCCCAACACATAATAGTCAAAACACCAAATGCACAGAATAAAGAAAGAATATTAAAAGCAGTAAGGGAAAAAGGTCAAGTAACATAAAAAGGCAGACCTATCAGAATCACACCAGACTTTTTGCCAGAGACTATGAAAGCCAGAAGATACTGAAAGATGTCACACAGACCCTAAGAGAACACAAATGCCAGCCCAGGTTACTGTATCCTGCAAAACTCTCAAATATCATAGGTGGAAAAACCAATATACTCCATGACAAAACCAAATTTACACAATATCTTTCTACAAATCCAGCGCTACAAAGGATAATAAATGGTAAAGTCCAACATAAGGAGGCAAGCTACATCCTAGAAGAAACAAGAAACTAATCGTCTTGGCAACAAAACAAAGAGAAGAAAAGCACACAAACATAATCTCACATCTAAATATGAATGCAACAGGAAGCAATAATCACTATTCCTTATTATCTCTCAACATCAATGGCCTCAACTCCCAAATAAAAAGACATAGATTAACAAACTGGATACGCAATGAGGACCCTGCATTCTGCTGCCTACAGGAAACACACCTCAGAGACAAAGACAGAGACTACCTCAGAATAAAAGGCTGGAAAAAAACTTTCCAAGCAAATGGTCGGAAGAAGCAAGCTGGAGTAGCCATTCTCATATCAAATAAAATCAATTTTCAACTAAAAGCCATCAAAAAAGATAAGGAAGGACACTTCATATTCATCAAAGGAAAAATCAACCAAGATGAACTCTCAATCCTAAATATCGATCCCCCAAATACAAGGGCACCTACATATGTAAAAAAAACCTTACTAAAGCTCAAAACACACATTGATCCTCACACAATAATAGTAGGAGATTTCAACACCCCACTCTCATCAATGGATAGATCATGGAAACAGAAATTAAACAGAGACGTAGACAGACTAAGAGAAGTCATGAACGAAATGGAATTAACAGATATTTATAGGATGTTCTATCCTAAAGCAAAAGGATAAACATTTTTCTCAGCTCCTCATGGTACTTTCTCCAAAATTGACCATATAATTGGTCAAAAAACAGGCCTCAACAGGTACAGAAAGATAGAAATAATCCCATGTGTGCTATCAGACCACCACAGTCTAAAGCTGGTCTTCAATAACAATGAGGGAAGAATGCCCACATATACTTGGAAGTTGAACAATGCTCTACTCAATGATAACCTGGTCAAGGAAGAAATAAAAAAAGAAATTAAAAACTTTTTAGAATTTAATGAAAATGAAGGTACAACATACCCAAACTTATGGGACACAATGAAAGCTGTGCTAAGAGGAAAACTCATAGCGCTGAGTGCCTGCAGAAAGAAACAGGAGAGAGCATATGTCAGCAGCTTGACAGCACACCTAAAAGCTCTAGAACAAAAAGAAGCAAATATACTCAGGAGGAGTATAAGACAGGAAATAATCAAACTCAGAGTTTAAATCAATCAAGTAGAAACAAAAAAGACCATAGAAAGAATCAACAGAACCAAAAGTTGGTTCTTTGAGAAAATCAACAGATAGAGAAACCCTTAGCCAGACTAATGAGAGGACACAGAGAGTTTGTCCACATTAACAAAATCAGAAATGAAAAGGGACCCATAACTACATATTCAGAGGAAATTCAAAAAATCATCAGATCTTACTATAAAAGCCTATATTCAACAAAACTTGAAAATCTCCAGGAAATGGACAACTTCCTAGACAGATACCAGGTACCGAAGTTAAATCAGGAACAGATAAACCAGTTAAACAATCCCATAACTCCTAAGGAAATAGAAGCAGTCATTAAAGGCCTCCCAACAAAAAAGAGCCCAGGTCCAGACGGGCTTAGTGCAAAATTCTATCAGACCTTCATAGAAGACCTCATACCAATACTATCCAAAGTATTCCACAAAACTGAAACAGATGGAGCACTACCCAATTCCTTCTATGAAGCCACAATTACTCTTATACCTAAACCACACAAACACCCAACAAAGAAAGAGAACTTCAGACCAATTTCCCTTATGAATATCCATGCAAAAATACCCAATAAAATTCTGGCAAACTGAATCCAAGAGCACATCAAAACAATCATCCACCATGATCAAGTAGGCTTCATCCCAGGCATGCAGGGATGGTTTAATATACGGAAAACCATCAACATGATCCATTATATAAACAAACTGAAAGAACAAAACCACATGATCATTTCATTAGATGCTAAGAAAGCATTTGACAAAATTCAACACCCCTTCATGATAAAAGTCCTGGAAAGAATAGGAATTCAAGGCCCATACCTAAACATAGTAAAAGCCATATACAGCAAACCAGTTGCTAACATTAAACAAAATGGAGAGAAACTTGAAGAAATCCCACTAAAATCAGGGACTAGACTATGCTCCCCACTCTCTCCCTACTTATTCAATATAGTTCTTGACGTTCTAGCCAGAGCAATCAGACAACAAAAGGAGATCAAGGGGATACAGACTGTAAAAGCAGAAGTCAAAATATCACTATTTGCAGATGATATGATAGTATATTTAAGTGATCCCAAAAGTTCCACCAGAGAACTACTAAAGCTGATAAACCACTTCAGCACAGTGGCTGGGTATAAAATTAACTCAAATACATCAGCAGCCTTCCTCTACACAAAAGAGAAACAAGCCAAGAAAGAAATTAGGGAAACGGCACCCTTCATAATAGACCCAAATAATATAAAGGACCTCGGTGCGACTTTAACCAAGCAAGTAAAAGATCTGTACAATAAGAACTTCAAGACTCTGAAGAAGGAAATTGAAGAAGACCTCAAAAGATGGAAAGATCTCCCATGCTCATGGATTGGCAGGATTAATATAGTAAAAATGGCCATTTTACCAAAAGCAATCTACAGATTCAATGCAATTTCCATCAAAATACCAATCCATTTCTTCAAAGAGTTAGACAGAACAATTTGCGAATTCATCTGGAATAACAAAAAACCCAGGATAGCTAAAACTATCCTCAACAATAAAAGGACTTCAGGGAGAATCACTATCCCTGAACTCAAGCAATATTACAGAGCAATAGTGATAAAGACTGCATGATATTGGTACACAGACAGACAGATAGACAAATGGAACAGCATTGAAGACCCAGAAATGAACCCACACACCTATGAGCACTTGATTTTTGACAAAGGAGCCAAAACTATCCAAGGGAAAAAGATAGCATTTTCAGCAAATGGTGCCAGTTCAACTGGAGGTCATCATGTAGAAGAATGCAGATCGATCCATGCTTATCACCCTGTACAAAGCTTAAGTCCAAGTGGATCAAGGACCTCCACATCAAACCAGATACACTCAAACTAATAGAAGAAAAACTAGGGCAGCATCTCGAACACATGGGCACTGGAAAAAATTTCCTGAAAAAAACACCAATGGCTTATAATGTAAGATCAAGAATCGACAGATGAGATCTCATAAAATTGCAAAGCTTCTATAAGGCAAAGGATACTGTGGTTAGGACAAAACAGCAACCAACAGATTGGGAAAAGATCTGTACCAATCCTACAACAGATAGAGTCCTTGTATCCAAAATATACAAAAAACTCAAGAAGTTAGACCGCAGGGAGACAAATAACCCTATTTAAAAATGGGGTTCAGAGCTGAAGAATTCACAGCTGAGGAATGGCGAATGGCTGAGAAACACCTAAAGAAACGTTCAACTTCTTTAGTCATAAGGAAAATGCAAATCAAACAACCCTGAGATTTCATCTCACACCAGTGAGAATGGCTAAGATCAAAA
This sequence comes from Rattus norvegicus, assembly GCF_021556685.1. NCBI lineage: Eukaryota > Metazoa > Chordata > Mammalia > Rodentia > Muridae > Rattus > Rattus norvegicus. The sequence continues at coordinate 37,152,496 of NC_141538.1, read as the reverse complement.
ACTCAGGTGACAGAAAATGCTGGTGAGGATGTGGAGAAAGAGGAACACTCCTCCATTGTTGGTGGGATTGCAGACTGGTAAAACCATTCTGGAAATCAGTCTGGAGGTTCCTCAGAATATTGGACATTGAACTGCCTGAGGATCCAGCTATACCTCTCTTCGGCATATACCTAAAAGATGCCCCAACATATAAAACAGACACATGCTCCACTATGTTCATAGCAGCCTTATTTATAATAGCCAGAAGCTGGAAAGAACCCACATGCCTTTCAACAGAGGAATGGATACAGAAAATGTGGTACATCTACACAATGGAATATTACTCAGCTATCAAAAATGCCTTTATGAAATTCATAGGCAAATGTTTGGATCTGGAAAATGTCATCCTGAGTGAGGTAACCCAATCACAGAAAAACACACGCGGTATGTACTAATTGATAAGTGGCTATTAGCCCAAATGCTTGAATTACCCTAGATGCCTAGAACACATGAAACTCAAGACGAATGATCAAAATGTGAATGCTTCACTCCTTCTTTAAAAGGGGAACAAGAATACCCTTGGCATGGAATAGAGAGTCAAAGATTAAAACAGAGCAGAAGGAACACCCATTCAGAGCCTGCCCCACATGTGGCCCATACATATACAGCCACAAAATTAGACAATATGGATGAAGCAAAGATGTGCAGGCTGACAGGAGACAGATGTAGATCTCTCCTGAGAGACACAGCCAGAATACAGCAAATACAGAGGCGAATGCCAGCAGCAAACCACTGAACTGAGAGTGGGACCTCCGTTGAAGGAATCAGAAAAAGAACTGGAAGAGCTTGAAGGGGCTTGAGACACCATATGAACAACAATGCCAAGCAATCAGAACTTCCAGGGACTAAGCCTAAAGACTATACATGGACTGACCCTGGACTCTGACCTCATAGGTAGCAATGAATATCCTAATAAGATCACCAGTGGAAGGGGAAGCCCTGGGTCCTGCTAAGACTGAACATGATTGTTGGGGGGATGACAGCAATGGGGGGAGGATGGGGAGAGGAACACCTGTAATGAAGGGGAGGGGAAGGGGCTAGGGGGATGTTGGCCCGGAAACTGGAAAGGGAATAATACTCGAAATGTAAATAAGAAATACTCAGAAAAAAAGAATGTCAAATATTGAAACAGAATAAATAAATGTATAAAGAACTCAAAAAAAGTGAAAAAAAGTGTATGAGAACCCAATGATTCCATATCTCAATTTTACACAAGTGATAGCCAACAATATTCTCCAAGTAGAAGAATTCTCTAAATATACATTAACTCAATGTTTACATAGAAGCCTCATATTCTGTGCCAGTAAACATATCATGTTAATTTTTTAATTTGTTATTTTGTTTAATTACATCCCAGATGTGTCCCCACTTACTGGTACCCTCTCCCACAGTTCTTTATTCTATTCCCACTCTGCCTTTCCTTGCAGAGAGGGTTCCTCCTCTCTCTCCCTTCCACATCCACCTTCCATTTGGCCCACTGAGGCCAAACCAGGCAGTCCTCTGCTACATGTGTGCCAGGGACTTAGGGTCATCCCACATATGCTCCCTGGTTTGTGGCTCAGTCTCTAAGAGCTCCTAGTGGTCTGGGTTAGTTACGACTGCTGGCCTTCCTACAAGGGTCACCATCCCCTTCAACTGGAGTCCTCAACTTTAGTCCAAATGTTGAGTGTTAATATCTACATCTGTCTCAGTCAGCTGCTGGTTGTCTCAAAGGATAGCCATGCTAGGCTCCTCTCTGTAAGCACATCATAGCATCAGTAACAGCATCAGTAGTAGTTAGTGACTCCACTCCCCTAACCCCCTTGAGATGGATCCAACGTTGGGCTGGTTGTTAGACAGCCTTTCTTTCAACATCTTCCACATTTTTGTCCTTGCATTTTCTCCTGTGAGTATTTTGTTCCCCCTTCTAAGAAGGACTGATGCATCATCACATTTTGGTCTTCTTTCTTCTTGAGTTTCATATGGTCCTGAATTGTATCTTGAGTATTCCAAGCTTTTGGGCTAATATCCACTTATCAGCGAGTGCATACCAACTTTATGAACGATATCAAAATAAATTACAATGAAATACCATCATGCCATTAGAATAGCTACGATAAAGCAAGGCAAGTAATGATATAAAAAGAAAATAAATGACAGTTAATATGTGATATATTGGAACCCTACTACATATTTGGTTGTTGGTAGAATTATTAAAGTAATACACCCTTTGTTAAAAAGCAGCATAATTAATTTTTACACAGTTATAATAGAATTACTGCACAATTAACATATTTCTTGAGAATGTCTCCATATGAATTAAGATCATGTTATCACTAAGATATTCTATATTTTCTTTAATCAGAATTTTTATGACACATATAATGTAAAAATTCATTTATCAAGCAAAATGTTCATGTACTTACAAAGGAAAAAAATCTTGATTATACTAGAACATAGAGAAGACATTATACTGTATCTACTTACCTAGTCACTAAAGAAAATTTCTTAAAGAATTCATGTGTATGAGGTGCATAGAAATGTCAGAATTATGGAAACAGCAGTTTCTTGTACAAGGATTTGACAGGAATAAATTTGTAATAATCTTTGATTCACCTGTGTTTATTTATACTTCTTTCTGCACCATGGCTGGGTGCTTCAACACAGCTGTTTTGAGTTAAACTCCTCTCCAAGTTGACTAATTCAATCCGGCTTTTCTTGGCTTCTCACAGAATTGCTGTACTTTCCTCAAACTCACTCTAGCAATTTGTCCTAATGTTCTGGCTCCTTCTCTGTCCTAATTCTCTGGCTTCAACTGCCTCTGCTGACCTGCAGTGAACTGCATGAAATCACAAAAGAATTCACCTCCACTTAGGCTTCAACTGCCTCTGCCTCAGCTGAACATAACTCAACTCCCCTGCACGTCTCCTGTGCTGACTGATTGAGCAGAACTGACCTAACTCTGATCTGCACTGAAATAAATTGATATGAACTCAAATGACTAAACTGTCCTCCAGCTGACCAGCCTCACTTTTCCTGTCCATTCCCATGAAAGTTGGGTGTATCCTAGCTGTCTCATTTTGTCAAGATCTTTCTCTGATCCATTACTTTGTCTGTCCCTTGATCAGATGTCACTTTCAAACATGGCTGCTTCCTTCTATAAACTAAACTTACCTACATTGTTTGCAATTAATTGTGTACTAAAAGTGTGTCTGTATACCAGTAGCCATGTTCCTGGATTAAAATTTCTGTATACAAATTGAGAGTTACTTATAGCTTGGTTATTACCTTCATACTTTCTAGTGAAGTCTATCTTATTTCTGATAATGCTTAACAACTGTGTACTTTTAAAAATGATTCAGTGAATAGCTTTATGATACTTATCATGTACACATGAAAAGTAAGAAAAAATAGGACAATCATTATGTAAGCAAATGAGAACTTTGGCTGCAATTTCTCTTTACTACACTTGTTTTCTTTTACAAATGCTTACATGAAAAATAAGACAATGAGAAAGATCCAGTTGAAATCCTTCCCATATTAAACAAGTATGACATGAAAACAGAAAACTGGAGAAGATGGCTATCTATATCTTTGTATTTTTTTTTCCTAAAACAAAATTTAGAGAAACATAGTCTTAAATTTTACTTTCAAATATAGAACCTTATCTTGTTTATCTTACATAAAATGAAGAAAATATCTTGTAAACAGATTAAAAATGGAACTGACAAAATAGGTTAGCTAAACCTTGTTTCTATTGTCTTTTGAAATTTAACCTTTGTGATTAATCACTAGGCACAATGATGTTCCTTGAAAAGCTCTAACAAGCATCATATAATGACTATACCCCTGAATATACTGGGTATATTTGGATAAAGGTGATCCTATGTGTAGGTAACATTGACAATGTGATGTTACTGCCCTCTAATGGGTGGAATTTGATAGGATTAGTTATAAATACAATGTATAAGAAATTATCCAATGATGATAATGTCTATAGGCTGTTAAAATTTGCCTAACAGATTTTTACTTTATGAAATATGTATTTTATAATCCAATAAGGTGAGCAGGGAATGCCTTAGTATTGTTACTAACAATATGTTAGTGTCCATAGTAGCAAGTTTAAGACAGGAGCTCAAAATATCAATACAGTACCTTTAGATGTTCATTACAATATGATCTTCAAGTCATGACACAGGAGTTACTACTTAAAATTTTAAACTCAAAATGTTTCTTTAATAAGAAAATGTAGCTATAAATTAATAATTAGATAAAGCAATTAAATAATCTGAATCATACCATGACTATACATTGCATTATAACAAGCTAAGTTAATACCTGTATTTAAACTTTATTTTCAAAAATTGATACATTTATATAATACATTTTGATCATATCCAGGCCCTTTTGCCCTGAACCAAATCCCCAAATTTATATTCTGTCTCTATCTATCTTTTTCTGAATTTAGCTAGTGCTGGTTTGGGATCATCTTCAATTGAAGCCTGGATAACTTACCACTGACCACCTCTGCCTAAAGGAAAGTAGCAATCTCCTTCCCAGCTGCCAGCAGCTGCCAGTAACTCTTCATCTAAAACTGGAAGGCTCCAATCTCTCTTCCTTTATCCATGTTGGAAATTTAACTGACTTGATTTTGTGAAAGCCTTGGATACATTGTGAGTTCATATGTATGACAACAATGCCAATATCTAAAGGACAACAACTCCCAGCATTTTTCTCATCCTCTGGCTTCTGTATTCTTTTAAATTGTTCTTTAAGTATGTTCCCAGAACATTGTGGAAAAAGAACAGATTTTCAAACGAACTTTTCATTGTAACCTCCTCCACGTAAAATCACTTACTGGTGTTGATAGATAGTTTTACCATTTTAATATATGGTTCGAATCTAAAACCCTCACTTACCAGTCAAATATTGGATCTTTGTCTGGAATTCAGTGTTCCTGGGTGTATCTTCTCAAATACAACCTTAAGTGGATCTACCTTTCACCCTTGGAAATGCCTTTCAGAACAGTCATATCCCAACAGTCATAAAAAACTACAGCACCTGTGGCTTATGCTTAGTGCTTCCCTTGAGGTGTGTTCTAAGTACTTGTTTTATAAGACAAAAAAAAAATCACTTCAGAATAGATATAAGAAATAAGTGTTGGAAGGACACACACACATATATAAATCAAATAAACTACTATATAGCAATACTATATATTGTGTTAAAACAAACTAAATTAGTACTTGTTTTGATTTTATAATTTTTAAATTTAATTTAAAAGTATTTCATATATGTATAACACATTTTCATCATATTATCTCCAATTCCCCAACAACCTGACACACACACATATATATATATATATGTATGTATATATGTGCATACATATGTATATATGGCATTTCAATCACAGCAGTCATAATGTTTTCCTTTTTTCTACTTCAAGTTGCTACATTTTCTACAATCACAATTATTTAGTTCATTGTTGGGCATAGTCTATAACAATGGATGCTGCGGACATGCAAACCAATTGAGCTCATAAAGAGTTAAAAATAGACCTTAATAATAAAATAAACAAATGTCAAAATCTTTTGATAAGTTCCTTTTCCAATTTGTTTTCTAACAGAATTTAAATGAAACAGAAATTTTGCTTGTCAAGAAAGGACAACACATTCTCTTTGGTCTTCAGTGATGTGTGTGCTCTTATGAAACCTCGATCAAGCAAGAATAAAGATTGGGGGAAAATAACTTAGTGTTTCTAAATGAAGAACAATTATCAGTAAATATTTATGTGCTTGAAATTAAAGAAAACTTTATGCTATTAGAAGCATAATAATTGCTATATGCAATTAGAAGTCTGTCTTTCCCAATTTGGGCCTGTCACTGGAACTCCTTTTTTCAGGTTCTTCTCCATTTTTGTCCCTGCAGTTCTTTCAGTCAGGAACAATTCTGGGTCAGTGTTTTTGACTGTGGGATAGCAAACCCATCCCTCCACTCAATGCCTTCTCTTTCTACTGAACAAGTTCTCTCTGCCCACTGTAGGGCATTTCATCTAAGGTTCCTCCTTTTGACACCTGAGAGTCTTTCACCTTCCAGATCTCTGGTACATTCTATAGGGTATCCCTATCTCCTACCTCCTGAAGTTGCCTGTTTCCATTCTTTCTGTTGGCCCTCAAGTTTTCAGTCTTGTTCTCTACTCCCTAATACCTAATCAGAAAAACAAAAACAAAAACATTTTAAACCCACATCTAATAGATGACTAATATCTAAAATATACAAGAAGCCAAGAAACCAAGCAACAAAACAACCCAATCAGAAAAATGGGCATAGAACTAAACAGAGGATTCACAGCAGAGGAATCTAAATGGCTGAGAAGTACTTAAAGAAATGTTCACAGTCCTTTGTCATCAAGAAAAGGCAAATCAAAGGACCCTGAGATTCAACCTTATACTAATCAGAATGGCTAAGAGCAAAAACTCAGGCAACAGCACACACTGGCTAGGATATGGAGGAAGAGGAACACTCCTCCATTGCTGGTGGGATTGCACACTGGTACAATCACTCTGGAAATCAATCTAGAGGTTGCTTGGAAAATTAGAAATAGATCTACCTGAAGACTCAGCTGTACCACTCTCACGCATATACCCAAAAGACGCCCCATAATGCCACAGGGGCACACATTCCACTACGTTCATAGCAGTCTTATTTGCTGGAAACAACCCAGATGTCCCACAACTGAAGAATGTATACAGAAAATGTGCTTCATCTACATAATAGAATACTACTCAGATATTAAGAATGAGGACATCATGAGTTTTGCAGGCAAATGGATGGAACTAGGAAATATGCTGAGTAAGGTAACTCAGATCCAAAAGGACATGCATAGTATGTACTCACTAATAAATGGATATTAGAAAAACAAGAACAAGACTGGAGAGATCATCAGTGACTCAAGGAATGGTCATTCAGAGCCTGACACACATGTGACCCATATACCTACAGTCACCAAAACTAGATAAGATTGATGAAGCCAAAAAATGCATGTGGAAAGGGACTGGATATAGATTTTTCCTGAGAGACACATCCAGAGCATATCCAATACAGAGGTCAATGCTAGCCGCAAAACACCAAACTAAGAATAGGACCCCCTTAGGGGGAATTAGAGGAAGGATTGAAAGAGCTGAAGGAGCTTGCAAACCCCATAAAAACAACAATGCCAACCAACCAGAGCTTCGAGGGACTAAACCACGACCGAAAGACTATACATGGACTGACCCAGGGCTCCAACTGCATATGTAGCAGAGAATACCCTTGTTGGGGCACCAGTGGAAGGAAACGCCCTTGGTCCTGTCAAGGTTGAACCCCCAGTGCAGGGGAATATCGGGGAGGGCAATAAGGGGGATGTATAGGGGGAATACTTGTGGGGGGAGGGGCAGGGAAGGGAATGGAGGCTTATGGACAAGAAACTGGGAAGGGGAATGACCTTTGAAATGTAAGTAAAGAAATATATAATAAAAAAAATTTAAAAAATAAGTACAGAATACCCAGGGTACAATCCACAGAACTCAAGAAGGCTAACAAGCTGAAGGGGCCAAGTGAGGAAGACTCAGAATCAATCCCACTTGGGAGGGAGAAAAAAGCAATCACAAGAGTGGAGAAGGGAAGTAGGGACCTGGGTGGGAAAAGGAACAGGGAGTGGAAGAGGAGCACACATATTTCTAACTAACAGATATGACATAACAGGAAAGATTTCAGCATTGCAGTTCTTACATATTTTTTAGGCATTGCTTCCATCTTGTTTTTTTTTAACTCTTTGGTATCATCAATTAAAGAAAAATGTACATGCCAATATTACCTGTCTCAGTTACTTTTCTATTGCTGAAAACAGACATAATGCCCGAAGTGACCTACATTTATTGGTACTTAGGGGACAGAGGGTTAGCACCCATGTTAATCATGATAGGCAACATGGATGCAGGCAGAAAGGCAATGCAGCAGTAGCTGAGACAGCACATCCTATCCACAAGCAGAGTTGGGAAGAAGAGGAGGGAGGAAGGGAGGGAGGGAGGGAGGGAGGGAGGGAGGGAGGGAAGGAGAGAGACAGAGAGACAGAGAGAGAGAGAGAGAGAGAGAGAGAGAGAGAGAGAGAGAGAGAGAGAGAGAGAGAGGTGTACTGGTAATGGAGTGGGTTTTTATAACCCTAAAGCCACCTGCAGTGACATACCTCCAAAAACCATAGCTCTGAATCCTTTACAACCAGTATACCAACTGGTGACCAGTCACTCAAATGGATGAGTTTATGGGGGCAATTCTCTTTCAAACTATCATGAGAGGAAATTCAGAAACAATGTAAATATGGGTACTATTTAATTCAACATATTATTATTTAATTCAATTATATGTTGTCCAATTTGCTTATTATTTCAAACTAAACATTATTTTGTTAGAGGAAGAATATTAAGCAAAACAATGAAAATCTATGTCCCATTTTCATCATTTCCTTTTCACTTTGGCTAAAATATTTCAAATGGAATTGAATAGATGTGCTTCATTGGACTATACCAGAATCAAATAAGTCCATGGAGCCTTTATGAACATAAAGTCGTGGTTTCATGACATCTGAGTTCAGCTAAGTTTATTGTCCTTACAATCAACTATTAACTGAATATCCCGCAATATCTAGTGAAACTAACCAATTAACATTTACATGGATGTATAAAATAATGTACCACTGATATATTTTTCTAGTTCCTGGTTCCCAGTTTCCCAGAAAAGAAAGAAGCAATTTAAGTAGTGTAGCAGTAATATTTCCTCTAGTACTTTATCCTCCTTTTTCTATAAGTAAGAAAGATAGTCTCAGCACACATGAAAGACAGGAGAAACCACAGATGTTGGTCATACTTTGTAGATGTGTTGTATGGCATTTTGTAAGGCTGAGAAATGTTCCAATGTATTTTAAGAATGTAAAAATAAAATGACTACATCTATGAGGTTAAAATAGTGTGTCAGTGACAATTTCAACATTTTTCTAAAACCACCAATATATCTAAAGTAGAAAGACAGGGAATACTAGTGTAGTCTTCTCTTAGTTTACTAATTCAGCAAATAGCTCAGTAAAGCCATGTACATATTTAGCTTTGTTATATCACTATTCACATACTGAGTCCTACATCTATATTATCTTAATCCTTGGCTGTGCTGCTTAACACATTGTTATGAGAAATGTTGATTTGGGATTAATAATTTTGATCTTATGCGGATGGATCAACCAAGTATTTTAGATATTGTGATGTGTGACTGTGATGAAATACCAGCAGCACTAAGTTATAAAGAGATAAAGGTTTTCTTAGTTCCTTTTGTTGTAGGTTAAAGTTCAGTATTTAAGAGTTACATTGTGGATGTATGTAAGAGAAAGAAGTCCCATGTTTAACAGAAAGGACAAAAGTTGTGGGGGTAAGAACAGACATTCTTGATGATAATGTCCCTGATTGAAGAAATATTCCACACCGTTGCTGGGTTAAGGCTACCCATTTATCTTCACCTTTCAAGAGTTCCACCAACTATATCAGTAGCCTAGTAATTGAGCTTTCATTCAAAATGGGTGCTTGGGGATACAAAAATCACAGGTAAATCACATAAAGCATTACCTTATCAGAATTGTTCAGTAATGTATTTGTGAAGATAGTGAAATGCTAATAAAAGACACTTATCATGGAGAAAGCATCAAAGATATGACAGAAAATAAATTTGACAGTCATTAATTTGCATATTACTTAAGGGCATGGGAAGGAAAAATAAGCATAATACAGCCAAAAAAAAGAAAGGAATAAAACATGCTTTGGACAGAGAATATCATAATATTACAAGCCAAAGACAATAAGCGCTTTACTAATCAGAAAGAATCCCCTTACATTATATACTGAAGAACATAAAAGAAGTTGTCAAGTTAAATTCGTTAATGTTGGTATATATCAACATACCCTCTAAGTATGCAGATAACTGCAAAGTTCCACTGTGTGAGAATCTATTCTTTAAAAATGTGGTACTCCATTTCTCCTCCTCCTCCTTTCCAGAACATGAAGCACTTTACAGACTTCTAAGCATCTCTGAGGTTATCATACATAATTTAAAGGGCTAAAAACCACTGAATGCTTTCTAGTAACCATCCCATTACTTTAAATTGACCTACGATGTCTCATTTATCCCAAGGGGGTCGGGGGGGGGAAGGGATCTGTTTTCAAAAGCCAGATTTTTCTTTCTTCAACAACAAAGGTGTGCTCTTCTTTCCTACTTGGCTAATTGCAAAGAAGCTGCCTTCGTCCATTAGGAAATGTGTTTTAATGTCCCGATGGAATTAATCAGGTTTGAAAGTTAGTAGTGTCCAAGAAAAGGTTTAAAAAAATAGCCTCAAAGAAATTAAGACAGAAAAAAAAATCATTTCTGCCCCAAAAATGTCATGGTTTATTTATACATGAATGCTGACTCAGGAAATTGTCATGTGGGTGAACTGCGATTAGTAGAAATCATTGCCAAGGGGAACTGAGGTTTATTTTATGTTTCCAATTTAAGTGATCATCATTTTATGATGTGTTCCCAGTGGATTCATAAATAAGTTTATCTTGATTGCATTTACCACACACAGGAAGCATTACCATGGGACTTTTTTTGGGTTTGATTTCTCAAATTCTAAACCACAAGATACTTGGAGGTTTATGCCTCATGGTTTCCTTGCAAATTCAATTAACTGTTTAATTTCAGGCTCCATGGTCTTAACTGACATCTTAATTATATGATTTTTAGACTTTTTTTATTATAAGTAGTAATTCTAGAAAACTTATGCTAAACCTTGGAATCTCAAGAGGTCAATAATTATTTCAACTTGAATTCTACAATACCTTGGTATGTTTCTCCTGATATCTCTGGGAAATATTTCGTATGTTTATATAATGGGCTATCTTTATTGATTCATAATATAAATATGTTATCAGAGCACCGTGTAAGATGCCTATGAGGCTGGATTTTAATTCTCAACGCAGAATTTCTTTGAGATACAGAAAATTTAATTGAGATACTGTCTACTTGATTTCAATCATCCATTCCCGAACCAAACATGTGCTGCAGCTATGTTATCATGGACTGTGTATCTCCTAATTTAGCACAACATTTGACCATCTAAAGTTCTTAAGCAAGAATAAATTATAAACAAGAAACCTAATGATAGGATACAAAGAAAATAATTAAATCATGTTTAGTTGGATAAAATTTGTATGTTATAAACTAGATATCACTTTTATGAGCAACCAGAGATCAAGAAGTAGTGAATGAAATGTGCCTGCTTTGTGCGCTGGGACATTATTAGTAAAGAAGAATGATTTTCTTTAATAGCTCACTAATTAATTTATTAGGTATAAGTTATTTAAAACTATATGACTACTTTGGTCATTACTAATGTCTCCTAAGTCATAAGTCTTATTGAGATTTTTTAAATGTTTATGTTTTTATAATTACAATGATTAAACAGTGAGAGCAAAGCAGGTAAGAAAAACGTGGTTGTTCTCCATAAAAATAAAAGTATTATTTTAACCTAAACAAGATTACAATCATTGTTATAAAAAGCAAGGCACATGTAATTCACAATAAGAGTGAACAATAAACTAAAGCTATTTGTACAAGTAAATTTAATAGGACTTAAAGAGAATTGCTTCCATAATAACCACCTTTATTAAAACTGTCCTGAGTCCACTGATTATTTAGTAACACTTACTGTAATATCTAGTATATATTTTTATAGACCTCAAATAAAGTTGGTCAAATTGATTTTTCCTGTGAACAAATAAAAATGTACTATTTTATCATTCCATATTGCCAATTAAAGATTAAAGAGTAGCATTGCTTTGCATTTTTTTTCTTTGTCAGTTTATACCTACACAGTTTTACAACCGTTGGAAGTATGAAATCTATTAGAAAGAAAATGAATTTACTTTGTTTGTAATATAATCTGCACAGTGGCTTTTGTAATTCTGAAATCACATAATTCTAAATTCACTATTCACAACGTATTAAAAGTCTTAGAAATTAATTCCTGAATCAGTGAAGTCATGACACATATCCACTCATGAAAATACTAAGAAATGTAATTTAATTTACTGAAGAAGATTAAGGGACTGAGAAAATATTGAGATCTTTTGTCTGTGGGGAAAACTCCTAAGTAGATTTTAGATATATTTTCTGTATAAGTGTTTTGTTATAGGTATGAGTGTTTGCCTACATGTCTGTCAGTGTACTTCATGTGAGTCTCCTGCTCAAATAGGTCAGAAGAAGGTTGCAAATGCCTTAGAACTTGAGTTACTGTTGGTTGTGAACCAATTTTGATGCTTAGAACCAAACCTGTGTCGTCTGCAAAAGCAACAAGTGTATTTTGTTGTTGTTGTTGTTGTTGTTGTTGTTGTTGTTGTTGTTGTGCCATGTCTCCAGTCACATGCTCCCCATAAAATAGTTTATATTATCAATTTTTACTGTAGCTAAGGAACTTGAATATTTTTTTAAAAATCTCAGCCATTTGTGTTTCTTATTTTGAGAATTCTACAACTCTACTTAGTTTCATGTATCTATTCATCTATTATTTATAAACATGAAATAAGATCATAACCCAATTAATACTACTAAAATTGACTCATTGTGGTGGCAGTGCACATTCTGCTACAATATTCTGGGTTCCTGAATGAAAGACAGAAGCACACACACACACACACACACACACACACACACACACACACACACACAAACTTTATATTTTGATATGCCTTAAACAGATCAATAGCTGGGGCACTTCATACCTCCAAGTGGCTGACGTACCCTCCTGAGTTATTATTACTTACTAAAATCTATATTCCATCTTTGCTGCCATGGATCAAGACCTCCAGCTTCCTTGGCTGCATTCCATGTCACCTACATGATGATTATCTCTGTCTTCTGCATGTCTTAGGCTTCATGGCTCTCTTCCTTCCCCAGGATGGCAGCTATTTCTCTCCTTCTCCCTCAGTCCCTTGCCCAGGACTAAGCGCCCTGCCTCTGTCTCTCTGCCCAACCATTAGCGGCTGGCAACTTTATTTACCAATCAAAACCAACTGGGGGCAGGGTTCCCTCAGTTACTTAAGTGTGGACATGCAGATTATTATGCAATTTGGGGGATTGGATTAACACAATACAAGTGCCATTAGACCAAATCCACAACACCTATGGCATTTTCCATATTTATAATGTTATTTTTCCCTTTCCTTCCATGTTGCTTCCCTTCCCATTCTCCAGAGAAACTTCCTAGTGGTTTTTTTTTTTTTATTGCCCAACTTGTACACTGTTATTTCCCTTTTAAAAGCTCCTTCTCCCTACATCCCCTATATTGATCCCTGTTTACTTTCCTCATTTCTGGGGTTACTCACTTCTAAAAGCATCAGAACTACAAACCACACATGAAAGACAACATGTGATATTGTATTTCTGGTTCTTATTTAGCTTTGTCAGTATTTACCTTGTACTTCTACCATTTAACTGGAAGTTCATGATTTCCTTTTCTTACTGATGAATATACTTCCAGTATGCCTGCGTAGCACATTTTCCTGTTTATTCATGAGTTGGCAGTCATTTAGGTTATTATCACCTCCCTGCTACTGTGAAGGATTAGCAATGAGCATGGTTGAACAAGTATCTGTGATAGGATGTCATGTCCCTGGAACATATGACCAGGATAGCAATACATCAATGTCATATTGTAGATCAATTTTCATCTCATTGGAAAAGGCTAGAACAGTTTATAATCTCATCAAGAGTGATCAATATTTTCTCTTTCCTGGCATCATTTCCAACATCGTTTTCTTGATCTTGCTGCATAGAATTAACCATTAACTTCTAACAGCAGTTCTCAATCTGTGGGTCACAACAGCTTTGGGGGTTAAAAGACCCTTTCACAATTTATAATAGTAGGAACATTGCAGTTATAAAGTATCAATGAAATAATTTGATGTTTGAGGTCACCACAACATGAAAAACTGTATTAATGGGTCACAGCAATAGGTAGGTTGAAAAACACTGCTAGGAGATCAAACTATCTGTGAAATTTTCTTCTTTAGTGATAAGGTTCATCTACCTTTAGTGCGTAGGTACAACCAATAATTTAATATAAATCTTTTGTAGGTTAAATATAGATTGTCTGTGGTAGGTTAATATATTTGAACACTTGTTCCTCAGCTGGTAGTGCAGTTTAGACAACTTTAGGAAGTGAAGTCTTCTTGGCGCAAGTATATCACTGAGGATGGATTTCAAATTTAATAGCTTTGACCCAGTGGTCATCATGTCTCCACTCTCTCTGTGTTATAAAATGTGATCAGTCTGCTTCCTATCTCCAGGGTGGTCTCACACCAGTGCTGTTGTGCCTGCCCTGCAATGATAGACTGTATGTTTTATAAACTTCTATGGCAAAGTACACTATTTCTTCTTAGGTTGATTTTCTCATGGATTCTATCAAAGAAATAGAAAAGTAACCAAGACAGAAATCATTTAAGACATTTGCATATAAAAGTAAATTTTGAGATATTTCTCACGGCAAAATAGCTATATTAACAATGGTATATTATATATGCTAAAACTGAATATGAAATTTTAAGTATTGCTGAAAATTGATAAGGTTGCAGTTGAAGAATAGCTCAGTAGTTAAAAGCACTTACTGGTCTTCCAGAGATCTTGAGTTTGGTACCAAGTACCACATGGTAACTAGTAACTGTCTGTACTTATATATGCAATAGATTAGATGATCAGGGAGTTAAATCAATGAAATAGAACTGAAGACCCAGAAATGAATCATACACTTATAGACATTTGATCTTTGACAAAGGAGCTAAAACCATCCAGTGAGAAAAAAATAGCATTTCCAACAAATGGTGCTGGTTCAACTGGAGGTCAACATGTAGAAGAATTCAAATTGATCCATTCTTAACTTCTTGCACAAAGCTCAAGACCAAGTGGATCAAGGACCTCCACATAAAACCAGATACACAGAAACTAATAAAAGAGAAAGTGGAGAAAAGCCTCAACCACTTGGGCTCAGGGGAATAATTCCTGAACAGAACACAAATGGCTTATGCAATGATATCAAGAATCAACAAATGGGATCTCATAAAATTGCAAAGCTTCTGTAAGGCAAAGGACACTGTCATTAGGACAAAACTGCAACCAACAGATTGGGAAACATCTTTACCAATCCTACACCTGATAGAGGGCTAGTATCCATTATATGCAAAGAACCCAATCAGGTAGACTCCAGAGAATCAAATAACCCTATTTAAAAATGGAGTTCACAGCTAAACAAAGAATTCTCACCAATATTAAATGGCTGAGAAGCACCTAAAGAAATGTTCATCATCCTTAGTCATCAGAGAAACACAAGTCAAAACAAACATGAGATTCTATCTCACATAAGTCAGAATGGCTAAGGTCAAAAACTCAGGTGACCACAGATCCTGGCAAGAATATGGATAAAGAGGAACACTTCTCCATTGTTGGTGGGATTGCAGACTGGTAAAACCATTCTGGAAATCAGTCTGGAGGTTCCTCAGAAAATTGGACATTGTACTACCTGAGAACCCAGCTATACTACTTCCAGGCACATATCCAAAATATGCCCCAACATACAAAAAAGACACGTGCTCCACTATGTTCATCGCAGCCTTATTCATAATAGCCAGAATCTGGAAAGAACCCAGATGCTCTTCAATAGAGGAGTGGATTAAAAAAATGTGGTACATCTACACAATGGAGTACTACTCAGAAATCAAAAACAGTGATTCATGAAATTCATAGGCAAATGGATGGAACTAGAAAGTATCATCCTGAGTGAGGTAACCCAATCACAAAAGAACACACATGGTAGGCTTTCACTGATAAGTGGATATTAGCCTAAAAGCTCAGAATACCTATGATACAATTTACAGACCACAAGAATCTCAAGAAGAAGGAAGACCAAAGTGTGGCTTCAGTCCTTCATAAACAGGGAAACAAAAATACTCACAGAAGAAAAGACAGAGACAAACTATGGAACAGAGACTGAAGGAAAGGCTATGAAGAGACTACCCCTCCTGGGGATTCATCCCATATACAGTCACCAAACCCAGACAGTATTGCAGATGCCAATTAGTGCCTGCTGACAGGAGCCTGATATAGCTATCTCTTGGGAGGATGGATGCCTGGGGGAGGCACACTTTTAGAAGCAGGGGGAGGAGAGATGGGAGAGCGGATTTCTGGACGGCAAACACGGAAATGGCATAACATTTGAAACATAAATTAAAAAATCCAATAAAAATTATAAGAAAACAATAGAAGTAAAATAATTAATCATCAAAAGGTGTTACAAAATTTACATGTTCAAGACTAGGTGTCTTAAAATCACAACTTGCACTACTACTTGAAATTATACTCTGAGTGAAGGAAAATCAATCTAGATGAAAATAGAATTAAAATATTTTTAGTTATTCAAATTCTTCAAACCTGAGAAGTATCTTGTCAGGTAGAAATAGCTATAGACACAGAAAGAAACAAAGAGTTAACATTGTTGAGGGGCCTAAGTGTTTTTTCAGTCCAAATGTTTTCTTCCCTCAAATGCTACCCTATGTTTTAGGACATACTGTGTTCCTAATTTAAGTTTTTAATTATTTTAATTTAATTATTTAAGTTTACTTTTATATTGTTCCTACTATGTCTCATGTGAATACTGTATTAGAGTCAGAGGACAGAAAAAAAAACCAAATTCATATCATATGGGCTGTTGAAAACTGATATGAACTGGGATTTCTACCTTATGAACTCTGCCAACTTAATATCCTAAAAGTTGCGTTTCAGTCAACTGATGGTCATCCTTCCAATCCTCGGACTGACAAATCCTAGTACCATGGTATGATCAAAGCAATACAAACAAACATAGACAAAAAAAACGGCCTTTTCGAATACAAAATTCAATATTGGGCCAGTAGGAGAAATAAAGGATAAAGGTTCACACCACAAACAAAACTGTTCTTGTCTTTTATGTTAATTATTTATGGTCAAAAGTATTAACTTGGTGGTCATGGAAGATAATTAAAATGTAGAAAACCAAGACAAAATTATTTTAAATGTGTTTTATTTTGTTTATGAGTCATTTGTTACCCACGTCAATGACATTGCTGGGGTTTTTTTGTGTGTGTGTCATCAAAATCTACAGAAAGTAACTAATTATTATCTTGTACTAATTGAAATGGTAAAATATCAGCAGATAGCATCAGAAATCTTTAATTGAATTTTCCACATTTTGCTGAAATTTGTTTGCTTGGTCCCCCAAATGTATTTGGAAAATGACTTAATTTATGACTTTTCTTTGATAATCTGTAACTAATAACATCTCCTCTAAGCACTTTATACTGGAACATCTTTTGGAATAAGTTGAATTTACATTTTCTTGCCAAGGTCACTGATGTTTAGATTTAGAGTAAATTACCTTTTATTCTTTTTGAAGTGTGGGATCTATTTTTGCCTAAATGGATTTACTCCTTCTTTCAACATAGCAGAGTGATTATCGGCTATTAATTAAGCATCTTCTGATGAAGAAAATGTACATTTATTATTTGTACAGGAAACAAAGAGAAGGCAACACTTAAGCAGCTAAGTTCTCAAGGTGTCTGTTGATTATGGCAGATTCTTTGGGAAACACTGACGCCCCAGTTACAGGCACTCCTTTGTCTAGCCCCAACATTTATACAGAGAGCCACAGCATGTAAATGATGGCCAGATCCATTGTCTCCATCTGCCTGTGTACAGTTTCTCCTTTCCATAATGCTAGCAGTGACTTTGACATCTGTAGTAATCAGGATTCTCTAGAGTCACAGAACATATCTTTATATAGCAAGGGATTCTGCTCTGATGACTTACAATCTGTAGTCTAACTCCCCAAGGGTGGTCATCTGTGAAGGGAAGTCCAAGAATCTAGTAGTTGCTCAGTCACAAAGGACTAGTTGTTCCAGCCAGTCTTCTATAGACGTAGATCCCAACAGATTTGCTGGCAAGTAAATGCAAGCAGGCAAAGAAGAATAAATATTCCTTCTTCCAATGTCCTTATGTAAGTCTCCAGCAGAAAGTGGAACCCAGATTAAATGTGTGAACCACCATGCTGGATCTGGGACTTGTTTGTCCCAGGTTGACCTTGAACTAAGAGTCTATCTCCTTTCCTTAGTGTCCTGAGATTTAAGGTGTGTATTACCTTGCCTGGGCCTAAGCTTTACAGAACCACTATGCCTCAAGAACTCCATACAAAGATCCAGGTCAGAAATTTGTGTCTCCCAGCCTCAAGATCTGGATCACAGGTGAGCCTTCCAATTCTGGATTGTAGTTCATTCCAGATATAGTCAATTATATAATTATATAATGGAATAGCCATTACTACATATTTTTGTCTGTTTAATTTTATTCTCTTTCAATTCCTCAGGTTAGATTTTTGTCCTTGTTATATTTATTAAAATAGTTCACAAAGAATTGCCAGTATTTTTAAGATGAAATTACACTTTTATTTCTTAAAAAATTAACAAATATTCTTTGGAAAATGTAAAATGAAATGAAAATCATGAAAGAATATTAAGGATTTTTATGCTAAAATGTAAAATGTTGCTACATTTATTTCAGTACATATTAATTCACAGCTAATCAGAGAAAATAGCCTTATGGACCCTATTTTCATACTTCTTTAACATCTAAGCTGCAGTAGAAGGAACTTAAAGGCAATAGCTTATAAAATACAACTATCATATAGTTGTTACTATAGTTATAATAATAGTTGATACTATTATATCCCCATTTTATGTGAGATAATGGGGAAACAGTATTTTTGTTGACAATTCATAGTGATATGAACAGAGTTTAAAGAGTTTTTCTTGACATATATCTATGAACAAGAACATTGCCAAGGTAATGATGATAGTTACACTGTTCCTTGGTTAAAAAAAAATTGCATTTAAAACATATACAATCATGACTTCTAGAGGCTTCAAACTATACCAGTTTTGGGAGCGGTCCTGAAGCTCATTCAGACAAACTAGTTTCAGTTTCCTGAATTCACATGGATTCTCATAATAATATGCAACTCCAGGTTAAGATGTCAGCTCTCTTTTGGTAGGCAAAGACACAAATGTGGTATATATGCAAGCCAAACACTTGTACATATAAAATAAACATAAAAATGGATTGATCAAGACATCCTGAGGCCACAGGAAAGACTGCCACTTCTACATCTCTTGGTCCACATCTCTGGTCCAAGGGGAAACTGCACAGTGCCTCTTCACACAGCACCGTTGGTACCCGTGGTTCTGGACTGCGCCCAGGACTGAACTGATCCAACCAAACAGATCCCTGTACCCAAATCCTGTCGGGGAAAGAGATGGCACCTCAGAAGTTTGGATACTCCTGAGAAGTCAGAGGAGAATACCCATTGCCCCCAGCCCAGACTCAAGAGAGAATCAAGTAGTGCCAACTGTGCCTGTGGGGTGCAAGGACCTACACGAGCAATCAGGGGGTGGATCCTTTGATACCTGACCATGCCTAGAACTGGAAGACAGTCTCCAGAAGTGCCACTGCAGCTGAGAGCAGAGCACCTGTTCTCAGGAAAGGTTGAAAGAAAACAGGAAAACAGTTCTACAAGAGTGCTGACACACAGGCCTACAGCAGGGTCAAGTCACACTCAGAAACAGCAAGGCAAGCAAACATAAGAGACAACACAATGGCTTGAGGCAAGTGCAGGAACCTAAGCAACAGAAACCAAGACTACATCATCAGAGCCCAATTCTCCCATCAAAGAAAATACTGGACATTTAAATGCACCAGAAAAGCAAGATTTAGATTTGAAATCACATTTGTTGATAAGGATGGAGTACTTTAAGAAAGACATAAAAGACTCCCTTAGAGAAATGCAGGGAAATGAAAGTAAACAAGTAGAAGCCCTTAGAGAGGAAACACAAAAATCCCTGAAAGAACTACAGGAAAACACAAACAGGTGAAGGAATTTAAATTGGAAATAGAAACAATGAAGAAAGCACAAAGGGAGACAAACCTGGATATAAAAAAACAAAGGAAGAGACAAAGAGCCATAGATACAAGCATCACCAACACAATACAAGAGATAGAAAAGAGAATCTCAGGTGCAGAAGATACCATAGAAAACACCGACACAACTGTCAAAGAAAATGTAAAATGCAAAAAAGATCTAGCCCAAAACATATAGGAAATCCAGGAAACAACTAGAATATCAAACCTAAGGATAATAGGTACAGAAGAAAGTGAAGACTCCCAACTTAAAGGCCCAGTAAATATATTCAACAAAATTATAGAAGAAAACTTCCATAACCTAAAGAAAGAGATGCCCATAAACATACAAGAAGCATACAGAACTCCAAATAGATTGGACCAGAAGAGAAATTCCTCCTGTCACATGATACTTAAAACACTAAGTGCAAAAAACAAAGAGTATTAAAAGCAGTAAGGGAAGAAGGTCAAGTGACATATAAAGGCAGACCTATAAGAATTACACCAGACTTCTCACCAGAGACTATGAAAGCCAGAAGGTACTGGACAGATGTCATACAGACCCTAGGAGAACACAAATGCCAGCCCAAGTTACTATATCCAGCAAAACTTTCAATTAAAATAGATGGAGAAACCAAGATATTCCATGACAAAACCAAATATAAACAATATCTTTCTACAAATCCAGGCCTACAAATGATAATAGATGGAAAACTCCAACACAGGAGAGAAACTACACCATACAGAAAGCAAGAATATAATTTCCTTGCAATAAAACCAAAAGAGAGACAAACAATCATAATTCCACTTCTAACAACGAAAATAACAGGAAGAAACAATCACTATTCCTTAATATCTCTCAACATCAACGGACTCAATTCCCCAATAAAAAGACATAGACTAACAGAATGGCTAAGGAAAGAGGACCCAGCATTTTGCTGCATGCAGGAAGCACACCTCACAGAAAAAGACAGACACTACCTCAGAGTAAATGGCTGGAAAACAACTTTCCAAGCAAAAGGCCCAAAGAAACAACCTGGAGTTGCCATTCTAATATCGAATAAAATTGAATTTCAACCAAAAGTCATTAAAAAAGATAAGGAAGGACACTTCATATTTATCAAAGGAAAATTCCACTAAGATGAGGTCTCAATCCTAAATATCTATGCTCAAAATGCAAGGGCACCTACATTCATAAAAGAAACCTTACTAAAGCTCAAATCACACATTGCAATTCACAATATGGTAGTAGGAGATTTCAACAACCTACTCTCATCACTGACATGGAAACAGAAATTAAACACAGACATAGAGAAACTAACAGAAGTTATGAAACAAATGAATTTAACAGATATTTATAGAACATTCCATCCCAAATCAAAAGGATACACCTTCTTCTCTGCACCTCATGGAACCTTCTCCAAAATTGACCATGTAATTGGTCACAAAACAGGCCTCAACTTATATAGGTAGATAGAAATAATCCCATGCATCCTATCAGATCACCAAGCACTAAGAATGGCCTTAAATAACAAAAATAATGACAGAAACTCCACATATACATGGAAGTTGAACAATGCTTTACTCAGCGACAACTTAGTCAAAGAAGAAATAAAGCAAGTGAAGACTTCTTAGAATTTAATGAAAATTATGATAAAACATTCTCAAATTATGGGACACAATGAAATTAATACTAAGAGGAAAACTCATACCTCTGAGTGCCTGCAAAAAGAAACAGGAGAGAACTTATGTCAGCAGCTTAACAGCACACCTTAAAGTTCTAGAACAAAAAGAAATAAATAAACCGAAGAGGAGTAGAAGGCAGGAAATAATCCAACTCAGAGCTGAAGTCAACCAAGTAGAAACAAAAAGGACCATACAAAGGATCAACAAAACCAGGAGCTGCTTCTTTGAGAAAATCAACAAGATAGATAAACCCTTAGCTAGACTTACCAGAGATTACATATTGTATATCCAAATTAACCATATCAGAAATGAAAAGGGAGACATAACAACAGAATCTGAGGAAATTAAAAAAATCATTGGATCCTACTACAAAAGCCTATATTCAAAAAAATTGGAAAATCTGGAAAAAATGGACAATTTTCTAGACAGATACTGGGTACAAAATTTAAATCAGGAACAAATAAACCATCTAAAGACCCCATAACTCCTAAAGAAATAGAAGCAGTTATTAAAAGTCTCCCAACCAAAAGGAGTCGACGGCCAGATGGGTTCAGAATTCTATCAGACCTTCATAGAAGACCTCATACCAATACTGTCCAAACTATTCCACAAAATTGAAACAGACGGAACACTACCAAATTCCTTCTATGAAGCCACAATTACTCATATACTGAAACCACACAAAGACCGAACAAAGAAAGAGAACTTCAGGCCAATTTTCCTTATGAATATTGAGGCAAAAATACCCAATAAAATTCTTGCAAACCGAATCCAAGAACACATCAAAATGATCATCCATCATGATCAAGTAGGCTTCATCCCAGGGATGCAGGGATGGTTTCATATACGAAAATCCATCAATGTAATCCACTGTATGAAAAAACTCGAAGATAAGAACCACATGGCCCTTTCACTAGATGGTGAGAAAGCATTTGACAAAATTCAACATCCCTTCATGATAAAAGTGGTGGAAAGATCAGGAATTCAAGCCCATATCTAAACATAGTAAAAGCAATATACAGCAAACAAATAGCAAACATCAAACTAAATGGAGAGTAATTTGAAGCAATCCCACTAAAATCAGGGACAAGACAAGGCTCCCTACTCTCTCCCTACTTATTCAATATAGAACTTGAAGTCCTCGCCAGAACAATCAGACAGCAAAAGGAAGTCAGAGGAATGCAAAGTGGAAGGGAAGAAATAAAAATATCACTATTTGCAGGTGATATGGTAGTATACTTAAGTGACCCCAAAAGTTCAACCAGAGAACTACTTAACCTGATAAACAACTTCAGCAAATTGTTGGGGTACAAAATTAACTCAAACAAATCAGTAACCTTCCTCTACTCAAAGGATAAACAGGTTGAGAAAGAAATTAAGGTAGTGATACCCTTCAAAATAGTCCCAAATATTATAAAATATCTTGGTGTGACTTTAACCAAGCAAGTGAAAGATCTGTATGACAAGAACTTCAAGTTTCTGAAGAAAGAAATTGAGGAAGATCTCAGAAGATGGAAAGATCTTCCATGCTCGTGGATTGACAGGATTAATACAACAAAGATGGCCATTTTTCCAAAAGCAAGGTACAAATTCAATACAATTCCCATCAAAATTCCTACTCAATTCTTTGTAGAGATAGAAAGAGTAATTTGCAAATTTGTTTGGAATAACAAAAAAACCAGGATAGCGAAAACTATACTCAACAATAAAAGAACTTCTGGGGAAATCACCATCCCTTATTTTAAGCAGTATTACAGAGCAATAGTGATAAAAACTGTATGGTATTTGTATAGAGACAGGCAGATAGATCAGTGAAACCGACTTGAAGACCCAGTAATGATCTCACAGACCTATAGTCTTTCACAAAGGAGCTAAAACCATCCAATGGAAGAACGATAGCATTTTGAACAAATGATGCTGGTTCAACTGGAGGTCAGCATGTAGAAGAATGCAAATCATTCCATTCTTTTCACAATGTACAAAACTTAAGTCCAAGTGGATCAAGGACCTCCACATCAAACCAGAAGGACTCAAACTAACAGAAGAAAAAGTGGGAAAGAATCTCAAACACATGGGCACTGGGGAAAATTTCCTGAACAAAACACCAATGGCTCATGCTCTAAGATCAAGAATCGAAAAATGGGACCTCATAAAACTGCAAAGCTTTTGTAAAGCAAAAGACACTGTCATTAGGACAAAATGGCAACCAACAGATTGGAAAAAGATCTTTACAAATCCTACATCTGATAGAAGGCTAATATCCAAAATGTACAAAGAATTCAAGAAGTTAGACTCAAGAAAGCCAAATAACCATATTAAAAATGTTCACTTGATTTTTGACAAAGGAGCCAAAACCATCCAATGGAAAAAAGATAGCATTTTCAGCAAATGGTGCTGGTTCACCTGGAGGTCAACATGTAGAAGAATGCAGATCGACCCATGCTTATCACCCTGTACAAAGCTTAAGTCCAAGTGGATCAAGGACATCCACATCAAACCACATACACTCAAACTAATAGAAGAAAAACTAGGGAAGCATCTGGAACACATGGGCACTGGAAAAAATTTCCTGAACAAAACACCAATGGCTTATGCTCTAAGATCAAGAATTGACAAATGGGATCTCATAAAACTGCAAAGCTTCGGTAAGGCAAAGGACACTGAGGTTAGGACAAAACGGCAACCAACAGATTGGGAAAAGATCTTTACCATTCCTACAACAGATAGAGGCCTTATATCCAAAATATACAAAGATCTCAAGAAGTTAGACCGCAGGGAGACAAATAACCCTATTAAAAATGGGGTTCAGAGCTTAACAAACAATTCACAGCTGCGGAATGCCGAATGGCTGAGAAACACCTAAAGAAATGTTCAACATCTTTAGTCATAAGGGGAATGCAAATCAAAACAACCCTGAGATTTCACCTCACACCAGTGAGAATGGCTAAGATCAAAAACTCAGGTGACAGCAGATGCTGGTGAGGATGTGGAGAAAGAGGAACACTCCTCCATTGTTGGTGGGGTTGCAGACTGGTACAACCATTCTGGAAATCAGTCTGGAGGTTCCTCAGAAAATTGGACATTGAACTGCCTGAGGATCCAGCTATACCTCTCGGGCATATACCCAAAAGATGCCCAAACATATAAAAAAGACACGTGCTCCACTATGTTCATTGCAGCCTTATTTATAATAGCCAGAAGCTGGAAAGAACCCAGATGCCCTTCAACAGAGGAATGGATGCAGAAAATGTGGTACATCTACACAATGGAATATTACTCAGCTATCAAAAACAATGACTTTATGAAATTCGTAGGCAAATAGTTGGAACTGGAAAATATCCTGAGTGAGCTAACCCAATCACAGAAAGACATACATGGTATGCACTCATTGATAAATGGCTATTAGCCAAATGCTTGAATTACCCTAGATGCCTAGAACAAATGAAACTCAAGACGGATGATCAAAATGTGAATGCTTCACTCCTTCTTTAAAAGGGGAACAAGAATACCCTTGGCAGGGAAGAGAGAGGCAAAGATTAAAACAGAGACTGAAGGAACACCCATTCAGAGCCTGCCCCACATGTGGCCCATACATATACAGCCACCCAATTAGACAAGATGGATGAAGCAAAGAAGTGCAGACCGACAGGAGCCAGATGTAGATCGCTCCTGAGAGACACAGCCAGAATACAGCAAATACAGAGGCGAATGCCAGCAGCAAACCAGTGAACTGAGAACAGGACCCCCGTTGAAGGAATCAGAGAAAGAACTGGAAGTGCTTGAAGGGGCTCGAGACCCCATATGTACAACAATGCCAACCAACCAGAGCTTCCAGGGACTAAGCCACTACCTAAAGACTATACATGGACTGACCCTGGTCTCTGACCCCATAGGTAGCAATGAATGTCCTAGTAAGAGCACCAGTGGAAGGGGAAGCCCTGGGTCCTGCTAAGACTGAACCCCCAGTGAACTAGACTGTTGGGGGGAGGGCGGCAATGGGGGGAGGGTTGGGAGGGGAACACCCATAAGGAAGGGGAGGGAGGAGGGGGATGTTTGCCCGGAAACCGGGAAAGGGAATAACACTCGTCATGTATATAAGAAATACTCAAGTTAATAAAAAAAAAATGGGTACAGCGCTAAACAAAACATTCTTAACTGAGGATTTTCGAATGGCCAAAAAGCACCTAAAGAAATGTTCAACATCCTTATTCATCAGGGAAATGCCAATGAAAACAACCTGAGATTCCACCTCACACCAGTCAGAATGGCTAAGATAAAAAACTCAGGTGACAGCAGATACTGTAGAGGATGTGGAGAAAGAGGAACACTCCTTCATTTTTGATGGGATTGCAAACTGGTACAATCCCTCTGGAAATCAGTCTGGACTTTCCTCAGACTGATTGGACATTCTACGACCTGAGGACCCAGCTTTACCTCTCTTGGGCACATACCCAAAAGGTTGTTCCACATACAACTAAGACACGTGCTCCACCATGTTCATCGCAGCCTTATTTATATTAGCCAGAAGCTGGAAAGAACCCAGATGCCCTTCAACAGAGGAATGGATTAAAAAAATGTGGTACATCTACACAGTGAAGTACTACTCAGCTATCAAAGAAAATGACTTCATGAATTTCAGAGGCAAATGGAATGACCAGAAAATATCATTCTGAGTGAGGTTACTCAATCAGAAAAATACTTTTGGTATGCACTCATCGATAAGTGGATATTAGCCAAAAATCTCAAATTACCCAAGATGCAATCCACAGACCACAGGAAGCTCAAGAAGGATAACCAAAATTAAGAAGCTCCCACTCCTTTTTGAAAGGGTGAAAAACTATCCATAGGAGGGGATATGGAAGCAAATTTACAGCAGCTACTCAAGGGATGGCCATTCAGAGCCTGACCCAGAAAGGGCCCATATATATACAGCCTCCAAAACTAGATAATATTGATGAAACTAGAAAATGCATGCTGAAAGGGACTGGATATAGATCTCTCCCGAGAGACATAATCAGGGCATGTCGAATACAGAGGTAAATGCTAGCAGCAAACCACCAAACTGAGAAATGGACCCTCTTGGGGGGAATTAGAGGAAGGATTGAAAGAGTTGAAGGATCTTGCAGCCCCATAAAAACAACAATACCAACCAACCAGAGCTTCCAGTGACTAAACCACTACTGAAAGAATATTCATGGACTGACCCAGGGCTCCAACTGCATGTGTAGCAGAGAATAGCCTTGTTGGGGCACCAGGGGAAGGGGAAGCCCTTGATCTTGCCAAGGATGGACCCCCAGTGCAGGGGGTTAATGTGAGGCAATAAAGGCGATGTATAGGGGGAATACCCATATGAGGGAGGGGGAAGGGAAAGAATGGGGGCTTATGGAGAGGAAAACGGGAAGAGAAATAACATTTGAATTGTAAGTAAAGAACTATATCTAATAAAAAATTGAAAAAATAAGCCCCTGCAATGGAAAAAAGAAAATGCAAATTAAATGAAAAAATGGAATGATCTTTAAAAAATTATTTCCTAGTTCTATCACTCCTTCAATAGAACGAGAAGGGGAGATCAAAGAAAGAAAGACTGACACATAGAGAATAACTTAAAATGAAGGTCAAATGATATTTCATGAAGTGCAAAGGAAGCCAATTGAACCTCCAGAAAATACATTTGCATATCAACAAACAGAAATGTACACTACCCACTGTGTCTGGAGTAAGATAGAGCTGTAGGATGTGTTAAAGAAATTATGCCCACCCAACCATTGGACTGAAACTGGGTTCCCCAAAGAGGAGTTAGAGAAAAGACTGAGGTGGCTGAGGAATTTGCAACCTCATAGGAAGAACAACAATATCAACCAACCAGACAGGCCAGAGTTCCCAGACACTAAACCACAATCCAAAGAGCACACTTGAAGGAACCAAAGGCTCCAGCCTTTTATGTAGCAAGGGATGGCCTTGTTGGGCATCAATGGGAAGATAGACCTTTGGTTCTGTGAAGGCTCGATGCTCCAGTGTAGGAGAATTCCAGGACAGGGAGGCAGGAGGGAGTGTGTGGGTGGGTTGGGGAGCACCCTCATGGAGGCAGGGTGTGGGGGAATGGGATGGGAGGGCTCTGGAAGGGAAACAGGAAAGGGGATAACATTTTACAATCTTGAGAAACATTGCCTTAAGCAAAGTGAACTTTTACTTGAAGATATTAACAAATTGATTATAAGGTCGTGTTTTTAAGCATAACAATGGGAGGGTACATAGCGTATCACCTTTTCCCTTTAAAATGAAAAACTATATATAAATTTTCCATACACAGATTCCCAAGTACACACACACACACACACACACACACACACAGAGAGAGAGAGAGAGAGAGAGAGAGAGAGAGAGAGAGAGAGAGAGAGAGAGAGAGAGAATTGCATATAGAAAAATTAAAGAAAATTCTAGAGGAAAGGAAATCAACAGATCTTTACACCTGAATGAATGATGCTAGATTGTGTCTTTTTTCCTGTATACATAATTATTTTCTGCCAAGGATCAGCCTTTGCATGGAGAAGGGTTCTGAGAGAATGGATGTCTGGGAGCAGTGAAAATAACAAATCTAATCATATCATGGGTCCAAGCTGCCCCACTAGGTTCTCCTGACACTACTTCTGCTAAGGTGAGTGTCCAGATAGCTCCTCTTCCCATTCCCTCTTTCTTCCTCTCCCGGCTACTGCTTTCTGCTACCTCATCTCCTGCAGACCAGCACAGCTTTCATTTACACAGTTATTTATTCCAGGTTCCCTTTTGATTATTCTATTAATCAGCATCCTGTGACCCTGGCTCTTTGATTCTTAGAAAACAGCAAGCACACATTTTCTTTTCACATTGCAAAACAGTTCAGAGATTTGTCTGCCTCCGTTACACACAAGTGATAAGCTAGGGTGGGACCCTGTCCTGAAATTACCATTTCTACCATGCCTAGGCCTAACTTTACTGTGTTCCAGACTGACCTTGAAGTTATGACTCTGCATGTATGTATTTGTATCTGCCTGTCTTTGTATCTTTCTGTCTAGCTGGCTCATTAATGCAGCTGCATTGGTTCCTTTAGATTTGTGAAGACCGTCATAACTTATATTGTGCATAGTTGAGAAATTGTATATTTTCAAACTAATGTATTTAGAGAACTCTTTCCCAAAGCCTTAAGGGCTGTCCTGAAGGTTTATCATTTTGCTAAGATATTATACACACCTTCAGCTCTTGGACTCTTGCTATCTCATTATAATGGAGTCATTAATGTTGGAAGGGAGGACCTTCCTCAGAGGAATGTGAAATAGGAACATTATTCCACAAACAAGTCTTATGTCTACAGCAGCCATCAATATTTCTAGAGGCTCACACCAGGGCTATGTGCCAGGGGCAGGAACCATGGTGGTGACCATGTCCCTCTGTCACCAGGGCCACATCAGGCTCAGTAATCTTCCACACCTTAGAATATAAGTATAGAATTATAATACACAGTTGATTATAAATATTGGAAGGTTTAAAATGTTAAAAATAATTTAAGATCTCTATAGAAAAAGTACCATTTAATGTAATCAAGCTTATTAACCTTAATACTAGATTAAAGTAGGACTTTGCTCTGTGACTGACATCTTCATAAAAAATACAATTGAACATCTAAACATTATGTGGCTAGAGGCAAATAATGGAATTACTTATTATCTCCACTGAAACTCCTATAGAGAATCTTTTTAAAAATATTTTGTATTTTAGCTCCTTTCAAATTTTCCCTCTCATGGATCTGTGATAAAATATATTTTTGAATATAAACAAATGTGCACACACACACACACAGAGAGAGAGAGAGAGAGAGAGAGAGAGAGAGAGAGAGAGAGAGAGAGAGAGAGAGAGATTTAAACCAAGCATGTTAAGGTCAGTCTCAACGTATTTTTGTACCTTCTCTCGCAAAGTTTCTTTCTCATTGCAAGTCATGAAATCTTTAAAATACATAAAATGTACATTCAGTTCTCAAATGAAAATAATTACTGCACATCTGGAAGAAACCACCCAATTGAAGGTTTCTTCCTATAAAGAGTATTGATCCCAACTCATAATTTTTATCTGCCTCATTCTTTATCAACCAAACCCTTCATTTTTACATCACCAACAAATTCAAAGCCTAAGGGTAAAGGGACTTTCTGGATCACTTGCTTTGTAATTATGTTGTTTGTTTATGTGATATACACTAGTGCCATTCGTGTGGGGGAGCATACATGTGTAGTTGTGAATGAGAAGGCTTTAGGTGTCTGCCTTTACTGTTCTCCACCTTATTTTTCAAGTCAGGATCTTTCATTGTGGCCAGACTTTACTTATTGACTCAACTTTCTAGCCAAAATTGCTCAGAATGAATGACTGTCTTGGTTCTTCCAAGGATAGGATCACAGCTATGAAGTTAACTCTAGAATTTATGTGTGTAACAAAGACCCAATGTCCACATGTGTGCACGACACATTCTTTGATGTCTGGTCCATTTCTTCTATTTATTTTTTTAATAGTTGCCTATTGTGATTTAACGGATCTATTACAGCTAGACAGTTTAACTAAGGCTCTGTCAGACAAGATGAGATAATTAAGTGGAAGACTAGAATCTGGTAACTTTACTTAGTAAGATTACTAATAAAAACAGACAAAAACTCAGGAGCCAATTTTTATATCACTTAGAAAATGTTAATACTATTTGTAAAATGTCAAAAATAGTATAAACTAAGTGTAACAATGTTTCTCCCTTGCTTCTCTTAGGATATATATTGTGCTATGTCATGTTTTAAGTCTTCTATTAAAGCAGTTAAATCTCTATAGCAAAAATAAACTCACCATGACACCACTTGAAAATGCAAATTGTCACTTAGATATCCAGTTATTTTTTTTACTTCAATGCTTAGAAAGAATGTTGTCAAGCTCTTTTCTTCTCACTATAAGCTATAACAAGAACAGCCAAATTACTTGCATAAAGTGCAAACTAAATATAAAATATTTCGTTTGGAATGTGCTTTTCCTCTGTGATGAGGTGGCATTTTAAAAATGAACCGTTACACAGTGCTAAAAAAATTTCTCAAAAAAAAAAACTTACCACTTGAGAGATCATGTATTTTATAGTTGTGAGGACATTATTCACCTAATGGGGGTCATTTAACAACTTAAATCCCATGACAAACCTGGAATGCTTAATGCTATATTTATAATTTATGGGTTCTATAACCGTCATGAACTACTGTTCACAAGGGACATGTTCTGCTGAAGGACTACAAGAAAAATGAGGTAAAAATTAAGATAGACACCAAAGACACACATTGCTGTCACTGTCCGTCTAAGTTGTCCATGCTTCCTCCACACCACAATCACTGAGAACATGGAGAGCATTAGTGTCTGCTTCTAGAAATTGAGTGTGAGTGGTTAGCAGTTGGGTCTCAGCAACAGGAGCACTGTTTTAAAAAATATTTACATCCCAAGGCAGTTTCCCCTCCCTCTTTTCCTCCCAGAGCTCTGCCCCCTTCACCCCTCACCTTCTTCTATCCTCATCCTACCTTCTGTTCACTAGTATTCCTCTTTTCTCTTCAGAAAAGGTCAGGCCTCAAAAGGATATCCACCATATCAAGTGGCAGAAAGACTAAGCACTTCCTCTCTCATTAAGGATAGAAGAGGCAACCCAGTAGGAAGAAAGGGTCTCAGAAGCAGACTACAGAATCAGAGACAGCTCCTGCTTTCAGTGTTAGGAGTACCACAAGAAGCTCAAGCTATACAACTGTAACACATGTGCCAAGGGCCTAGGTCATTCCCATGCAGGCTGCACGGTTGGCAGTCCAGTCTCTCATTCCTGTGATAAGCTATAAACTTAGCTGCTAAACATCGAGGCATCTATGAGGAATGCTCTAACAATTTGGGATACAGAGGCTGATCTAACCATTTTCTGTAGCCAGGCAAGATCTCTAATGAATAAATTGGAATGGCAACATGGCCACAAAACCTTTGACCAAAAATTGTCCTAACTACAAGATATGCTTAAGCAAAGGTGGTGCTAAAAGTTGTGACAGTGTTTAACCAACATCTGGTTAAGCTTAAGACCCCATGCCATGAGAAGGTGCCCACCCCTGATGCTGCCTGAAGGGCCAGGAAAGAGGATCTGGGTAAAGAGCTAGGATAGAACCAAACAAGAATTCCAACAGCAACAACAACAACCAGTCAATGAATTGATTCCTAATGATATCCTGCTGTACTCATAGTTTGGTGGCTAGCCCAATTGTCATCAGAGAGGCTTCACTCTCCAACTGATGTACACAGATAAAGAGACCCACTCCCAAACTTTAGATGACACTCCAGCACTTTTAAGTGCCATGAGAGTTCTTAAAACACAAGCAGGTTAAGAACTCACATTTTTAGACTAGAAAATTTATACTTCATCTTTCCTCGATTACTCCATCTTTGAAAATATTTTACAAACTCTAATCCTGTCTTTGAAAAGT
Source organism: Rattus norvegicus (assembly GCF_021556685.1). Lineage (NCBI taxonomy): Eukaryota > Metazoa > Chordata > Mammalia > Rodentia > Muridae > Rattus > Rattus norvegicus. Next base: position 37,120,202 of record NC_141538.1, on the reverse strand, counting down.
ATACCAAAATCAATAATCAAACAAACAAAGAACACCAACAAATAGAAGTGATTTTCATTCTGATCTCTCTAAAATCTTGACACAAACAGAAGTCATGTGCATATAGCCAAATTCAGTTACAGAAGTGTCTCCATATGATTTGTATGTCTGTGGTATACTTTACGGAATAATAAATGATGTGTTAGGGTTGTCAGATAACTGTTCAGGGCAGGTATTCTTGGGTTCTCTAAGAAAGTGCAATCCATGTAGAAAGCCAAGAAGGAGATTTGTTCCTCTGATCTTGCTTGGGCTTCTGTCCCAGATCCCCTCAATGATGGTCAGTGACATGGAAATATAAGTCAAATAAACTCTCTTTTCCAAGTGATTTTGCTTACCATGTTTATCACAACAATGGAAAGAAAACTAAAATATAAAGAGCCATGAGCCATAGCTGCTCTATAATGTTTCCTACAGTCCAGTGTTTGTTTTCAGAGCTAAAAGAAGGCAGAATATTTATGAGATGTGACTATAAGAAGGAAGTGAAATCACTGAGACTGTGCCGTTGAAAGGGTACAACACTGGGTTTCTTTGGCTCTTTGACCACAATGTTGTACTATACCACCTGAGGCTCAGAACAAGAAGGCCAAACAACCATATACTGAAATTCTGAGCTAAAATAAACTTTCAAATAATAAATAATTTGACTTAAACAGAGAAAATCTAAGCAAGTATTCATTTAGGAAGAGGAGTGAATGAAGAAAAAATGTGGTCAAAATATAATACATGGAAGAAGAAGAAAAATTATATCTTTTTTTCCCATTTTTATTTATTTTGGAGGGCATTGCTACAGTGCACATTTGGAGGTCAGGGAACAATTTAGATGAATGGATTCTTACCTTGCAGGCCCCTAGAATCAACTCAAATCAGGCTGATTGAAAGAGCCTTTACTCACTAAGATATCTCACTGACCCAATAAAATCTCTATTTAAAAGTTGTTTAAGGGTTTGAAAATGACTTAGTGATTTAGAATACATATTGCTCTTACAGAGGGGCCTGAGTTTGCCCTCCAGTACCATGCTTGACATTTCACAACTACCTTGGTCTGGGTTCTGCAGGCATGGGACCATGAATGCATGCTATAAGCAGACACACAAACATACATCATTTAACAATAAGTTTTAAAACTTGAGACCACAAGAATGTAATTCCTTTCTGTGTCTTTTGCTTCCACTCTTTGTCTTTGACAAAACATAACTCTGATTTTATGCCCCTGTAGGCACTACTGGCTAAGAAGAAATTGCTCTCGGACCCAACTATATCTGGGAAGAATTATAGACATCCATCATTATAGAAAATATGTTACTAGCTATGCTAGAGGTTCAGGAACCTAAAATAAAATACAATACATTAATTTCCCAGTACAACCAGAAATAAACTTCAAATAATTAAAAAGAAATATTGTATCTAAACAATTAAATATTATTCAGTCATAAAAGGGGCAGAATTAATGAGGCATACTACAGTATAGAAGAACCTTGAAAACATTAAGAGAAAGGAGCACAAACAAAGGCTATCTACACTATAACATATATAAAATATGCAGGGTTGGCAAATCCATAGAAAGTGGTCATGGTGGCCAGTAGTCAGAGAGAATATTGATGAGTGACAGCTATTGAGACCAGTTTTTGAAGGAATGATGGAATATTCTTTAGTCATATACTGGGGTGACCATACAACTTTACAAGCATGCTAAACTCCACAGAGCTGTTGTCTTTGAAAGGGTCCCTTTTATGTTCTGTGATATATCTTACACAATGTTTTTTAAAGGATGGGCACAAATTTAAATGAGAGGCTTGGCATGGGAAAAAAGCCAAATTATATTTTTTATCTGCTTTTTATATCTGCTTTTATTTACACACATACACCCACATATGGAGATACCACACAAACAAAAAGAATAACATGGATATAATGAAACAGTTCACTGTATTATATGTCTGAAGTACAAAGAATTACACACATTGAAAATGAACTCTCCATGTTTCAGAGCACAGGCGTCATTTGAAAACGTCTCATGGAACCCACAGAGTGACAGAACAATATCTTGATTAGCCAGTCAAGAGCTGGTTTGAAGTTATAATGCTCTAGAGAGTAAAATAGTGACAACCGAGACTTGAGCATGATTGGGTTGTGGAGGCAGCTCCATTATTGGAGTAGCACCAATAGGGGAAGGGGATTTAAAAGACTTATCTATGTGGAGGGTTTGGGAAAGTTATTGCCAAGGTATTATGCGAACATAATATCAATGAGGAGGGTTATCTGCATATTTTGCTAGGGCAGAATTCTATTACTTGTTTACACAGACACGCGCGCACACACACACACACACACACACACACACACACACACACACACACCACTGAATCACTATATCACACACCAAAAACCATTACAAAATTATGTCTTCCTATGAAAACTCACCAATACCATTTATTAAGAAATAAGCCAAGATAGTCCACACAGTTCTAACAACTTGTCAGACTATGTTATACGATGAGACTCAGGCCTAGAAAATGATGCTCCAACATTGTGGGAGGAACTCTAACATGATTGGGAATTCTTAGAAGAGCATATTCTTCTTTTTTTTTTAATCTTTATTAACTTGAGTATTTCTTATTTACATTTCGATTGTTATTCCCTTTCCCGGTTTCTGAGCCAACATCTCCCTAGCCCCGCCCACTCCCCTTCTATATGGGTGTTCCCCTCCCCATCCTCCTCCCATTACCGCCCTCCCCCCAACAGTCACATTCACTGAGGGTTCAGGCTTAGCAGGACCAAGGGCTTCCCCTTCCACTGGTGCTCTTACTAGGATATTCATTGCTACCTATGAGGTTGGAGCCCAGGGTCAGTCCACATATAGTCTTTGGGTAGTGGCTTAGTCCCTGGAAGCTCTGGTTGCTTGGCATTGTTGTTCATATGGGGTCTCTAGCCCCTTCAAGCTCTTCCAGTCCTTTTTCTGATTCCTTCAATGGGGGTCCCGTTCTCAGTTCAGTGGTTTGCTGCTGGCATTCGCCTATGTATTTGCTGTGTCTCTCAGGAGAGATCTACATCTGGTTCCTGTCTGCCTGCACTTCTTTGCTTCATCCATCTTATCTAATTGGGTGGCTGTATGGGCCACATGTGGGGAAGGCTCTGAATGGGTGTTCCTTCTGCCTCTGTTCTAAACTTTGCCTCCCTATTCCCTGCCCAGGGTATTCTTGTTCCCCTTTTAAAAAAAGGAGTAAAGCATTCGCATTTTGGTCATCCCTCTCGAGTTTCATGTGTTCTGTGCATCTAGGGCAATTCAAACATTTGGGCTAATAGCCACTTATCAATGAGTGCATTCCATTTGTCCTTTTCTGTGATTGGGTTACCTCACTCAGGATGATATTTTCCAGTTCCATCCATTTGCCTTTGAATTTCATAAAGTCATTGTTTTTGATAGCTGAGTAATATTCCACTGTGTAGATGTACCACATTTTCTGTATCCATTCCTGTGTTGAAGGGCATTTGGGTTCTTTCCAGCTTCTGGCTATTATAAATAAAGAAGAGCATATTCTTAAGCTATGTTGAATTTCTAGTTCCACATCAGGACCCTGAAGATGAACTAGAGAGCTTCACTGAATCTCTTTGTCCTCCTTCCTAATGTGGCCACACTAAGCAACCTTTTCTTTTTTCTTTTTGCTATTTTTTGCTTTTTACTCAAAAAATTACAGACAAAAAAGCAAACAAATTGTCTACATCCTTCTAATTGACATCTAATTATTGTACAGAGTAAATACAGTAGATATCTCAATAAATTAATATGGTGTGCATTTATATCAGGATAATTAGGCAAAAACATGATTGCTTACATTCATTTCTCTTTGTAATGAGAACATTTTAAAAATCCTTTTTTCCATCTGTTTATAAAGCTACAATAGCGAGATCTATAGAGGGTCAGGAAATTGAACAGAGGTGTAGAGCAATGGGGGATGGGTAACTGGAGGTAACCACTAGAAAATCCCAGTTGTCAAAAAAGCAAGATGTTCACAATACCCAACAGGGATGACATTAGCTGAAATACCCAACAAAAGGGAGAGAACATTTACAGAGACAATATCCAGAGGTTAGGCACAGCCTCAAATTGAGGGATGGGACGACCTATCCTTCACAAAATTTTAACCCAGAATGGCTCCTGTCTAAAAGAAATACAGGGTCAAAGAGTGGAGCAGACACTGAAGGAAAGGCCATCCAGGGACTGCCCCACCTGGGGATCCATCCCATATTCAAACACCAAACCCAGACACTTGTTGATGGAAACAAGTGCCTGTTGACAGGAGCCTTATGGATGTCTCCTGAGAGGCTATGTCAAAGCCTGACAAATACAGATGTGGATAATTGGAACCAACCAACCGACTGAGCATGGGAACCCCAATGGAGGAGTTAGGGAAAGGACTGAAGGAGTTAAAGGGGTTTGTAACCCCTAGGAAAAACAACAATATCAACCAACCAGACCTCCCAGAGCTCCCAGGGAGTAAACCACCAACTAAAGAGTACACATAGAGAGATTTAGGGCTCCAAGCACATATGTAGCGGAGGGTGGCCTTGTCGGGCATCAGTGAAAGTGGAAGCACTGGGTCCTGAGGCTTGATTCCCAGGGAATTGATAGGGCAGTGGAGAGGAAGTGAGTGGGCAGATGGGGGAGCCGGTTCCTGGAGGCAGGGAAAGTTGTAGTAGAATGGGGAGTATCCGAGGGGAAACCAGAATGGGGATAACATTTGAAATGTAAATAAACAAAATATCCAATTTAAAAAAGAATAAAATGGACACCTGCAGATCCCGGCCCGCAGCAGCTCTCTGCCCCCAGACCCTGTGAGAGAGAGACCCAACCGCCTGGTCAGGTGGGCACTCCTGAGGCTGCAGAGCGCAAGAGACCACCAACACTGCTCACCCCTGCCCACATCCCTGGCCCAAGAGGAAACTGTAGAAGGCCTCTGGGCTCCCATGGGGGAGGGCCCAGGAGCGGCAGGACCCCTGCCTGAGACACCACTGGAAGCTGAAGGAAACAGACCGGATAAACAGTTCTCTGCACCCAAATCCCGTGGGAGGGAGAGCTGAACCTTCAGAGAGGCAGACAAGCCTGGGAAACCAGAAGAGACTGCTCTCTGCACACACATCTCAGACACCAGAGGAAAAAGCCAAAGACCATCTGGAACCCTGGTGCACTGAAGCTCCCGGAAAGCACAAGTCTTCCTGGTTGCTGCCTCTGCAGAGAGCCCGTGGGCAGCACCCCACGAGTGAACTTGAGCCTCGGGACCACAGGTAAGACCAACTTTTCTGCTGCAAGAAAGCTGCCTGGTGAACTCAAGACACAGGCCCATAGGACCAGCTGAAGACCTGTAGAGAGGAAAAACTACACGCCGGAAAGCAGAACACTCTGTCCCCATAACTGACTGAAAGAGAGGAAAACAGGTCTACAGCACTCCTGACACACAGGCTTATATGACAGTCTAGCCACTGTCAGAAATAGCAGAACAAAGTAACACTAGAGATAATCTGATGGATAGAGGCAAGCGCAGGAACCCAACCAACAGAAACCAAGACTACATGGCATCATCGGAGCCCAATTCTCCCATCAAAACAAACATGGAATATCCAAACACACCAGAAAAGCAAGATCTAGTTTCAAAATCATATTTGATCATGATGCTGGAGGACTTCAAGAAAGACGTGAAGAACTCCCTTAGAGAACAAGTAGAAGCCTACAGAGAGGAATCGCAAAAATGCCTGAAAGAATCGCAAAAATGCCTGAAAGAATTCCAGGAAAACATAAATAAACAAGTAGAAGCCCATAGAGAGGAGAAACAAAAATCCCTGAAAGAATTCCAGGAAAACATAAATAAACAAGTAGAAGCCCATAGAGAGGAGACACAAAAATCCCTGAAAGAATTCCAGGAAAACACAATCAAACAGTTGAAGGAATTAAAAATGGAAATAGAAGCAATCAAGAAAGAACACATGGAAACAACCCTGGATATAGAAAACCAAAAGAAGAGACAAGGAGCTGTAGATACAAGCTTCACCAACAGAATACAAGAGATGGAAGAGAGAATCTCAGGAGCAGAAGATTCCATAGAAATCATTGACTCAACTGTCAAAGATAATGTAAAGTGGAAAAAGCTACTGGTCCAAAACATACAGGAAATCCAGGACTCAATGAGAAGATCAAACCTAAGGATAATAGGTATAGAAGAGAGTGAAGACTCCCAGCTCAAAGGACCAGTAAATATCTTCAACGAAATCATAGAAGAAAACTTCCCTAACCTAAAAAAAGGGATACCCATAGACATACAAGAAGCCTACAGAACTCCAAATAGATTGGACCAGAAAAGAAACACCTCCCGTCACATAATTGTCAAAACACTAAACGCACAAAATAAAGAAAGAATATTAAAAGCAGTAAGGGAAAATGTCAAGTAACATATAAAGGGAGACCTATCAGAATCACACCAGACTTCTCGCCAGAAACTATGAAGGCCAGAAGATCCTGGACTGATGTCATACAGACCCTAAGACAACACAACTGCCAGCCCAGGTTACTGTATCCAGCAAAACTCTCAATTAACATAGATGGAGAAACCAAGATATTCCATGACAAAACCAAATTTACACAATATCTTTCTACAAATCCAGCACTACAAAGGATAACAAATGGTAAAGCCCAACATAAGGAGGCAAGCTATACCCTAGAAGAAGCAAGAAACTAATTGTCTTGGCAACAAAACAAAGAGAATGAAAACACACAAACATAACCTCACATCCAAATATGAATATAACCGGAAGCAATAATCACTATTCCTTAATATCTCTCAACATCAATGGCCTCAACTCCCCAATAAAAAGACGTAGATTAACAAACTGGATACGCAACGAGGACCCTGCATTCTGCTGCCTACAGGAAACACACCTCAGAGACAAAGACAGACACTACCTCAGAGTGAAAGGCTGGAAAACAACTTTCCAAGCAAATGGTCAGAAGAAGCAAGCTGGAGTAGCCATTCTAATATCAAATAAAATCAATTTCCAACTAAAAGTCATCAAAAAAGATAAGGAAGGACACTTCATATTCATCAAAGGAAAAATCCACCAAGATGAACTCTCAATCCTAAATATCTATGCCTCAAATACAAGGGCACCTACATACATAAAAGAAACCTTACTAAAGCTCAAAACACACATTGCACCTCACACAATAAGAGTGGGAGATTTCAACACCCCACTCTCATCAATGGACAGATCATGGAAACAGAATTTAAACATGATGTCGACAGACTAAGAGAAGTCATGAGCCAAATGGACTTAACGGATATTTATAGAACATTCTATCCTAAAGCAAAAGGATATACCTTCTTCTCAGCTCCTCATGGTACTTTCTCAAAAATTGACCATATAATTGGTCAAAAAACGGGCCTCAACAGGTACAGAAAGATAGAAATAATCCCATGCGTGCTATCGGACCACCACGGCCTAAAACTGGTCTTCAATAACAATAAGGGAAGAATGCCCACATATACGTGGAAATTGAACAATGCTCTACTCAATGATAACCTGGTCAAGGAAGAAATAAAGAAAGAAATTAAAAACTTTTTAGAATTTAATGAAAATGAAGGTACAACATACCCAAACTTATGGGACACAATGAAAGCCGTGCTAAGAGGAAAACTCATAGCGCTGAGTGCCTGCAGAAAGAAACAGGAAAGAGCATATGTCAGCAGCTTGACAGCACACCTAAAAGCTCTAGAAGAAAAAGAAGCAAATACACCCAGGAGGTGTAGAAGGCAGGAAATAATCAAACTCAGAGCTGAAATCAACCAAGTAGAAACAAAAAGGACCATAGAAAGAATCAACAGAACCAAAAGTTGGTTCTTTGAGAAAATCAGCAAGATAGATAAACCCTTAGCCAGACTAACGAGAGGACACAGAGAGTGCGTCCAAATTAACAAAATCAGAAATGAAAAGGGAGACATAACTACAGATTCAGAGGAAATTCAAAAAATCATCAGATCTTACTATAAAAACCTATATTCAACAAAACTTGAAAATCTTCAGGAAATGGACAATTTCCTAGAGAGATACCAGATATCGAAGTTAAATCAGGAACAGATAAACCAGTTAAACAACCCCATAACTCCTAAGGAAATAGAAGCAGTCATTAAAGGTCTCCCAACCAAAAAGAGCCCAGGTCCAGACGGGTTTAGTGCAGAATTCTATCAAACCTTCATAGAAGACCTCATACCAATATTATCCAAACTATTCCACAAAATTGAAACAGATGGAGCCCTACCGAATTCCTTCTACGAAGCCACAATTACTCTTATACCTAAACCACACAAAGACACAACAAAGAAAGAGAACTTCAGACCAATTTCCCTTATGAATATCGACGCAAAAATACTCAATAAAATTCTGGCAAACCGAATTCAAGAGCACATAAAAACAATCATCCACCATGATCAAGTAGGCTTCATCCCAGGCATGCAGGGATGGTTTAATATACGGAAAACCATCAACGTGATCCATTATATAAACAAACTGAAAGAACAGAACCACATGATCATTTCATTAGATGCTGAGAAAGCATTTGACAAAATTCAACACCCCTTCATGATAAAAGTCCTGGAAAGAATAGGAATTCAAGGCCCATACCTAAACATAGTAAAAGCCATATACAGCAAACCAGTTGCTAACATTAAACTAAATGGAGAGAAACTTGAAGCAATCCCACTAAAATCAGGGACTAGACAAGGCTGCCCACTCTCTCCCTACTTATTCAATATAGTTCTTGAAGTTCTAGCCAGAGCAATCAGACAACAAAAGGAGATCAAGGGGATACAGATCGGAAAAGAAGAGGTCAAAATATCACTATTTGCAGATGACATGATAGTATATTTAAGTGATCCCAAAAGTTCCACCAGAGAACTACTAAAGCTGATAAACAACTTCAGCAAAGTGGCTGGGTATAAAATTAACTCAAATAAATCAGTTGCCTTCCTCTATACAAAAGAGAAACAAGCCGAGAAAGAAATTAGGGAAACGACACCCTTCATAATAGACCCAAATAATATAAAGTACCTCGGTGTGACTTTAACCAAGCAAGTAAAAGATCTGTACAATAAGAACTTCAAGACACTGAGGAAAGAAATTGAAGAAGACCTCAGAAGATGGAAAGATCTCCCATGCTCATGGATTGGCAGGATTAATATAGTAAAAATGGCCATTTTACCAAAAGCGATCTACAGATTCAATGCAATCCCCATCAAAATACCAATCCAATTCTTCAAAGAGTTACACAGAACAATTTGCAAATTCATCTGGAATAACAAAAAACCCAGGATAGCTAAAGCTATCCTCAACAATAAAAGGACTTCAGGGGGAATCACTATCCCTGAACTCAAGCAGTATTACAGAGCAATATTGATAAAAACTGCATGGTATTGGTACAGAGACAGACAGATAGACCAATGGAATAGAATTGAAGACCCAGAAATGAACCCACACACCTATGGTCACTTGATTTTTGACAAAGGAGCCAAAACCATCCAATGGAAAAAAGGTAGCATTTTCAGCAAATGGTGCTGGTTCAACTGGAGGGCAACATGTAGAAGAATGCAGATCGATCCATCCTTATCACCCTGTACAAAGCTTAAGTCCAAGTGGATCAAGAACCTCCACATCAAACCAGACACACTCAAACTAATAGAAGAAAAACTAGGGAAGCATCTGGAACACATGGGCACTGGAAAAAATTTCCTGAACAAACCACCAATGGCGTATGCTCTAAGATCAAGAATTGACAAATGGGATCTCATAAAACTGCAAAGCTTCTGTAAGGCAAAGGACACTGTGGTTAGGACAAAACGGCAACCAACAGATTGGGAAAAGATCTTTACCAATCCTACAACAGATAGAGGCCTTATATCCAAAATATACAAAGAACTCAAGAAATTAGACCGCAGGGAAACAAATAACCCTATTAAAAAATGTGGTTCAGAGCTAAACAAAGAATTCACAGCTGAGGAATGCCGAATGGCTGAGAAACACCTAAAGAAATGTTCAACATCTTTAGTCATAAGGGAAATGCAAATCAAAACAACCCTGAGATTTCACCTCACACCAGTGAAAATGGCTAAGATCAAAAACTCAGGTGACAGCAGATGCTGGCGAGGATGTGGAGAAAGAGGAACACTCCTCCATTGTTGGTGGGATTGCAGACTCGTAAAACCATTCTGGAAATCAGTCTGGAGGTTCCTCAGAAAATTGGACATTGAACTGCCTGAGGATCCAGCTATACCTCTCTTGGGCATATACCCAAAAGGTGCCTCAACATATAAAAGAGACACGTGCTCCACTATGTTCATCGCAGCCTTATTTATAATAGCCAGAAAATGGAAAGAACCCAGATGCCCTTCAACAGAGGAATGGATACAGAAAATGTGGTACATCTACACAATGGAATATTACTCAGCTATCAAAAACAACGAGTTTATCAAATTCGTAGGCAAATGGTTGGAACTGGAAAGTATCATCCTGAGTGAGCTAACCCAATCACAGAAAGACATACATGGTATGCACTCATTGATAAGTGGCTATTAGCCCAAATGCTTGAATCACCCTAGATCCCTAGAACAAACGAAACTCAAGACGGATGATCAAAATGTGAATGCTTCACTCCTTCTTTAAATGAGGAAAAAGAATACCCTTGGCAGGGAAGGGAGAGGCAATGATTAAAACAGAGACTGAAGGAACACCCATTCAGAGCCTGCCCCACATGTGGCCCATACATATACAGCCACCCAATTAGACAAGATGGATGAATCAAAGAAGTGCAGACCGTCAGGAGCCGGATGTAGATCGCTCCTGAGAGACACAGCCAGAATACAGCAAATACAGAGGCGAATGCCAGCAGCAAACCACGGAACTGAGAATAGGTCCCCCGTTAAAGGAATCAGAGAAAGAACTGGAAGAGCTTGAAGGGGCTCGAGACCCCAAAAGTACAACAATGCCAAGCAACCAGAGCTTCCAAGGACTAAGCCACTACCTAAATACTATACATGGACTGACCCTGGTCTCTGACCCCATAGGTAGCAATGAATATCCTAGTAAGAGCACCAGTGGAAGGGGAAGCCCTGGGTCCTGCTAAGACTGAACCCCCAGTGAACTAGACTATGGGGGGAGGGCGGCAATGGGGGGAGGGTTGGGAGGGGAACACCCATAAGGAAGGGGAGGGGGGAGGGGGATGTTTGCCCGGAAACCGGGAAAGGGAATAACACTTGAAATGTATATAAGAAATACTCAAGTTAATAAAAAAAAACAAAACTAGAATTTGACCCTCTAAAAAAAAAAGAATAAAATGCTAAGAAACAAATAAACAAACGAAAACTACAATAGCCAACTGTGTGCTATAGTTTCCATGTTATATTACAGCAGTGGATCTCAACCTTTGGGTTATCAAAAGATCCTGTTACAGGAGCTGCCTAAGACCTTTGAAAACCACGGATATTTACATTACAATTCATAACAGTAGCAAAATTACAGTTAGAATGTACAAACAAAAATTATTTTATGGTTGAGAATGAACACAACGTGAAGAAGCAGAAGGGCACCATATTAGGAAAGTTGAGAAGAACTGTTTTCTAGAATGGTAGATCTAGTCCCTTATCTGCCCATTATCTGTCCTTTCTGTGTGTCTCTCTTTGCATTACTATCTCTATCCTCTAGTGATATTTTCTTTGTTTTATGAAACATTTTAAAGTTTTAATATCTGATATTATCTTAAGGGAGTGAATAATTAAAATGATTCAGTCTCTAATCAGGCCTTTATAGTCTGCTCAGCCAGGCTAAATTGTGGCTAAATTGTGGACAATCTCCTCCTATCTGTAGAACTCTGACACACACTCACTCTCCTCTCTCTCTCTCTCTCTCTCTCTCTCTCTCTCTCTCTCTCTCTCTCTCTCTGTCTCTCCCTCCCTCCCTCCTCCCCTCTCTCCCCCCTCCCTCCCTTCATCCCTCCCTTCCTCCATCCTCTCCTTTAAGCAGTTGAAACTTTCTCACAAGCTCTTCAGAGTTTAACAAATCAAAAAAATGCAATTCACAAGAGCCTAAGAATAGGCTGGGGTTTAGCTCAGACAAAAGACTGTTCCACTAGCATGAATGTGGCCCTGAGTTTGGTCCATAACACTGCAAGCACATAATCCCAGCACTTGGGAGGTGGAGACAGAAGATTCTGAGGTTCAAAGTCATGTTCGAATATATAGCATATTCAAGGGCAACCTGATACTGGTGAGAACCTACCTCGAAAGCAAAACAAACCAAAATCTCTTGAGAGCCATATCTTTGAATCATACAATCAGGAAATATAATCCCATAATTTCTATGACCTATGAGTATAATATCCTAAATTTAACAATTTGAAATTCACTAATAGCTCCCACCTAATAACAAGTACATCCTCTACAATGTTTTTTGCAGTACTTTCTCTCTGTCTGATATCCAAGTTTGATTCTCCACCATTTGTATTAACAGGTTTGGGTCAAGATGCTCACATTGTGCTATTATTGAATAAAGTATTCTCTGTATTGTTTTGCTATCCTGTGAACATTTTCTTTGAGGATTTCACACAGTGATTATTGAAATCTGAATGTTAATCTCAGAAACAATGTTTGTACTCACTTGAAACACATATGATCCATTTTTATAACTAAATAATTTTAAATTGATTTAGTGTATTCAAATGCGTAACTGATTAATATTTATTAAACATTTTAATATATATTACATATAATTCCTTGGTAATTTGAAAAGTTAAAATCAACAAAGTAAAGTTGTACAAACTACAGAAGGAGAGAGGGCTTTGCATCCCTTTTTAATTTTGATGTTTTTGTTGAACTTAGTTTCTATACAAATATGTAGTTTAATATTACATCATCCAATGAAAGGTGCGTCCATCACAAAGCCCTCCTGAATGAGATGGTGCTCTTGTACCAAATATTCCACAGTCCTTCTCTGACAAGAGCCAGTACAGTAAGGAAGTACAATCTCTTAAAATTATTCTTTGATCAAGCACCAAATCTCTTCTTAAGTAGGTAAGTAAACTCTTATTTTGTGTAAATGATTGAGCCCATATTTGCTAAGACCACAGTCAAAAGTATTTTCTTCAATACACTACAGAATAAAATCTTCCCATCAGTTTTTGAAGTTTCCATTTTGGTTTTTGCTTTTTATGTTCTGTCTTCTTTGTTTTCAATCAAACCTCATTTGATCCGTGAGCCATTCAAAAAGGGCCTCACTAATTACATGTGCTATTTCTACCCAGGTGTTAATAGCTAAAATAATTATTTTCTTATCAGCCTGGATATTTTAATTTGGTTCTTTGCCTTAACAGAAAAAAAGTGATAAGATGGACATTTCAGACATTAATGAATGTATCGCATGCCGAAAAAGCCTAACAGATTTGGAAGAAAACTAAAATCTATCTGCTTTCTTAATATAATTCCATAAACCGAGTTCTAGACCAAACTTTAAAGCAAAAAAGAGCAGCAATCCATTCCCCTCCCCATCTACACAGCTATAAAAATCTGCTTCTTACAAAATGTTATTTATTTACTCCACACTTGCTAAAAATCATACTGGACTTCACACTCAAACAACCCCATCATCCTATGACTTTAATATGCCTCTGGCTCAAAATTAATGTATAGTTATTTTAAAGCTGTGTTTGGCAAGTATTGGGCATTCTAGTTGTGCCTGTCAGTTGAACTGAATAATGCCAATTTGAAATTTAATTGGCAGGAGATATAGTCTCAGATAAGGCTACAACTGAATGTTCAAATATGACACTGACATAAAGACCAACAAACTGCTTTATTACATCAATAACAGAACTCAGCCAGAGAGTAGAGGAAGCTATTCCACCTCAGCAAACTGTTTTGTAAAATTATTTCAGCAGAAGAGACACATGCTTCCAGAATAATTTGTAGAAAAACTACATTTTCAAGATTTAATCCAATCAACAAATAAAATTTATTTCTTTTAAGATTGCTTTCAGATCTGCTATGAATCATTACCAACCCTAGAAGGCAGTGATTAGAGTTATGCCTGTAGTCATATATGTTAATAAATGTCTATGTCAATAATAAGGGCTTTTACTTTAGAAAGAATAACGGAAGAGTGATCTAAGAAGACCCTCCTCTAAATATTAAATATACCTTTATTTAGGTTTCATCATTTCCATATGATTTTATAGACAGACTTTTAAAAGTAACTTGTTCATTTCATTCAACATAATTCTATAATTCTATATTCTTATTGTAATTCCTCCAATGTTAATGATTGCTACAAGCAGGATCCAATCTCTTACAAGTCTCTTAGATGAGAAATTATATAATACTTGGAAAGGGGAGAGGATTTCTTAAATATCCTTCTATAATTCAATGTTCCAGATTATCTCACAGTATCAGGCTTTGAGCTATTTTTCAACATTTTCATAGCAGACTTATGCAATCATATATGGAAATCCAAAAGAATTATGTCTGCTATAATGTAACTTGTTATTTCCTTATATGTACACTAGATGCAATTTGCATCTATTCATAAAGTTTCATAATTCATCATTGTTGCCTAAATATATTCCATCTTCTATTTTACCTTGTCTAGTAATAACATTTTAATGGATATTTATCAACAATTTTTACAATTTTTGATGTAGAACAATGTTGTCACTTGGGTATTTACATTACCTTTGTTTAATTTTACTTTAAAAGTACAATGAGACTGCTGTCTTGGTTTGCTTTATATTGCTATGATAAGACCATACTCAAAAGCAAATGAATGAGAAAAGAGGGTTTGTTTCATTTATAACAACCCAATAACAATTCTCGTTTAGAAAATTAGGACAGGAGCTCGAGCGATTGGAGCAAAGAATTGTAGCAGAGAAATGCAACAACATAGCCCATGGGTGTCTTCTTCATAGCTTCTCAGCCTCATCTTTTATATGACTAAAAGAGATATCACCTAAGGTTCAAGGATGGAACAGCCTCAGAAGTCTAAGGCCTCATACATTAGTCATGAAAATGCCCCCAAAAGTTTGATTTCAGGGCAATATGATGTGTACATTTGTTCAATTAAGGTCCCTCTTTTCCAGATGACACTATTGCTATTGTTTGTCAGGGTGGTTAAAAACAACTAATTGAACCAAAACACATACAAATATGTTCTTAACATATATGTCAAGAGTCAATCAATGCCTGTGTCAAAGCAGTCTCATATATCACATGATTTGAACTTGCTGTACTTGGGTCTTAAGTATCGCACGGGTGAATTTGTGTGTATGTGTATGAAATGTATGCACAAACATATGTGTCTGTATATAAAACAAATGTACATGTAAGTACAATTTAAGATATAGAAAGGAAAATAATAATAAATGAAACATAATAAGAAAGGAATGAATGGAGAAAGTAAACACTGGAATCATTAAAGTGTATATAACGTAATTGTTCATAATTTTTTTAAAGAAATTGTGGTGAATAAGTATATAAACATATATTTGATAACAAAAGAGTGAAGCCCAGGAGAATGCTTCACGGCTTCTGAATAGTTATTTTCATCTTATTGATCATAGAGATAAGTAAACATTGGATCTGGCCTTTTGGACTGCATGATCTTTTTAATTGAACGCTCGTTATAACACTGAGGATATCCAGTGAATCATAGAACATACTTTAAACCTGAATTCTCCCAAATTTGCAAACCAAGTTAAAATAATTTTTCCATAAGTACTATTTACCAAAATTAAATCAAGATCAAGTAAATGACTTAAGTAGACTTATAACCCCTGCTTAAATAGAAACAGTCATTAAGAGCCCAGGGCAAGTTGATTTTAGCACAGAATTCTACCAGTTTCAAATAAGCATTAACTCCAATACTCCTCAAATTATTCCACAAAACAGAAGCAGAAGGCACATTTTCCAACTCATTTTATGAACCCAGTTACTCTATTAACCTAAACCACATAAAGACTTAAAAAAAATTACCGACCACTTTATTTTATGAATATAATGCAAAAATACTCAATAAAATGCTTACAAACAGAGTAAAGACCACATCATTTTATCCAAGAAGTGCAAGGACGGTTTAATATATAAGGAAACAATACGCAAAATATACCATATAACCAAACTGAAATGAAAACAAAACAAAACAAACAAACCAAAATCCACGATCATCTCTTTAGATACACAAACGGTCTTTGGCAAAATTCAAATCCACTTCATGATAAAAGTCTTGTCCTGCTGAGATTAAGTTACAGTGGACAGTTCTAAACATAATAAAACAATTTATAGGAAGCTGAGAGAAAGCATCAAATTAAATGGAGAGAAATCAAAACAATTCCACTAAATTCAGGAAAAAGAAAAATTTGTCCACTCTCTCGATATTTATTTAATATTGTAATTGAAGAGTTAGCTACAGCAATAAGACAACTGAAGGAGATTAATGGAATACAAATTAAAATGGAAGAAGTCCAAGTATGTTTATTTGAAGATGATACTATTATGCGTGTGTGTGTGTGTGTGTGTGTGTGTGTGTAATGCTAAAGGTTACAAGAGAATTGCTATAGCTGATACACACTTTCACCAACCCCTTCAATGGCTCTATATGAGATTAACATTAAAAAATCAATAGTCACCTAATGCACAAATGACAAATGACTGGTATGAGAAAGAAGTCAGGAAAACAACCCCTTTCATAATAGCCACAGACAATATAAAATATCTTTGGATAATTTTAGCAAAGTAAGTTAAAAATTTGTATGACAAAAATGTCAAGTCTTTGAAGAAATAAGTTGAAGAAACTATCAGAAGATGGAAAGATTCTTCATGCTCATGGATAGGTAGAACTTAACATAGAAAAAGCAACTATGCTACCAAAAGCGATCTAAAATTTCAAAGCAACTCTCTAAAAATTCTAACACAAACATTTACAGACATGGAAGGATAATTTTCATCTTCATGTAGAAAAAGAAACAAATGACCAAAAGAATGATATTAAAACCTTCCTGAACAATAAAAGAATGACTGAAGTGCTCACCTTTCCTGGTTTTAAGTGTATCAGCGAGCTATAGCACTATAAACTGCTTGGTATTGGCATAAAAGGGGACATGCTGATTAATGAAATTAAATGGAAGACTCAGACATAAATCCACATAGTTATGCGCACCTGCTTTTGATAACAAAGCCAGAAATATGCACTGGAAAAAATATAACATCTTAGACAAATGGTACTAATCAAACTGGAAACTGCATGTAGAAGAATGCAAATAATTCCGTCTTTATCATCCTGCATAAACATGAGTCTAAGTGAATGAAAGACCTCCACATAAAACCAGATACACTGAACCTCATAGAAGAGTGTAGGGAACAGTCTTGAACACATTGCAAAGGAATCACTTTTATGGGTAGAGCACCAAAAGTCCAAGTACTAAGATCAATAATTAATAATTGATGTATCATGAAACTGAAAAGCTTCTGAAAGGTAAAGGAGAACATCAATTTAAAAAGTGTCATTCTACAGACTGTTAAAATCATTTATCAAATCCACATCTGATAGAAGACAACTATACAAAATACATAGTTAATGAAACTAGATATCACCAAACCAAATAATTTAATTTAAAAATGGGGTACAGATCTACACACAGAATTCTCAGTAGAGTAAACTCAAATGGCTGAGAAACACTTCAAAATGTATTCATCACTTTAATCATTAGGGAAATGCAAATCAAAAATATGAAAGTAATTTTATTCTCTTGTAGTAATGGTTGCCTCAAAGGCTTACTGCCTCTGTCTGCTAGCCTAGGCCTAGAATGTTTTCAGCCTCTGAGAATTGACAATGAATAAGCCCCACCCATTCCTAGTTCTTTCTAAACTTTGGCTGGCTGACAAAATTAGCTGTTCTCGCTCAAAATTTCTCTCTACCCTGCTGGTTTATTCAATCTGGATTCTTTCCCTTGGCCTCTCCTGAGTTGATCTGCTTGGCTTTATAATAATATTAGCAATATGTTCTAATCTTCAGGCTCCTTCATATTCTTTAGCTCATTTTGTCTATACCTTTGTTGAGCTTCTTTTCTTTGCCACCTATCCCTGTAAAACTGCCTCCTGCCCACTATGTAGCTTTCATTTCATTTCTCCTGTGAGAATTGGGCTTATCCTATTCTATCAAAGTCAGATGTCTCTCAGGTTCACCACTATGTCTGCCACTCAAGTAAATAGCACTTTTCCCCCATGAGTATTTCCTTCTACAAACCAACTTAACAATTATTGTCTGGGATTAAAGTTGTGTACTAAGGCCTTGTTTGCATTTCTGTCCGAGTTACTAGAAACATTTTCCCCTATTAAATATAACACAATCTTAGTGGTTCCCAATGTTATCAAATATCCTGCAACACAAAACTACTTTGAGATTCCATCTTATATGGGTCAAAATGGCTAAGATCTATCACACAAACAACATATAATATTGGCAGGTATATGGAACAAGAGGAAGTTTTCTCCATTGCTGGTGGATGTGCAAACATGTTCCGGCACTGTGGAAATCAATATGGTGGTTTCCTAGAAAGTTGGCAATTGATCTATCTCAAGATAGAGCTATACCACACTTGGGCTTATATCCAAAGACATCCCATCCTATTACAAGTTACTTAATCCGCCGTGTTCATTGTCAACTTTATTCATAATAGGCAGAAACTGGAAACAACCTAGATGTCCTTCAACCAAGAATGGATAAAGAATGTGCTATATTTACATGACAGAATATAAGTTAGCTGTTAAAAAATGTTACCATGAAATTTATAGGCAAATGTATGGAACTAAAAATAAGGCATCCTGAGTGAGGTAACTCAGACACAGAATAATAAATACAGCATGCATTCACTTCTAAGTGGATATTAACTACTAAATAAATGATAACCAAGCTACAATTCATAGACCCAGAGAGTTTAGGTAAAGAGGAACAATGTAGGTAGGATACAAAGATGCCACTGCGAGGTAAAAATAGATTTTAGGAGTCTACTAGAGGCAGGAGGAGACAGGAGCAAGATGCATCACGTATCAGGGAATGTAGGGTGGAGGGAGAGAATGTAAGGAGAGATGTCCAGAATTCGGGGTGGGAATAGGACTGTGTTGTGTAAAAATGGTGCAGTGGAAACATTCTAAAATGTGATCCTAATGAGAACTTCTCATAATGAGTAATAAGAACTCTCAATTTTTGTAATCAGGCAAGGCTTCCATGAAGGGTCTAAGTGTACTCAGTTTAGTGGTTGGCCAATGGGGTTCCATTGAAATCCCAACCATACCATGCTGTTGTTAAGAGAAATGTACAGGGTCTCTGACTGGCACCTAACAACTGACATATGTAAATTTAATAGTGTCAGAACTATGAACAACAAATTATGTTACAAATGTTGTTTCAATTAACCTATTGAAAAATTTAAAAATGTTTTAGTAACTCTCCTGTTCTGAAAATTATAGTAAATTTCAAAACGCACAAATTATTAAAACAATCTTGTTGGCACTGATAGTAGGAGAAGCCCTTGGTCCTGCCAATGCTGGACACACAACCTCCCGACCCCCCACCCCAGTGCAGGGGAATGTCAGGGTGGTGAGGCAGGAAGGGGTGGGTGGATGGATGGGAGACCACCCTCATAGCAGAAGGGGGTGATGAAATGTGATATGAGGTTTATGGACAGGAAACTGGGAAAGAGGATAACATTTGAAATGTAAACTGAAAAATTCCAATAAAAATGTTAAAAAAGGAAACATAGTCAAAGGAAAAAAACTCTAACATTGTTTAATTTCATGAATTATAATAAATCCATAGTAATCAATGATATGTGCAACATGAATAGTGAATAGACGGTGGAAGCCAATAAAAATCTCAGAATATGTGCCCAAATAATTATTGACAAAACACAAGAAAAAATCAATTCAGAGGTGTTGCTTTTTTCAATAAGATAATAAAACAACTAAATATTTTCATTAAAATGGACTTTGACAAATACTTTCTACCAACTATGTAAACTGACTTATATTGAATATAAACTAAAATATAAGTTCTCAACTTGTAACACAGAAGAAAATATAGGAAAAAATCTCTAATGTCCTTGTATTGCACAAGAATATTTTATTTAGATAACAGAAACAAAACTAAAGGTAAAGACATGTTCTTTGGAATATAATTTTGTCCATCAACCTGGGAAAACACTTGGATGCTAGGTAAGCATACATGGGGCTATGTAAATAAAGTCTCATACATTACACAGTAAATATAAATCTGAAAGTATGGAGAGCAATTCCAATCAAGGACTAGGTATTAAATCCCAAGGAAACTCCTTTAACAATGCTTACCTGGGTTGGAAGGATGACTCAGTGATTAAATGTTCTGATGGTCTTTACAGGAACTAGTTTCAAGTTCCAGAACCTACATGAAAGCTTACAATCATTCATAACTTCAGATCTGATGCCCTTCTCTTGACTCTTATACTAAGATGAATATACATGCAGAAAAAACACCTGTGCGATAAATGTTTAAAATAAAAAATTGCCATCATCATTAGTGACTGACAAAATGCAAACTAAAATAATGATGTCAAGGAAACACAGCTCTTATTTTAATCAATAGAGACATTATACAACTAATGTAAACATAGTTTGACAATCCTAAGCTTGTAAAACCATGCTTACTATTATTTTCTTGCTGTTTTACTCTATGTAATCTTCCAAGAATAATAATACTGATACATATTCATACTAATTCATTTGAAATATCCCAAAATTGCACAGTAAAATGCTACCTCTAACAGCATAATATTTTAGCACAGTATATGGTAGGTATGACCAGGCTACATGCAAAAAGCAAACATTAACATCTGAAAAATGAATACATCTCAAAATAACTTTGATAATGAAACTAGGTGAAAAGAAAACAAAATGTATTGGCCCATTCCTTAGAAAAGTCTGTGATGAATAACTAACCTGCCAGGCCTGAAAATTCCTCCCTAATTAATGGGAGGTGTGGCTGTAGATAATGAAAACAAGAAATAACAATACAATAGGTGAGAAAACTATGTGCACACTTATTATATTGATATGAGCAAGAGTTAATAATATGAATCTTTTATAGTCCAGTCTTTATCTCCCTCTAGGTCTGCCCTCTGACTGTTCCATTTCCCATACCTACTCCCCCACCCCATGTCTCCAAGGGGATGCCTCCACCTCCACCCCCACCACACCGGACCTTCCCACTCCCTCTCTTGAGGGTTACCTGCATCTTCTCTCCACTGAGTGAAGACCTAGCAGTCCTCTGCTCTATGTGTCTTGGGGGCTTTTATCAGCTGGTATATGCTGCCTAGTTGGTAGCTCAGTTTCTGAGCAATCTTTTGGGTCCTGATCAGATGAGACTTCTGGTCTTCCTAGAGAGTTTCCCTCCTCTTCAGGTTCTCCCAGCTTTTCTCTAATACAACCATAGTGGTCAATAGCTTCTGTCCATTGGTTGGGTATAAATATATGCTTCTGACTCAGGTGCTTGTTGAGCTTTCTGGAGGGCAGTCATGCTAGGCTCCTGTTTGTAAGCATATCATAGTATCAAAAATTGTGTCAGGCCTTGGAACTTCCCCTTGAGCTGCATCACAACTTGGGCCTGTCACTGGACCTCATTTTCCTAAGGCTCTTCTCCACTTTTCTCCCTGCAGTTCAATAATTCTGACCTAACACAAATGATTTTTTGACTGTGTGATCACAACCCCATCTCTCTACTTGATGCTCTCTCTTTTACTGGAGGTGAACTCTACAAATTCCCTCTCCCAACTGTAGAGCACTATATCCATGTCCCTCAGTTTGACTCCTGAGTGTCTCTCACCTCCCCAGTATCTAGTATATTCTAGAGGGTTCTCCCCTCCTTTTCCCTCCCAAGTTTGCCTATTTCCGTTATTTCTGCTGACCCTCAGGATTTCAGTCCTGTTCCCTCCAAATACCTTATCATGTTCCCCTCTTCCCCTCTTTGTCCCCTTCCCCACCCAGGTCCCTCCCTCCCTCTCCCAAACATATTTCAAGAAACCAAAGAATATTAAGTTGAAAGAGGGATGAGTTGGGGGAGAATCTTGGGGGAAGTTAGAAAGAGGGAGTCTGGGATGATTATGATGAAGACAACATTGTAGACATCATTACACTTTCAAAGAATAAATATTTAAAACTTTTAAACTTTGAATTGTAGGTACTCATCAATAACAATTTTACCTCTATAAAACATTAAAAGAATAAATGATACGTGATATAATTTAGGAACAAAGTAAGGCTAATCTGGCAGGCACTTAAAATCTTTAAATGTGTAAATAGCAAGGGAAAGTTGAAATGTTGTAAGGTACAATCGACATCTCATATAGCACATTGTTACTAGGGATATTCCAAGGAAAAGATCATGGTTTTGGACATATTTCACTCTCCAAGTAGACTAATCAGACAGATGGAATTAGGATAGAATCCTTTGAGATCTTTTACAACAAAGGCAGTGCCAATGATGGTTTGGGACTATCCAAGAACTAACTAACATTTATTAACTGTTGGGTAGTTGTACGTAGCCAATGTATTTGAGGGCAAAGAGGATAAAAGAGTAGGTAAATGGTTGGAGAGATGGTTCAGCAGCAGACATAGTTCAGAGCACTTGATGCTCTATGGAGAACCACATTGGGTTCCCAGGACTCGTGAAGAAGATGACAATTGTTTATAGTTTCACTTCTCATGCATCTTGTGGTCTCTTCTTGCCACCACATGTAAAATAATTATTTATTTTCTGTATATATTGGAAATTAATATGGCAGAAGTTATTCCTTAACCATACAGAGATGATTTAATGTGTCAAAACTTAGGCCTTAGCTGGGAAGACTCTCTCAACTATCTTATCCACCTATCCCTATCAAGCACTTGGCTAGTTATACCTTCCAGTGTAATAGTCATGTCTGTCTCCTCTCCTGTCTTCTGGTGAAAATACTGTTCTCTTTCTTCTTTCCAGAGTTCCTTTCTCCCTCCCAGGAAGTCCTGCCTTCCACTTCCTGCCCAGCTAACTGGGCATCTGACATTTTTTAAAAAGACAATGGAAAAATGCCTTAGGAAGATGATAAAGGACAGAGACACAACTTCAAACAAAGTTCCCCAACAACCACAAGTATCAGTCATGCACATAGCAAAGAAATACAGGTAAGTGAAATACCTATGCCCATAAATAGAAAAAGAAAGAAAAAAAATAAAAGTAGGCAAAAAGGGACTCAAACAAAAGAGAGTGAACAAAGCCTGAACTGTAAAATCTCCGCTTACAAATACCTCACAGTTCTAAAATGTTCTTTTATATTAGCTTAATCCAGTTATGCTCTGGAATTATCTTGGACAAATGTTGTGATCCAAACATAGATTTAATATCACACCAGTCTTACTCAAAATGGTAACCATGATTATTAATGCTATAGTATAATTTCAATTTGTTAGCTGTTACCATGACAAAATATATCCACATGGTTCGATTTCATTCCTCTGTTCTCAAAATTTGAATGAAGATTTTAAAATAGCAGCAAGCCGGAAGGGAAAAATGCTGGGATATACTAGGAAAATTATGGATATATATTTGAATTAAAGGAGAATTTATGCAGATAATAATATCCCAAACAATATTAGAATCCCTTGCACTGTTAGAGTATTAATATAAATCAAGTGTACTAAGCCAGCATTCTGACTTGCCCAGCCATTCATCAGGTTTTTCATATTAATTCTTGCCAGAATATGAAGATTTTGCTATTTATCATAAAACTGAAGGTAAAATGAAACATTTGCTAATAAAAAATTTGTGACAAAAATAATCTTCAGTTAAGAAGGAAGCAAAAATGTTCAACAATGTAACTAGAAAGTCAAAGATGGCCTTTTTTCAGAGCTCTTGAAGACTACATGTACTGTGCTTTGCATCCAGAATGTGTGGCTTATATCATAGATATGTGGAATTGATTTCTATGCTTGCAAGATAGCTCCAAGGTCCTTCTTCTTAATTAGACTCATAAATTTGCAGGATTTGATTGACAAAATAAGAGCTAAAATGTTAATCCTAGTGCTAACCCTTGAATAATGTAAAAATTCTCATTTACCCAGAAAAGGTAGCATGTTCTTTCGTAATAATTAGCACATTAAAAATTAGCTTCATTTTCTATTTAATGAACAAAACCCTACCAAGTACAGATGAAAACTTTGAGGCTTAAAATTAGAAAAAATTACCAATATAATCCTTAATTGTACTTTCTTTATTTTATGTGCATGTGTGTGAGCATGTGTATGTGTATATGTGCCATGTTTCTTTGATCAAGTACCTGAGAATGGCAGATGGCATTCATGGCATTCCCTGGAAATAAAATTAAAGACACTTATGAGCTGTGTGATGTGAATGCTGGGAACCAAAATAAAAAGCTTATTTAGCCACTGAATCATTTCTCTAGCCTGAGATTTTTTTAAATGGTGTTTAAGAATTACATATGGTGAAAAGAGTCATTATATTAATAATACTTAAAATAAATAGCATTTCAGTTTGTAACATTAAATGGTTTTAAGAGGTTAATTTTAAGGAAATCCTGAACTTTGTTAACCTTTTCAACATTAATGTTTTTATAAATGCTTACACCTCAAGTTACTGCTTTGTGCTAGGACAAACTTGGATTAACCATATTTTACTTAATTAGGAATAAAACACTTTGAATGGGATGGTGACTTTGTTAGGGTTTTACTACTATGAACAGACACCATGACCAAGGCAACACTTAAAAGGATGACAATTAATTGGGGATGGTTTACAGGTTCCAAGGTTCAGTCCACTATCATCGAAGTAAGAACATGGCTATGTTGAGGCAGACATGAGACTGGAGGAACTGAGAGTCCCACCTCTTGTTCTGAAGGCAAGTAGTAGAAGATTGGCTTGCAGGCAACTTGGACGAAAGTATTACAACCCACATCCACAATGACACACCTACTCCATCAAGGCTATACCTCCTAATAGTGTTACTCCCTGGGACAAGCATATATAAACCATCACAAATGCTATTTTAGGGAAAAGTCAAAATGAAGTTATTTGCAACTTTGAAAATCTTTGTTTAAGGATCAATACTTTTTTAATTATAGCCTATAATTCTTTAAACTGGATCTCAGGATGGGTACCATTAATTGAGTTGCTGACTAGGGCGTATACTGTAATTAAGAACCCGAGGCCATTATTTTGCTAGATAGATGTAATAATAAAGTGTCCCCTGAATTAGTATATATGTTCCACAGATTAGTAACTATTTCAAATCTCATCAGTGAAACTCTATTTGCAGTAGATGCTGATTAATACACAAGTCACAAACTGGCAAACATGTAGGGTATAAAAATTTTTCTTAAAGAATATGGCCAATAATAGGCTTCTATAATTCTGTGAATGTACTCACACCCATGTACATAGGAGTATTACTATACTTAGTGGGTTGTCAAAGAAAAAAAGTCGTGAGAGTAGCATGTTGGGAAAGATAAGGGCACATTTGGAATGGGAAATGCGATAGATAGATATGGTCATATTTTATTTTAGACTTGTATAATATCCTCAAATATAAAGATGCCATTTAAAATTAAGATGCACAGAGTCAAAATGTCTATCTAATAAAAATGGTTGGAAGTCATCCATTCAAGCAATGATGAAACATGGGGATGGGTACACATATAAGAAGAAAGAATTCCTTCACATGTGGTGAAAATGCAGGTGAAGTAGAACTGGGGGACGTGACTGAATTGGTACAATTTTATGAAAAAAGCTTAGTGAATAAGAATTGCTTCTTTTTTATTATTAATCCTTTTATTTGTTTACATTTCAAATGATGCCCCTTTCCCGGTTACCCCTCCACAAATCTCCCATCCCATTCTCTGCCCTCCTTCCCACAAACCTTCCCTTTGGTCTCTATGATGGTGCTTCTTCACCCACTCATCCACTTCTGCCTCACCGCTCTAGCATCCCCCTATGCTGGGGCATCAAGCCTCCACAGGACCTTGGGCCTCCCCTCCCACTGATCTCAGTTAAGGCCATCCTCTGCTACATATATATCTGGAGTCATGGATCCCTCCATGTAAACTCTTTGGTTGGTAGTTTAGTCTTTAACAGCTCAGGGTGGTCCAGTTAATTGATATTGATCTTCCTATGCAGTTTCAATTGCCTTCAGCTCCTTTAGTCCTTCCCCTAGCTCTTCCATTGGGGTCCCAAGACATACTCTGATGGTTAGCTGTGGAAGAGTGTCTTATTGCAATAAAACTACTGCTACTGTAAATGCTGAAAACATTGTACAAATGACAGTGGAAGATTTAGACTATCATAGACATGGTTTTCACGGATCAGGAACAGAGTCTGAAAGAAGTATGAATGTTCTAAAGAATAATGCTATTAAACAACATCACATACTGTAGAGTAACACTGTAGAGAAAGCACAATCAATATAGTGGATTTTGATGTTGACTATTTTTAGGAAAGTGTCATACGTACCCCAACCTTTACCAATTACAACCCTCAGTAGCCAGTACCTATCAACACTAAGATAAGATACATCCATCACTAAAGTATTAAGCTTATTCAATACTCATCACTATTTTTGTGCAAAACACTGTAAAATAAAGGCATATAACGGTATGTTGTACAAAGTGCCACTACACATTTAATACATTTTATTTATTAAACTCAGGATTATTTTTCACATGCCATTTGCAAAATAGACTATTGTGAATTAACCACAACTGAATAAGTTGTCTGTCTTAAATTTGTCTTATTTTTATGACTGATCAGTAGGCATAACTGTAAGTTTCCTTAGGTATCACTTAGCAAAGGAAAACATATGATTTGAGTTTTCTACATTATGCCCAATATATGTTTTCAAAGTTGTCCACCCTCAGCATAACTATTTAGTATACATTTAGCACACTGAAACGGTGTTTACTTCATTTATGTTTCTCTAGGGTAGCACTAATTACCTGACAGTAATGGCTTTGAAGAGGGAGGTTTTCTTTGGCAGCATGCTTTAGTCCTTAACGGTGAAGGCAAAAAAACATAGTTCTGCCCCTGAAAGTGAGAGCATGTTGCAGAAGATATTCATATCACAGGAAAAAGAAAAAGAGGACGAACTGTATACAGCTCTCATTCTCTATTCTTC
The DNA here is from genome assembly GCF_021556685.1 of Rattus norvegicus. Taxonomy (NCBI): domain Eukaryota; kingdom Metazoa; phylum Chordata; class Mammalia; order Rodentia; family Muridae; genus Rattus; species Rattus norvegicus. Next base: position 37,092,901 of record NC_141538.1, on the reverse strand, counting down.
AAAGACTTATTCACCCCGTAATGACCTATTTCTTCTGTCCATGTCTCATGTCCAAAAGATTTAACATCCTCTGAAAATGCTACCACCAGCTGGGAATCTAATGATCAAAAAACTAGTCTTTCAGCCTCCAATCACAACAAACAAATATAATTTTTATATGCCATTAGTAATTATGATTCTTTGTTCTGTACTCAGAGACCAAATAATAATCAGTCACATAGCTCTACAAAAGATAACTTTGAGTCTAGTTGAGAAGATAATAGAGTAAGTTATTTTAGAACTTTAGTTTTACCAAAACATTATAATGGCTTATTATACTAGAAGTCATTTTACAGTTAAGAAAATAATAATAAAATTATGTCTTAAAATCGTCATTCTGTGCTGGCTAGCTTTTATATTAACTTGACATAAACTGGCCATTTTGAGAAAGAAACCTTCATTTGAGAAAATGCCTCACCAGAATTGCCTATAGGCAAGCCTATGGTACATTTGTTTAATTAATGAATAACATAAAACTGACCTGTTCACTCTAGGCAGTGCTATCTCTGAGCTAATCACAGCTACATAAACACAGACTAAGGAATTCATGAAAAGGAAGCCAGTAAACAGCATTCCTCCCTTGTCTCTGCTTCAGCTTAAAGACTCCATTCCTACCCTGACGTCTCTGGAAGACGAGTTGAAGGGAATGTCCAAAGAGTGACTTGCCCAAATTTAGTCTGATCCCAATGGCAAGAACCAATCCCTGGCACTATTAATGATCCTCTGTTATACTAGTAGACAGGAATCTAGCATAACTGTCTTCTGAGAGGCTCCACCCTGCAGCTAAATGAAACAAATGTGATACCAACAGCCAAATATTAGACAGAGCTCAGGGACTCTTAATGAAAGTGATGGGACAAGGATTGAGGGCTCCAAAGGCAATATAAACTCCCCAGGAAGACCAATACAGTCAACTAACCTGGACCCTTAGACCTGCCAGAGACTGAACCACCAACCAAAGAGCATGGGATGGATCTAGGTCACAAATACATATATAGAAGATGTACAGCTTTGTGTATATGAGGTTCTCCCAACTACTGGAACTGCAGCTGTCCCTGAAATTGATGCATGACTGTGGTTCCATTCCCCTAACTAGGTCACCTCATCTTTCCTCAGTAGGAGAGGATGTACCTAGTCCTGCAGTGACTTAATGTGCCAGGGTAGGGTGATACTCAGGGGGTCCCCCTATTTTCTGAGAAGGGGCAATAGGGGAGGAACTGTGAGGGGGGAGTAGAAGGAGAGGATTGCTGATAATGGGATGTAAAATGAATGAGTAAATAAATAAATAAATAAATAAATTAGAAAAAATAAACACTTTTCTCCTCAAGTGCTTTTAGCCATGATGTTTCCACAGTAATAGGAACTGGAATTAGGATAAAGGTCTATCAAACTCAAAATACAGAATGTACTGAATGTAGTTGGGAATCATCATCAGTACAATTTAGACTCCATGCAAAGATATGGGTGCTATAGTACACAGGGCATATCAAGTTCCTGTAATTCCTTCCTGCAGTGCCTGAATGGCCTTGTAGGAGCTCCAGACACAAGTTAAACACATTTTTAATAATGTATTTTGTTCCAAGAATTACCAAATATTATTGTCGGTAATTTTGCATTTGAATGTTTTCATGGCTCCTGCTTCCAACATTAGAGTTGTGTGTGGCTTCTGTGATCCTGGGGAAATTTTCATTCATTCAAGATTTCCTCTATTTTAAAAGTGGCTACTTTGAGTCAGCCAACTTCCATGTAAACAAGTAAGAAAAGAATATATACAAAATGCATGACGAAGCAATTTGAAAATCATGTTTCTTCACCAAACCAACATCTTGTACAAATGTATTACAATAAATTATTCCTAAATAAAATTAGAATTTCTGAGTAAATGGAAGAAGTAATACCAGAATAAATACATTTAAGGAAAGTAAGTACAAGTAGTGTGACTATAAGGGCAGCACAGCCAAGAGAGTTCTATGTTCAGAAAAACCATGAAAAGCATTTTAAGGAAAGGATTCCTCTTTCCTCAGTGGCTTCATTTCTCTTTATAGATAGTAAAATAGGGTGTTTCAGTATTTCTTTGTCTGCCAGAGATTTTGACTAAGGAATTTGAAAATAGGAAAAAGACAGTTGTTGGAAGTACTTACTCAAAAATAGTTCTCAAAATGGCCACTGACACTTGTAAAGAATTTATTATTTAACGTGAGGTAGAACATGAAGCTGTTACTACTGAATATATTTCAAAAGCATGAGATCTGCTCTTCTAAAAAGCAACCTGTGAAGATCCTGCTGAAGCAACTTTTAAAGTGCAGATTAAATGAGCAAGGACTTATTAGTTGATCAAGCACGTGAAAAAATTTCACAGCACAGTTAACTAAATGTTTATGTAGGTTCTAAAGGAAATGGCAGCGTTTATGATAATATAGACAATTTCAAAGTAACTTAAGACTATCATTTCCCAGGACAAGAGGCAACCATGACTTCCCCCTATTCTAAAACACATTTTTATGGCTCTAAGAATAGCAATAAATTGATGTTATTTGATTTCAAAATTCTTCCATGAAGTGCTACCCCACACCCTAAATGGACTAAATCCCTCCGTGGGAGAAAAACAAAACAATGGAAAATGAGATGATGGGAACAACATCTTCCCAGATTTTAATATGTTTCTGGTTTTTGACAATTTACTTTGAAAAGAAATGAAGCTTCATTCTAGAATTGGTAAAATGGATGGAACATATTATGGGAATAGTCTAATGGTGATCATCAGTACTTGAAGGTATTACATAATTTCCACTGCTTCTTATTAACAGAAATAAGCTGAGTTTTCATGCCTCTTTGGACAAGGGAAAATATTCCTCTGAGGATCAGGCAAAAAACATCACATTCGGCATGATTGACTCTTGAATAGTGTAGAAACAAGCTTGATTTCTGGGCTAAACAAAACATAATATTTCAATTTAAAATTCAGTCCATTTGAAATAACAAAAAACACAGGATAGCAAAAACTATTCTTGACAATAAAACAACTTCTGGGGGAATCACCATCCCTAACCTCAAGCTGAATTGCAGAGAAATAGTGGTAAAAACTGTATGTTGTTAGTATAGAAACAGGCAGGTAGATCAATGGAATAGATTGAAGACCCAGAAATGAACCCACACACCAAAGGTCACTTGATCTTTGACAAAGGAACTAAGACCATCTCAGGGGAAAAATTAGCATTTTCAAAAAAATGGTGCTAGTTCAACTGGCAGTCAGCATATGGGAGAATGCAGATGTACACATTCTTTTTTTTTTTTTTTTGGTTCTTTTTTTCAGAGCTGGGGACCGAACCCGGGGCCTTGCGCTTCCTAAGTAAGCGATCTACCACTGAGCTAAATCCCCAGCCCCTTAGATCTACACATTCTTATTGCCCTGTACAAAGCTAAAGTCCAAGTGGTTCAAGGACCTCCACATAAAACTGACTCCTTCCCGCAGAAAGGAGCTACACTACGACATTCTTCTCAAAGCAGTTTATTTAAGAACCTTTCTTTCTGCATGCAAGCGGCCATCTCCTACCCCAAAGCATATTACCTACTATATAAACCTGTAACCATGCCCCATCAGTCCAGTCTACGTAGTCTCAGTTCATAGTTCCATACCAAATGGCCTGATCTTGTGTCATGGTGTGCCTGCGCAGCTCTCACGATGGGTGTGGCCTACTTTTGGGTGTATGAGGAAGTCAGGTTCTAGTCATAAGACTTGGGAGCAGTTCCGGGTGCCATCTTGGAAGTGTCGCCACACCTGCTCCCCACATCAAACCAGATACACTCAAACTAATAGAAGAAAAAGTGGGAAAGAGTCTTGAACATATGGGCACTAAGGAAAATTTCCTGAACAGACACCATTGGCTTATGCTCTAAGATCAAGATTTGACAAATGGGACCTCATATAATTGCAAAGCTTCTATAAGACAAAGGACACTGTCATTAGGACAAACCCCCAACCAACAGATTGGGAAAAGATTTTTAACAATCCCATATTCTACAGAGGGCTAATATCCAATATATACAAAAAGTCAAGAGGTTAGACTCCAGAGAATCAAATAACCCTATTAAAATGAGATACAGAGCTAAACAAAGAATTTTCAACTGAGGAATATCAAATGGCAGTGAAGCACCTAAAGAAATGTTCAGGGGTTGGGGATTTAGCTCAGTGGTAGAGCGCTTACCAAGCAAGCACAAGGCCCTGGGTTTGGTCCCCAGCTCTGAGAAAAAAAAAAAAAAAAGAAATGTTCAACATCCTTAGTTATCTGGGAAATGCAAATCAAAACAAACCTGAGATTCCGCCTCATAGCAGTCAGAATGGCTAAGATAAAAATCAAGTGACAACAGATGCTGGCGAGGATGTGGAGAAAGAGGAACACTCCTCCATTTTGGTGGGATTACAAGCTGGTCCATCCACTCTAGAAATCAGTCTGGAGGTTCCTCAGAAAACTGGACATTCCATTAGCTGAGGACGCAGCTATACCACTCCTGGGCATATACCCAAATGATGTTCCAACATACAACAAAGACATTTGCTCCACTATGTTCATAGCAACCTTATTTATCATAGCCAGAAGCTGGAAAGAACCCAGATGTCCTTCAACAGATGAATAGATACGGAAAATGTAGTACATCTATACATTGGAGAATTACTCAGCTATTAAAACAATGACCATGAAATTCATAGGCAAGTGGATGGAACTAGAATTGGAACTAGAAAATATCATCCTGAGTGAGGTAACCCAATCATACACACACACACACACACACACACACACACACACACACACACACACACACACACACACAAACCCTACTTGGTATACACTTACTGACAAGTGGATATTAGCCACAAAACTTGGATTATCCAAGAGACAATCCACAGACCACATGAAGTTATAAGACGACCAAAGTGCAGAAGCTTTAGTCCTTCTTAGAAGGGGGACCAAAAATGTACACAGGAGGAGGTATGAAGACAAAGCTTGGAGCAGAGACTGAAGGAAAGGCTATTCAGAGACAGCCCCACCTGTGGATTCATCCCATATACATACAGCCACCAAATCCTTACAATATTGGTGATGCCATGATGTGCATGCATGACAAATATAGAGGCAGATGCTTGCAGCCAACCATTGAATTGAGAACATGGTCACCTGGGGAGGAGTTAGAGAAAGGATTGAAGGAGCTGAAGGGGTTTGCAACTCCATAAGAACAGCAATACCAACCAACCAGAGCCCCCAGGGATTAAACCACCATCCAAAGAGTACACATGGACAGACCCATGGCTTCAGCTGTATGTGTAACAGAGAATGACTTTGTTTGGCATCAATGGGAGGAGTAGCCCTTGGTCCTGCCAAGGCTCGGTGCCCCAGTGTAGGGGAATGTCAGGGCTTGAGGACAGAAAAGGGTAGGTAGGTGGGTGGGGGAACAACCTCACTGAAGAAGAGGTAGAGGAAATGTGAAAGGGGGTGTATGGACAGGAAACGGGGAAAGAGGATAACATGTGAAATGTAAATTTAAAATATCCAATAAGAAAATAGGTTTGCCTACATTTTTATATACTTATATCTCCTTCATCTCACCAATATAGAGATATTGATGTTGTATCTTATTCAAACTTTAGTACAATACAGCAATGAGTTCAATCTGGTCCTATAGTGAGTGTGCAAAGAGACCTTTTAAACAAATCATCTTCAATGTTTGTTACATATGTAATTTTTTTTATTTTCTTGATTTAATTTTGATAGACTGTATGAATTTAGACCTTTATACATTTTTGTAAATATCATAATTTCTTCAAAATGTAAATACTCAAAATAGCCCTTTCAGTCTTTATTTTATAAAAATAAAATTGCATTTGAATATGTATAATTATTAAATCATGTTATTCCCTTTTTAATATACAATGTGTTTTATCTCATAATTATTACTGTTGATTTGAATCTTCTCTGTCAATCATTAGAATAGCTATTGTATATTATTTCTGACTTCCATTTTCTTGCTAAGCAGATTTAAACTATTTACTATAAGTTTGTTGTCTTCTTAGTTTATGAGGTATGGTTCATGTAAAAATTAAGTTGCTAAATTTTACTAAGGAGTTTGCATATTTTACATGATGAGCTGAGGTTGTCACATTTTATTGTTTTATTAAAAAGGGTATACTATTTTCTATGGTTGTTATGATGTTTTCTTTATGAATGAAACTATTAATTATTTTCTTTATTCTTTACATGTTTTCTCTGTCAGTAAGTAAGGCATTATGAATTCCCACTTAGCTCTCCACTGTTTATGTACCACTCTGATGCAATTTATTCCCCACTGTGCTCTCAAAATTATAATTAATTTTCCTCCATTCACAGTATCGTTTTCAGGTTATTTGGTATGTAACTGTCCTGAAATGTTCTTATTCATACATCAATTTAAAAAATCCTGTACTTTATTTAGCAGTCATAGTTGTCTGTTATTTGCTTCACAAATTAAAGCATATTTTTACTAGACTTCTGATTTGTTGATTATGCTATTCCACTGCATTTGGTCTTGTACAAGGGGTGATTTTCTCTCTTTTCTTTTTCTGTCACACTTATAGTTGTTTCTTTGATTTTCTTTGTATTTTTCTCTCACAAGTGTGTGTGTGTGTGTGTGTGTGTGTGTGTGTGTGTAAATGTTCATGCTTGCACACTTTTTACATTTGTGTGGATGTACATTCAGGTAAAATCAGATGTAAATGGCAAATGTCTTCCTCAGTTGCCTCTCAACCATTTTTTTAAGCTTTCTTTTGCTTTAGTTCAAATTCTCTCACCGAAACTAAAGCACCCCAATTTAGTTATACTCTATCTGCCTACCTGCTCAGATAGCCCTATATATATTCCTGATTCCGGTTTCTAAGAATGGAAATTATAATTTTACATTTGGTTTTTGATTGTCTGATGTTTTCCTTTGGTTTTAATGGCTGTTAATACTTTTCTATTGTTTTATTTGATAACTCAACACTTCTTTTTAACAATTACATTAGATTCTTTCTTAGATTCAAATTCCTGGTTAAATGTTTTCCTTCTTTTGTATTTAAATTTCTCTTCTAAATTACTGAACATTTCATCCACCTTGATAACTTTATTGTCTTGCTCCTGGATTTGTTTCCTTACTTCATTCATAGGTTTCTTTGTGTCCTCCATGTGAACATTTATCATTTTAAAAGTGAGACTCTGAGATCTTTGTCTCATATTCCAGATATTGCATTATATTTCGTTTCCTGTTATAAAGAACTATGTGCTCATAGGAGTATAATAGTCATTTCCTTCATTTGGATTCTTTATTGTTACATGTGTGGCCACTAGTTAACATGTTTTTTCTAGAATTAATTTGTACCCTTTCCTATTCCTAGTGTTGGTTTGTTTTACTTTATTTGATTTTTCTTAACAAGTTTACTTTGTTTGGATTTATATTTTCTATTATTATTTAGGGAAAAAGCTGACTACGTTAACAGGTATCAATTTTTGATACCAGACACAGTGCTAACCAATAGTGACAGCACATGTGTACTTCATTCATGCACATGACAAGGTTCAGAGCAAGGAACACTAAAGTTCATGACTGACAAAAAAAAAGTTCATGAGGGCTTTTTGATTTTGTTTTTACTTTTTTATTGATCTATGGATATTAATATTTAGCTAAGCAATAGGATGGGATGAAAATATAATGAAAAGAGATAATAAAGTATGAATAATGAAAATCATATGAGCTAGAAATAGGAGAAAGAACATACACAATACCATAAAATAGATACAGAGAAGAAAAGGCAGCCATAAAAGCTTATTCTGGAAAGATACCAACCACAGCAAAGCAACTCAGTAACTTGTGTGTGATATCATAATACAATTAGAAAACAAAACGATGAAATTAAAGAAAGACACTTTAAGCAGTTGATATTTCTTCCTACTTACATTAAGAGCAACCTCTCTTCCCCTAGGTTGCTCTTTGTAGTAGTCTCTGCAGATGAACAGAGGGCTACAAGCCTCAGTAACTAAGATAACTTAAATTAGTAGGTCTCTTGCTCTGAGATACATTTCAGAAGGTGGTCCTTCTTCTGTCTGAACTTCACAGTAGGAAATTCCCTGTCTGTCTGTTAAAACATTCTGTTTAGTGTTTTGGCTATTCTTTCTGGCTGGTTTTCACAGAGGTGGTTACTAATCTGACATCCTACTGGAGTGGGACAGCTCTAAATTTTTTCTTTTATGATATGTGTATATGTTTGTGTGTATGTGTATAAATGAGTGCATGTGTTCTGTGTTTATGTTTATTTGTACATGAGTGAGTGTAGAATGAAGACCATCCCAAATAAGTCATGTGTGATAGCAAGAAAAAGTAAGTCCTAGGATGCCTAAGACCAAGTTTTTGAATGTGCTTGTCCTAGAGAAAGAAATTCATATTCTTTAGTATAGTGCTATTTCTCCTGAGAATATCTGGAAGCAACATGTATTCCTTTCCTAACTCTACAGCTTCCTTTAATGCCAGTCTTCAGAAGTATACAGTTTCAGATACACCTACAGAGCATTTCCCAGAGTATGACCCTGAACCAAGAAACTCACTCCTAAAGCAAAATGACACAGGATAAAACTGGAAAATAAAGAATGATACACTTTCAAAACTGTTGAAATCAATGTGACCATCTTAATCTCTCATAAGGAAGGAAGAAGGGTAAGTGGGTGAAAGCACTGGAGGAAAGGGGAAGAAATCACTGGTGTATGCTGATTAGGTCATCTGTGTTGACTAGTGGGTGTTCATTACAATTAGTTTGTAAACACCCCACCCCCAACTCACACACACACACACACACACACACACACACACACACACCCCACCATGGAAACTGCAACAATTACGTGTTAGAGTCAAGAGCTAAGTATTTTCTCAAATATAACTGACAAGGAAGGAGGGCAGTTTCTATCCTAATATGACTAAAATCATTAAGACAGAAGAGAGAAGTGCAGGCTGACAGGAACAGGATGTAGATCTCTCCTGAGAGACACAGCCAGAATACTGCAAATACATAGGCGAATGCCAGCAGCAAACCACTGAACTGAGAATGGGACCCCCGTTGAAGAATTTAGAGAAAGGACTGAAAGAGCTTGAAGGGCCTTGAGACCCCATATGAACAACAATGTCAAGCAACCAGTGCTTCCTGGGACTAAGCCACCACCCAAAGACTATACATGGACTGATCCTTGGCTCCAACCTCATAGATAGCAATGACTAGTCTAGTAAGAGCACCAGTGGAAGGGGAAGCCCTTGGTCCTGCCAAGACTGAACCCCCAGTGAACATGATTGTTGGTGGGAGGGAGGTAATGGGAGGAGGATGGGGAGGGGAACACCCATATAGAAGGGGAAAGGGAGAGGTCAGGGGGGTGTTGGCCTGGAAACCTGGAAAGGTAATAACAATTGAAATGTAAATAAGAAATACCCAATTTAATATAGGTGGAGGGAAAAAAAAAGAAGAGAGAGTATTTAAGTCTACAGCTGTCTCAATGCTTTGAAATCAAAGGACATATCCCAAAACTGGGTACTTCTACATAATGCTAAGGAAAATCTCCAGACACATTAACCACAAAGACTCTCAATCCTTTGACCCCAGGGAGAAGAAAGGCTTTCATTCTCTCTTTTTTCACACAGCCATCCAATTATCTCAACAGCAGGAAAGGCAGCAGGAAGGGCAGCAGGAAGGGCAGCAGGAAGGGCTGATTCCTCCAGGGGAAACCCCCACTCTCATTTACTGGATAAGGTCAGGCATTTGAGTGAATGTTTTTTCCCTTTGGCAAAGAAAGGGCTATCCCAGCTATTTTTAATATATTTCCTACAATACGCTTTTTGGGACTAAAATTATGATAGGTGGAGAAAAGCAGCTCAATAATATGAATATTTAGACGAAGGGATTCTCTAATCATTTAAGAAAAAATGTTTGTCTAAAAAGAACCTAATTTTATCATAGTATCTCATCTGGAACATCTCTGCAACATTGGTCATGATAGTCATCTTGCTTTCTAAACAAAATTGGTATTTTTTTTAAAAACAAAGAATATATGTTTCAAATATTGCTCATTTCTTGATCACCCTCACACTCTATTTGGCCATAATGTCCAACGTACTAAAGCAAAAATCAATCTTTATAGATATTTTATCTCAAAAATGTACTCTTTGCTTTAAAATGCAGTTTTAAGGTGAAAATATTTTAGCGCATACCACAACACTTAAAATTGATATGGTAGTGCTCTACTACTTTATAAACTTCTATTATATTGAAAAGATAGAAATGATACTAATATGAGTTATCTTAATATGAAACATTTTTATCAAAAGTTAATCTTCCAATATGAATCAATTTGCATGTAACAAAAACCAAAATAGAAAATTCAGTACATTTCAGCGTATCCATTACCTGTTTAGAAGCAAATTTTGACAAATGGTGTTATCCCTGTTATTACTTTGTTTGAAAGATGCTGAAATTTTGCTATACCTTGACATTTAGACCGAGGAAAAGAATTAAAATATTTGTCTATAGTCTTCATAATTTTTAAAGGAATATGATTCCCAAATTGTCAAAAATAAAAATTGTGTTCACTGGATGTTCATAATTACTTCTAATTACAGAAGAACTTAGGGCCATACATAAAATTATTTCCTACAAAATTATGTAACTGTGATGTTTGGGGTATTCTTGATTGTTTTGACATGAATGAAACTGTGCCTTTTTCCAACACAAATTATATACATTAAATGCCCAATTTTCAAGGTGCTTGTATTTGGAAATGTAGCCATTTGTAAGAAAATTAATGAAACATGGAGTCTTAATAGTGACAATATAAATCATTATAACTACTAAGGCCCTTAAAACACATCAGAGAGGTGAAAAGAAAGGGAGAGGGAGAAGGGAAGGGAGAGGTAAAGATGAGAGTGAGGAGGAAGGGGAGAGGGAGAGAGAGAGAGAGAGAGAGAGAGAGAGAGAGAGAGAGAGAGAGAGAGAGAGAGAGAGAGAGAGAGGTTGAAGAGTACTGTACTCCTGGAGAAAGCAAGACTGGAGTTATTTCCTCTTCACTATCTATCCACCAGAATGAAAAGAAAATTGATTTCTGTTGTTTAAGTCACCCAAGCTCTGGTATATTGTGATGACAGCCCTCTCACTGTAACACAACTGCTGATAGATCTGACAGGATTTAGTAACATTAAGAAAGACTTCTAAAAATCATGACTTGGTTATTGACTGTTATACATGAGGAAATTCCTTTCCTTGTTTCCCTTCCATAAACTCCCTATCCCATTCTTCCTCCTTCTTCTTCTATGAGGGTGTTCCCCACCCAACCACCCACTCCTTCCTTCCTCCCCTGAGGAGATTCTTTTAGGGCAAAATATGTATGTGAAGTGTCATAAGTCAAAGATCCCAGGATAAATATGTCTACTGGCAAGGTCATCTTCAGTGCAATATCTACTATGTGAGGAAGGAAACTTCAATGGCCAACAGCAGGATCTACAAATAAAGGACAAACCCTTGAGATGGACACATAGCAAAGGCTCAACACTAAGTATGGATTTAAAAACAAACTTTCAGTGTAAAGACATCATTCACAAAACACCCTTGTTCTGCAACAGATAAAACACTATACATTTCTTAGGAATATAGTGAATTCAGGAAACTCTACAACCATAAATCCATCATTTTCATTCACTAAAGAATTTCTACTGGAAAAAATGATTTATGTACGCAAGATTTGTCACTTAATGACACAATTTAAAGGTTCATGCTAGTGAAATTTATTTTGCTATGGAAAACAGGAGACTATCTCCATCCAACACAATACTCACTGAGCTTAGATGATTATTCACAAGGAGGAATTCAAAATACATTTCTTTTAATTTGAATCTCCTCCTTTCTTACAGAGCAAAGTGTATACAATTGCAAAAAAATATGTATATATATAGAGAGAATTCTCTGGCCACATCCACATCCTCATCCTGCATGAGAGCCCATGACAGACATTTTGAGTAAAACAAATATCACTAAGGATGTATCAAGACATTATTTGAGAACTATACTAAAGAACATGATATTAGATTGAAGAGCAGAAAATCCACAATTTTGCTAAGTTGTAAGGGTGACAGGTAAAGAGATAAACTTCCATCTAATTTCTAACATTAAATGGCACATGTGAGAAAAATCTCTAAATTGTGTGAAGGCTAAAATACCACTTGAATGATATTTAGAGAGGAGTCCTGAAATGGTTTTGATGGTTAAATTTTATCCATTCAAATATGCATATGAGAAAGCACCATTAAAAGTTTAGAACTACTTAATTTCTACAGCTAAATTGTATATTTAACTCCACATGCTCCTTCAAAATTAATTAGCACTAGGCACCAGATCTATGTCAACCTGATCCTTCGGCAGTTGTGTACCATTGTGTATTTCAGCGGATATATGGGCTGTCTGTCCAGTTGATTCAGAGAAGTTGAAGCAGTTTCCCTTATAAGCAACTTTCATCTCATTCTACATCTTGCACATTTTTAATTGGATATTTTATTTATTTAAATTTCAAATGTTATCCCCTTTCCTGGCTTCATCTTCAAAAACTCCCTATTCTATTGCCCCATCCCCTTGATTCTATGAAGGTGGTCCCCCACCAACACACTATCCACTCACCCTTTCCCAACTAACCTGGGGCTTCCAGCCTTCACACGATAAAGGACTTCTCCTAAAATTGATGCCTGATAAGGCTATTCTCTGCTAAATATACAGCTAGAGACATGAAAACCCATTCAAGTCCTTCAGTCTTTTACCTAAATCCTTCATTCGGGACCTTGATCTCAGTCCAACGGTTGACTACCAGACCTCATCTGTATATGTCGTAATCTGGATAAGCCACTCTAGCAAGTACTTCTTGGCATCCACAATAGTGTATGGGTTTGATATCTGTATATGGGCTGGATTACCAAGTGGGGCAGTCTCGGGTTGGCCTTCCTTCAGTCTCCATTCCTCTCTTTTTATTTTTTCCTTTTTTTAAATTGAATTTTCTTACTTACATTTCAACTGTTATACCCGTTCCTGATTTCTTGTTCATAAACACCTTACACCATCACTCCTCCACTTTCTTCTATGAGGGTGTTACCTCAACATCACTTCCTCCCTCCCCTTTCTGAAGTTCCCCTACACTGGCTGATCATGCCTTGGCAAGACCAAGGGGTTCTCCTCCCATTAAAGTCCAACAAGGCCATATTGTGCTATATAGGGGGGTGGAGCCATGGGTCTGCCCATGTTAATTTTTGGATGGTGGTTTAGTCCCTGGAAGCTCTAGCTGGTTGGTTTTGTTGTTCCTATGGGGTTGCAAACCCCTTAAGCTCCTTCAATCATTTTTCTTTTCTTTTTTTTTTTAATTTTTTTTATTAACTTGAGTATTTCTTATTTACATTTCGAGTGTTATTTCCTTTCCCGGTTTCCTGGAAAACATCCCCCTAATCCCTCTCCTTCCCCTTCTTTATGGGTGTTCCCATCCCCATCCTCCCCCCATTACCACGCTGCCCTCAACAATCACGTTCAATGGGGGTTCAGTCTTAGCAAGAACCAGGGCTTCCCCTTCCACTGGTGCTCTTACTAGGATATTCATTGCTACCTATGAGGTCAGAGTCCAGGGTCAGTCCATGTATAGTCTTTAGGTAGTGGCTTAGTCCCTGGAAGCTCTGGTTGCTTGGCATTGTTGTTCATATGGTGTCTCGAGCCCCTTCAAGCTCTTCCAGTTCTTTCTCTGATTCCTTCAACGGAGGTCCCACTCTCAGTTCAGTGGTTTGCTGCTGGCATTTGCCTCTGTATTTGCTGTATTCTGGCTGTGTCTCTCAGGAGAGATCTACATCCGTCTCCTGTCAACCTGCACATCTTTGCTTCATCTATCTTGTCTAATTGTGTGGCTGTATATGTATGGGCCACATGTGGGGCAGGCTCTGAATGGGTGTTCCTTCTGTCTCTGTTTTAATCTTTGACTCTCTATTCCATGCCAAGGGTATTCTTGTTCCTCTTTTAGAGAAGGAGTGTATTTCTTTTTTTTTTTTTTTTTTTTTGTTTTTTGGAGCTGGGAACCGAACCCAGGGCCTTGTGCTTGCTAGGCAAGCGCTCTACCACTGAGCTAAATCCCCAACCCCTTAGAGAAGGAGTGAAGCATTCATATTTTGAACATCCGTCTTGAGTTTCATGTGTTCTATGCATCTAGGGTAATTCAAGCATTTGGGCTAATAGCCACTTATCAATGAGTGCATACCATGTGTGTTTTTCTGTGATTGGGTTACCTCACTCAGGATGATATTTTCCAGTTCAATTCATTTGCCTATAAATTTCATAAAGTCATTGTTCTTGATAGCAGAGTAGTATTCCATTGTGTAGATGTACCACATTTTCTGAATCCATTCCTCTGTTGAAGGGCATCTGGGTTCTTTCCGTCTTCTGGCTATTATAAATAAGGCTGCTATGAACACCGTGGAGCACGTGTCTTTTTTTTATGTTGGGACATCTTTTGTTTATATGCCCAAGAGAGGTATAGCTGGATCGAATAGGTAGTTCAATGTCCAAATTTTTTAGGAACCTCCAGACTGATTTCCAGAATGGTTGCACCAGTCTGCAATCCCACCAACAATGGAGGAGTGTTTCTCTTTCTCCACATCCTCGCCAGCATTTGCTGTCACCTGAGTTTTTGATCTTAGCCATTTTCACTGGTGTGAGGTAAAATCTCAAGGTTGCTTTGATTTGCATTTCCTTTATGACTAAAGATGTTGAACATCTCTTTAGGTGTTTCTCAGCCATTTGGCATTCCTCAGCTGTGAATTCTTTGTATAGTTCTGAACACCATTTTGTAATAGGGTTATTGGTCTCCCTGCCATCTAAGTTCATGCGTTCTTTGTATATTTTGGATATAAGGCCTCTATCTGTTGTAGGATTGGTAAAGATCTTTTCCCAATCTGTTGGTTGCCGTTTTGTCCTAACCACAGTGTCCTTTGCATTACAGAACCTTTGCAGTTTTATGAGATCCCATTTGTCGATTCTTGATATTAGAGCATAAGCCATTGGTGTTTTGTCCAGGAAATTTTTTCCAGTGCCCATGTGTTCGAAATGCTGCTCTAGTTTTTCTTCTATTAGTTTGAGTGTATCTGGTTTGATGTGGAGGTCCTTGATCCGCTTGGGCTTAAGCTTTAAACAGGGTGATAAGCATGGATCAATCTGCATTCTTCTACATTTTGACCTCCAGTTGAACCAGCACCATTTGCTGAAAATGCTATCTTTTTTCCATTGGATGGTTTTGGCTCCTTTGTCAAAAATCAAGTGACCATAGGTGTGTGGGTTCATTTCTGGATCTTCAATTCTGTTCCATTGGTCTATCTGTCTGTCTCTGTACAAATGCCATTCAGTTTTTTATCACTATTGCTCTGTAATACTGCTTGAGTTCAAGGATAGTGATTCCCCCTGAAGTCATTTTATTGCTGAGGATAGTTTTAGTTATCCTGGGTTTTCTGTTATTCCAGATGAATTTGCAAATTGTTCTGTCTACCTCTTTGAAGAATTGGATTGGTATTTTGATGGGGTTTGTATTGAATCTGTAGATCGTTTTTGGTAAAATGGCCATTTTTACTATATTAATCCTGCTAATCCATGAGCATGGGAGATCTTTCCAAATTCTGAGGCCTTCTTCAATTTCTTTCTTCAGAGTCTTAAAGTCCTTATTGTACAGATCTTTCACTTGCTTGGTTAAAGTCACACCGAGGTACTTTATATTATTTGGGTCTATTATGAAGGGTGTTGTTTCCCTAATTTCTTTCTCGGCTTGTTTCTCTTTTGTGTAGAGGAAGGCTACTGATTTATTTGAGTTAATTTTATACCCAGCCACTTTGCTGAAGTTGTTTATCAGCTTTAGTAGTTCTCTGGTGGAACATTGGGGATCACTTAAATATACTATCATATCATCTGCAAATAGTGATATTTTGACTTCTTCTTTACCAATCTGTATCCCTTTACCTCCTTTTGTTGTCTGATTGCTCTGGCTAGGACTTCAAGAACTATATTGAATAAGTAGGGAGAGAGTGGGCAGCCTTTTTGACTTCCTTTTTCCAATCTATATCCCTTTTATCTTCTTTTGTTGTCTGATTACTCTGGCTAGAACTTCAAGAACTATATTGAATAAGTAGGGAGAGAGTGGGCAGCCTTGTCTAGTCCCTGATTTTAGTGGGATTGCTTCAAGTTTCCCTCCATTTAGTTTAATGTTAGCAACTGGTTTGCTGTATATGACATTTACTATGTTAGGTACGGGCTTTGAATTCCCATTCTTTCCAAGACTTTATCATGAAGGGGTGTTGAATTTTGTCAAATGCTTTCTCAGCATCTAATGAAATGATCATGTGGTTTTGTTCTTTCAGTTTATTTATATGATGGATCACATTGATGGTTTTGCATATATTAAACCATCCCTGCATGCCTGGGATGAAGCCTACTTGATCATGGTGGATGATTGTTTTGATGTGCTCTTGGATTCGGTTTGCCAGAATTTCACTGAGTATTTTTGCGTCGATATTCATTAGGGAAATTGGTCTGAAGTTCTCTTTCTTTGTTGGGTCTTTGTGTGGTTTAGGTATAAGAATAATTGTGGCGTCATAGAAGGAATTCGGTAGTGCCCCATCCGTTTCAATTTTGTGGAATAGTTTGGATAGTATTGGTATGAGGTCTTCTATGAAGGTCTGATAGAATTCTGCACTAAACCTGTCTGGACTTGGGGTCTTTTTGGTTGGGAGACCTTTAATGACTGCTTCTATTTCCTTAGGAGTTATGGGGTTGTTTAACTGGTTTATCTGTTCCTGATTTAACTTCAGTACCTGGTAACTGTATAGGAAATTGTCCATTTCCTGGAGATTTTCAAGTTTTGTTGAATATAGGCTTTTATAGTAAGATCAGATGATTTTTTGAATTTCCTCTGATTCTGTAGTTATGTGTCCCTCTTCATTTCTCATTTAGTTAATTTGGACACACTCAATGTGTCCTCTTGTTAGTCTGGCTAAGGGTTTATCTATTTTGTTGTTTTCTCAAAGAACCAATTTTTGGTTCTGTTGATTCTTTCTATGGTCCTTTTTGTTTCTACTTGGTTGATTTCAGCTCTGAGTTTGATTATTTCCTGCCTTCTACTCCTCCTGGGTGTATTTGCTTCTTTTTGCTCTAGAGCTTTTAGGTGCTCTGTCAAGCTGCTGGCATATGCTCTCTCCTGTTCCTTTCTGCAGGCACTCGGAGCTATGAGTTTTTCTCTTAGCACAACTTTCATTGTGTCCCATAAGTTTGGGTATGTTGTACCTTGATTTTCATAAAACTCTAAGAAGTCTTTAATTTCTTTCCTTATTTCTTCCTTGACCATGTTATCTTTGAGTAGAGCATTGTTCAACTTCCCCGTATATGTGGGCATTTTTCCCTTATTGTTATTGAAGAACAGCTTTAGGCCATAGTGGTCTGATAGCATGCATGGGATTATTTCTATCTTTCTGTACCTGTTGAGGCCCGTTTTTTGACCAATTATATGGTCTATTTTGGAGAAAGTACCATGAGGAGCTGAGAAAAATGTATATCCTTTTGCTTTAGGATAGAATGTTCTATAAATATCTGTTAAGTCCATTTGGTTCATGACTTCTCTTAGTTTGTCTACGTCTCTGTTTAATTTCTGTTTCCATAATCTGTCCATTGATGAGATTGGGCTGTTGAAATCTCCTACTATTATTGTGTGAGGGGCATTGTGTGTTTTGAGCTTTAGTAAGGTTTCTTTTATGTATGTAGGTGCCCTTGTATTTGGGGCATAGATATTTAGGATTGAGAGTTCATCTTGGTGGATTTTTGCTTTCATGAATATGAAGTGTCCTTTCTTATCTTTTTTGATGATTTTTAGTTGAAATTTGATTTTATTTGATATTAGAATGGCTACTCCAGCTTGCTTCTTCTGACCATTTGCTAGGAAAGTTGTTTTCCAGCCTTTCACTCTGAGGTAGTGTCTGTCTTTGTCTCTGATGTGTTTCCTGTAGGCAGCAGAATGCAGGGTCCTCGTTGCGTATCCAGTTTGTTAATCTATGTCTTTTTATTGGGGAGTTGAGGCCATTGATATTGAGAGATATTAAGGAATAGTGATTATTGTTTCCCTTTATATTCATATTTGGATGTGAGGTTATGTTTGTGTGCTTTTCTTCTCTTTGTTTTGTTGCCGAGACGATTAGTTTCTTGCTTTTTCTAGGGTGTAGCTTGCCTCCTTATGTTGAGCTTTACCATTTATTATCCTTTGTAGTGCTGGATTTGTAGAAAGATATTGTGTAAATTTGGTTTTGTCATGGAATATCTTGGTTTCTCCATAAATGTTAATTGAGAGTTTTGCAGGACACAGTTACACAATGCAGGGCTGGCATTTGTGTTCTCTTAGGGTCTGTATGACATCTGTCCAGGATCTTCTGGTTTACATAGTCTCTGGTGAAAAGTCTTGTGTGATTCTGATAGGTCTGCCTTCATATGTTTCTTGACCTTTTTCCCTTACTGCTTGTAATATTCCTTCTTTATTTTGTGCATTTGGTGTTTTGACTATTATGTGATGGGAGGAGTTTCTTTTCTGGTCCAATCTATTTGGAGTTCTGTAGGCTTCTTCTATGGTTATGGGTATCTCTTTCTTTAGGTTAGGGGAAGTTTTCTTCTATGATTTGTTGAAGATATTTACTGGTCCTTTGAGCTGGGAGTCTTCACTCTCTTCTATACCTATTATCCTTAGGTTTGATCTTCTCATTGAGTCCTGGATTTCCTGTATGTTTTGGACCAGTAGCTTTTTCCGTTTTACATTATCTTTGACTGTTGAGTCGATGATTTCTATGGAATCTTCTGCTCCTGAGCTTCTCTCTTCTATCTCTTGTATTCTGTTGGTGATGCTTGTATCTACAGCTCCTTGTCTCTTCTTTTGGTTTTTTATATCCAGGGTTTTTTCCATGTGTTCTTTC
Organism: Rattus norvegicus; assembly: GCF_021556685.1. Classification (NCBI taxonomy): domain Eukaryota; kingdom Metazoa; phylum Chordata; class Mammalia; order Rodentia; family Muridae; genus Rattus; species Rattus norvegicus. Next base: position 37,073,818 of record NC_141538.1, on the reverse strand, counting down.
TTGATTGCTTCTATTTCCATTTTTAATTCTTTCAACTGTTTGATTGTGTTTTCCTGGAATTCTTTCAGGTGTTTTTGTGATTCCTTTCTTTAGGCTTCTACTTGTTTATTTATGTTTTCCTGCTTTTCTCTAAGGGAGTTCTTCATGTCTTTCTTGAATTCCTCTAGCATCATGACCAAATATGATTCTGAATCTAGACCTTGCTTTTCTGTTGTGTTTGGATATTCCGTGTTTGCTTTGGTGGCAGAATTGGGCTCCGATGATGCCATGTAGTCTTGGTTTCTCTTGCTTGGGTTCCTGCGCTTGTCTCTCGCCATCAGATTATCTCTACTGTTACTTTGTTCTGCTATTTCTGACAGTGGCGAGACTGTCCTATAAGCCTTTGTCAGGAGTGCTGTAGACCTGTTTTCCTGCTTTCTTTCAGTCAGTTATGGGAACAGAGTGTTCTGCTTTCTGGCCTGTAGTTTTTCCTATCTATAGGTCTTCAGCTGTTCCTATGGGCCTGTGTCCTGAGTTCACCAGGCAGGACCTGTGGTCCCGAGGCTCAAGTTTGCTCATTGGGTGTTGCTTATGAGCTCTCCATGAGGGCATCAACCAGGAGGACCTGTGTCGCCTTTTCCGGGAGCTTCCGTGCACCAGAGTTCCAGATGGCGTTAGGTGTTTTCCTCAGTAACTCCTCAGGAATCAGTAATGTAGGCAGAGTGTAGTCTCTTCTGGTTTCCCAGGCGTGTCTACCTCTCTGAAGGTTTAGGTCTCCCTCCCATGGGATTTGGGTGCAGAGAACTGTTTATCTCGTCGGTCCCTTCAGTTTCTGGAGGTATCTCAGATGCAGGGTACCTGCTGCTCCTGTGCCCTTATCCAAGGGAACACAGAGGCCATATACAGTTTCCTCTTGGGCCAGGGATGTGGGCAGGGGTGGGCAGTGTTGGTGGTCTCTTTCTCTCTGCAGTCTCAGGAGTGCCCACCTATCCGCGCGGTGAGCTCTCTCTCCCACAGGGTTTGGGAGTAGTTAGCTGCTGCGGGCAGGCAGAGCTGGTTATTTTTGAAGCTGGCAAACCAGCCCAGGGAACACTATTCTCAGTTCAATGGTTGGCTGCAGGCATCTCCCTATGTATTTGTCATGCGTGACTATCTAGGTTTGGTGGCTATATGTATATGGGATGGATCCCCAGGTGGAGTAGTCTCTGGTTGGCCTTTCCTTCAGTCTCTGCTCTGAACTTTGTCTCCATATCTCCTCCTGTGAATATTTTTGTTCCCCCTTCTAAGAAGGACCGAAGCATCCAAACTTCGGTCATCTTTCAGCTTCATGTTGTCTGTAGATTGTACCTTGGGTAATTTGACATTCTGGGCTAATTTCCACTTATCAGTGAGTGCATACCATGTATCTTCTTTTGTGATTGGGTTTCTTCACTGAGGATGATATTTTCTATTTCCGTACACTTGACTATGAATTTCATGAAGTCATTGATTTTAATAGCTGAATAGTACTACATTGTGCAAATGTACCACGTTTTCTTCATCCATTCCTCTTTTGAGGGACATCTAGGTTCTTTTGAGCTTCTGGCTATTATAAATAGGGCTGCTATGAACATAGTAGAGCATTTGTCCCTTTTATAGGTTAGAGCATTTCTGGGTATTTGACCAGAGGTGGTATAGCTTGGTCCTCATGTAATACCATGTCAAATTTTCTGAGGAACATCCAGACTGACTTCCAGAGTGTTTGTACTATCTTGCAATCTCATCAACAATGGAGGAGTGCTCCTCTTTTTCCACATACTTGCCAGGATCGGTTGTCACCTGAGGTTTTTTTATCTTAGCCATTCTGATTGGTGTGAGGTAGAATTTCAGCATTGTTTGGTTTGCATTTCCCTGATAACTAAGAATACTGAATGTTTCTTTAGGTTCTTCTCAGCCATTTGATATGCCTTACTTGACAATTGCCTGTTTAGCTCTCCACACCATTTTTTAAGACAGTTGTATGGTTCTCAGAAGTCTATCTTCTTGAGTTCTTTGTATATTTTGGATATTAGGCCTCTATTTTATGTAGGAGTGGTAAAGATCTTTTCCAAATCTGTTGCTGATTTGTCTTAATGACAGTGTCCTTTGCCTTACAATTTGCTTTGCAATTTTATGAAGTCCCATCTGTTGATACTTGATCTTATATTATAAACCATTGGTGTTCTGTTCAGGAAAATTTCCCAGTGCCATGTGTTTGAGGCTTCCCCAATTTTTCTTCTATTAGTTTGAGTGTATCTGATTTTATGCAGGAGACAAGATCCACTTGGACTTGAACATTGCACAAGGAAATAACATCGGTCGATTTGTATTCTTCTACATGCAGACCACTAGTTGAACTAGCACCATTTGTTGAAAATGCTATCTTTTTTCCCTCTGGATCATTTTAGCTCCTTTGTCAAAGATCAAGTGACCACAGGTGTGTGAGTTTAATTCTATTCTATTCATCTTCTCACCTGTCTCAGTACCAATAACATACAATTTTTTCCACTATTGCTCTGTAAAACTGTGAGTTCAGGGATGGTGATACCCCCAGAAGTTCTTTTACTTTTGAGGATAGTTTTCACTATCATGGGTTTTTGTTTGTTTATTTGTTATTCTAAATGAATTTGGAAATTGCTCTTTCTATTTCGAAGGATAATTGATTTGGAATTTTGATGGGGGTTGCATGTTGCATTGAATCTGTAGATTACCTCTGGCAAGATCATCATTTTTAAAATTTTAGTCAAGCCAATCCATGACCATGGAAGATCTTTTCATCTTCTGATATGTTCTTCAATTTCTTTCTTCAGAGAATTGAAGTTCTTGTCATACAGTCCTTTCACTTCCTTGGTTAGTCACACCAGGTATTTTTATATTATTTTTGATTATTGTGAAGGTGGTCATTTCCCTAATTTCTTTCTCAGCCTGGTTATCCTTTAAGTAGAGGAAGGCTACTGATTTGTTTGAGTTAATTTTATACCCAGCCACTTTGCTGAAGTTGTTTATCAGGCTTAGTAGTTCTCTGGTGGGACTTTTGGGGTCACTTATGTACACTATCATATCATCTGCATATAGTGATATTTTGACTTCTTCCTTTCCAAATTGTATCCTTTCGATGTCCTTTTATTTTCTGATTGCTCTGGCTAGGACTTAGAGTAGTATATTGAATAAGTAGGAAGAGAGTGGCAGCCTTGTCTAGTCCCCGATTTTAGTGGGATTGCTTCAAGTTTTTCTCCATTTAGTTTGATGTTGGCTACTGGTTTGCTGTATATTACTTTTACTGTGTTTAGGTATGGGCCTTGAACTGATCTTTCCAAGACTTTTATCATGAAGGGGTGTTGAATTTTGTCAAATGCTTTCTTTGTATCTAATAAGATGATCATGTAGTTTTCTTCTTCTTTGACTTTGGTTATAGAGTGGAACATGTTGATGGATTTCTTCATATTAAACTATAACTCTATTCACGAGTAGAAGCCTTCTTAATCATGGTGGGTGATTATTTTGACATATTCTTGGAATTTTTTTGTGAGAATTTTATTGGGAATTTTTGTTGAATTTTCTGAGGAAACACCAGACTGTCTTCCACAATGGTTGTACCAGCTTGCAATCCAAACAATGCAGGAGTGTTCCTATTTCTCCAAAGCCTTGCCTGCATCTGTTGTCATCTGAGTTTTTGATCTTAGCCATTCTGACTGGTGTGAGGTGGAATCTCAGGGCTGTTTTGATTTGAATTTCTCTTATGACTAATATGTTGAATATTTCTTTAGTTGCTTCTTGGCCATTGCATGTTCCTCAGTTAAGAATTCTTTGTTTAGTTCTGTACCCCATTTTTTAACAGTTATTTGTTTTTCTGGAGTTTAACATCTTGAGTTTTCTTATATATATTAGATATAAACCCTCTATCTGATGTAGGTAAAGATATTTTTTCAATCTGTTTGTTGTCATTTTGTCCTATTGATAGTGTACTTTGCCTTACAGAAGCTCTTCAACTTTGCGAGGTCCCATTTGTGGATTGTTGATTTTAGAGCATAAACCATTGGTGTTCTGTTCAAGAATTTTGCCCTTATGCTTATGTGTTTGAGGCCCTTCCCCAGTTACTATTCTATTTCAGTGTATCTGGTGTTAGGTGGGGGTCCTTGATTCAGTTGTACTTGAGATTTGAGAGGAAAGAAATGATTCGATTTGCATTCTTCCACATGCTGACATCTCGTTGAACCAGCACTGTTTGTTGAAAATTCTTTTTTTCCATTGGATGACTTTAGCTCCTATTTCACAGTATGTGGTTTCATTTCTGGGCCTTCAATTCTATTACATTTATCTACCTGCCTGTCTCTTTATAAATAACATACAGTTTTTCATCACTGTTGCTCTGTATTACAGGAAGATGTTAGGGATGGTGATTCCCCCAGAAGTTTTTTTATTATTAAGAGTACTTTTCCTCATACTGGGTTTTTTGATATTTTAAATGAATTTGCAAAATTCTATTTATAACTCTGGGAAGAATTGACATGAAATTTTATGAAGATTGCAATGAATCTGTAGATTGCTTTCAGCAAGATGGCCATTTTTAAAATATTAATCTTGCCAATCCAGAGCATGGGAAATCTTTCCATCTTCTGAGATTTCTAACTTCACAAACTTGAAGTTCCTATCATACAGGTCTTTTACTTGCTCAGTTAGAGTCTCAACAGGTATTTAATATTATTTGTGACTATTGTAAAGGGTGTGGTTTCACTAATTTTTTATCAGTCTGTATATCTTTGAGTAGAGAAGGCTACTGATTTGTTTGAGTCAATTTTATATCCAGCCACAGGGATGAAGTTGTTTATCAGGTTTAGGAATTCTCTGGTGCAGTTTTTAGGGTAACTTAAGTATGCTATCATGTCATTTGCAAGTAGAGATATTTTGACTTTGAATAATATATTGAATAGGTAGGGAGACAGTAGGCAGCCTTGTTTAGTCCCTGATTTTAGTGGGATTGCTTCAAGTTTTTTCCATTTAGTTTGGTGGTAGCTACAGTTTGCTGTATATTGCTTTTACCATGTTTAGATATGGGCCTTGATTTCCTGATCTTTCTAAGTCTTTTACCATGAAGGCATGCTGAATTTTGTTAAATGCTTTCTACACATCTAATGAGAAGATCATGCCATTCTTTTTCTTTCTGCTTGTTTATATAGTGGATTACATTGATGGATTTCCTTATATTGAACCATCCCTGCATTCCTGGAATGATGCCTAGTTGATCATGTTGAATCATCATTTTGACGTGTTCTTGGATTTGTTTGTGAAAATTTTATTCAGTATTTTTGCATCAATATTCATAAGGAAAATTGACCTGAACATCTCCTTCTTTGTTGGTTCAGTGTGTGTTTTATATATAAGAATAATTGTGGCCTCATAGAACATATTTCATAGTGTGCCTTCTGTTTCCATTCTGTGGAATACTTTGAAGGGTATTGGTATTAGGTCTTCTTTGATGGTCTGATAGAATTTTGCACTAAATATCTGGTCCTGCGCTTTCTATTTCTTTTGGGGCTATGAGATTGTTTAGATAGTTTATCTGATCCTGATTTAACTTTGGTAACTGGTACATGTCAAAAATTTACCCATTTTGTTCAGATTTTCCGGTTTTGTTGAGTATAGACTTTTGTAGTAGGATCTGATAGTTCTGTTTTTTTTTTTTTTATATCCTTGGTTTCTGTTATGTCTACCTTTTTATTTATGATTTTGTTGATTCGCATACTGTCTCTGTGCCTTCTGGTTAGCCTGGCTAATGGTTTAGCTATATTTTTTATTTTCTCTATGAACCACCTCCTGATTTAGTTGATTCATTGTATAGTTCTCTTTGTTTCTACTTGGTTGATTTTAGGCCTGAGTTTGATTAGTTCGTGCTGTCTACTCCTCGTGGGTGTATTTGCTTCCTTTTGTTTTAAAGCTTTCAGATGTGATGTTAAGCTGCTAGCATATGACCTCTCCAATTTCATTTGGAGGAACCCAGATCTATGTTTTTTTTTTTCTCTCATCACTGCTTTCACTGTTTCCCGTAAGTTTGGGACTGTTGTACCATCATTTGAAATTAAATTCTAAAAAGTCTTTAATTTCTTTATTTCTTCCCTGACCAAGTTATCATTTTATAGAGAGTTGTTCAGCTTCCATGTGAATGTAGGCTCTCTGTTGTTGTTGTTGTTATTGAAGACCAGACTTAGTCCATGATGATCTGATAGGATGCATGGGATTATGTCATACTCTTGCATCTGTTGAGGTCTATTTTCTGATTGTATGGTCAATTTTGGAGAAGGTATCATGAGGTACTGAGAAGAAGGTATATTCTTTGTTTTATTTTTCCTTATTTCATTAATTTTTACTATTTTTGTTTTATACACATACACAGTGTGCGTGTGTGTGTGTGTGTGTTGTGTGTGTGTGTTGAATATTTTCTGTATTTACATTTCAAATGTTATCCCATTTCCTGATTCGTCCTTTCCCATTCCTCTCATCCTGTTTCTATAAAGGATGTTTTCCCTCCCTCCCACCCACTCCCACCTCACAACTCTGGGCTTCCCTACACAGGGGAATCCACTCTTCAGAGAACCAAGTGGTTCTTCTCCTGTTGATTCCTGACAATGCCATCCTGTGCTATATATGAGGCTGGAGCCATGGGTCACTACATGTGTACTCTTTCGTTTGTGGTTTAGTCCCTGGTATCTCTGGAATATCTGGTTGGTTAATCTAGGATGAAATGAATATATATTTATGTTGAAGTCTTCCACCATTATTGTGTGAGGTGCAATGTGTACCTTGAGCTTTACTAATGTTTCTTTAATGAATGGGGTGCCTTTGCCTTAGGAGTGTAGATATTGAGAATTGAAAGTTCTTCTCTGTAGATTATTCCTTTGATGAGTATGAAGTTTCCTTCCCTATCTTTTTGATAACTTTTAGTTAAAAGTTGATTTTATTTGATGTTAGAATGGCTATTCCAGCTTGTTCCTTGGGACCATTTGCTTAGAAAAAAATTTTTAGCCTTTTACTCTGTGGTAGTGTTTGTCTTTGAAACAGAGGTGAATTTCCTGTATGCAGCAAAATCCTGGGTGTTGCTTTTGTATGCATTCTGTTAGTTTATGTTTTTATTGTGGGATTGAGCTCATTAATGTTAAGAGATATTAAGGAGCAGTGATTGTTGTTTCGTGTTATTTTTGTTGTTAAAGGTCGAATTATCTTTTTGCCTCTATCTTCTTTTGAGATTATTTGAAGGAAGATCAATTTCTTGCTGTTGCTTTTTCTAAAGTGTAGTTCCCTTCCTTGAGTAGGTGTTTTCTGTCTATCATCCTTTGTAGGGCTGGATTTGTGGAAAGATATTATCTAAATATGCTTTTATCATCAAATATCTTGGTTTCTCCATCTATTGTAATTGTGAATTTTGATGGGTATAGTAGTTTACACTGGCATTTGTATTCTCATATTGTCTGTATGACATCTTCCCAGGATCTTCTGCCTTTCAGAGTGTCTAGTGAGAAGTTTGTTATATTTCTGATAGGTCTGCCTTTATATGTTTCTTGACCTTTTCCTTTTACTGCTTTTAACATTTTTCTTTGTTTTGTGCTCTTGGTGTTTTAATTATTACGTGATGAGTAGAATTTCATTTCTTGTCTAATCTATTTGGGGTTCTGTAGGGTTGTTGTATCTCTAGGGACTTCTCTTTCTTTAAGTTAGGGTAGTTTTCTCCTATAATTTTGGTCAAAGACATTTACTGGCTGGCCTTTTGAGTTGTGAATCTTTGTTCTCTTCTATACCTATCATCCTTAGGTTTGGTTTTCTTATTGTGTCCTGGATTTCCTGGATGTTTTGGGTTAGATGCTGTCACAGTCTTTGTGAGTTCTTATGATAATCAGCTCTATCATGTTGAGAAGGCCTTGTTTCCTTGGCTTCTTCTGTACCCACTGCTTTTTTAAAAAAATTTTTCTGCTTCTTCTTCCACCTAGTTTCATGAGCCTCGAGAAGAAATTTTGATAATGATATCCCATTTAGGGCTGAGCATCAAAGGACCTTACTCTGCATGTTGTCTAGACTCTATTTGTTCCCATGTACTGCAAGAGGTAGATTTTCTGAGGATGGTTCAACAATACACTTATCTATGAGAATTGTAGAATGTCATTAGGAGACATTTTATTTATGGTATTTATTAAAGAACAATGATATTTCCTTTTGTCCTAGGTCTCCATGCTATGTATACAGTGAAACATTATTCAGTTGTTAAATACATAACATAAGAAAATTTGCATCAAATGAATGGAACTAGAAAAACAATCATCTTGAGTCAGGTATTACAGACTCAGAAAGATGCATATACTATGAATCAACTTAAATGAAAATCTTAGCTGGGAAGTCAAAAATTACCAGGCAACAATCCTAGAAATACAGAACTTGAGTACCAGGATAAAGGACTACAGGGTACAAATAGACCTCGGTAAGAAAGAAAAATAGAATAGAGAGGTATGCATAAGTTGAGGGTGTGTGGAATGAGAAGATCCAGTGGGTGAAGGGGGATAGCAGATAGTAGTTTGGGAAAAAAAAAAAAACAGGGAGAGACAGCTACAATTATGGAACATTGGAAGAGGAAGTAAGGAAAAGTAATACCAGGGAAAGAAATATACTAACATATATACATGTACATATACATATATACATATATGAACACGATCTAAATGATATTGTCATATAATGGGGAATATAGAGCCCCAACTGGACATCTCTTGTTACTGAACAAAGCTGCCAGTATGGACATTGGGTGACATCTAATTGAGCTTTTCTAAAGGGCCACCATGGGAAGGCTCAAACAATCCAGGTTGTTCTCTACAAACTGCCAGCAAGGCCCAACTGGTGAAGACAACACCTAGGCAAATCTTTGAATACGGAGATGTTGAGCTGGTGCCTGCACAGAGTATTTGCACCCATGTTCTTGTATCTTTGGTACAGGAATGCATTCTGCATGCTTTCTTTTTTTTAAAAAGAATTAAAATTTTTATTAGATATTTTATGTACGTACATTTCAAATTCTATCCCCTTTCCCCTCTCTTCCATCCCCCCTTCTCCCTGCATGTATGAAGGTGGACTCCTACCTCAATACCCTGACATCCCCCTATACTGTGAAAATGAGCCTTCACAGGACCAAGTGCTTTTCTTGTTGATGCCTGACAATGCCATCCTCTGCTATATATATGCAGCTAGAGCCATGGGTCCCTCTATGTATACTCTTCGGTTGATGGTTTAGTCCCTGGGCATTCTTGGGTGCCTGGTTGGTTGACATTGTTGTTCTTCCTATGGGGTTGCAAACTCCTTCAGCTTCTTTAGTCCTTTCTCTAACTACACCATTGGGGTCCCTATGCTCATTCCAATGGTTAGCTGCAAGCATCCTCATCTCTATCACTAAGACTCAGGTAGAGTTTCTCAGGAGACAGCTATAACAGACTCCTGTCTGAAAGCAGTTCTTGGCAATAGCAATAGTAACTGGGTTTGGTAGATCTTCATGCTTTCTTAAGAGAACCATAATTACTAAGTGGCCACAAATCCTTTATCTACAGTAGTGTCCTGCTGGCAAGATATGCCAATTCAATGGTGGGAGAAATCTTGTGGAAATAAACCAGTTACTTGTTTTATTTAATGCTCACTCCATGACATGGAGCCTATTCCTGACACGGTTTGTGTGACTTAGTAAAACCTATTAAGACACCTATCAGTTAGTGGATAGTCAGATTGCTTTTATCTGTTGTCTATTACAATGAATCTTGAAAATTTTCCATTATTAACTCATAAGTAAGTATTATTTTCAGTTTTTTGACGAATATTCCTTATGTTTTCAGTAATGTGCATATTAATTCACAATTTCACAGTTCATGAGCACACCCTTTCTTACATATACTCATCAAGATTCATTTTGCTTTTTGTTTGTATGTTTTTTTTATGGTTGGTAATAGACATTCTTCTTTATTTTATTTTATTTTATTTTTTATTAACTTGAGTATTTCTTATATACATTTCGAGTGTTATTCCCTTTCCCGGTTTCCGGGCAAACGTCCCCCTCCCCGCTTCCGTTCCTTATGGGTGTTCCCCTCCCCATCCTCCCCCCATTGCCGCCCTCCCCCAGTATGCACTCATTGATAAGTGGTAATAGACATTCTTATAGGATAAGGTAAAGTATAATGATGGTTTTGATTTATAATTCTCTGTTGATTAATGTTAGTCAGTATTTTTAGACATCTGTTGGCCACTTATATGTTCTATTTTGAGAATCACCTAATTTGGTCAACTGCCCATTTTCATTGATTTATGAATTTTATAAACATTGAATGTGGGGAATTTCTGGTTAAAAATTGGTGATTTCTTTACACTTGAAAAGTTTAAGAGAAAATATCTGAGGTTTTCCTATGGCTTTCAGAAAGCTTAACTCTATGATGTAATATATATATATATATATATATATATATATATATATATATATATATATAAACTTCTTCATAACTCATTCATATGCTTATTGCACTAGAGTGGTACCTTTGGTGTCCATGTTCATTTTCCTTTTATTTTTAAAAATAATGCATATTTAAAGTCGATGTTTTAATGTTTTATTTTCTCAAACTCTGCCTCTTAGAGTTTCACCCTTCTACTTTTCCATCTTCTAATTTAACACAAGAGTTACAGTTACTTAAGTCATACTGTTATCCATCAAGGACCTCTTTTAATTAGACACATTTATTAATATCATCATGATAACAGATAAATTTTTAAAAAGTAGAATAAGTAATTTAACTAAAACAATGATAACCTGGTACGTGTTTCTTCTCTACATATTATATCTCTGCATAATTCTAGTGTGTATGAATGATTTTTATTTATTATTCTTTTTTCCTTTTAAAATTTTATTTATTTATTTTTACATTCCAGACTTTATTCCCCTCCCCATCTAGTCCATTCCCCTGACAGTTCCATATCCCATACCTACTACCCCCTACCATATCTCCTCCCCACCTCATGTGTTCCCAAGTTATCCCTACCCTAACTACTCCGCCAGACCTCTAAACTTCCTGGGGCATCCAGTCTCTTGAAGGTTAGGTGAATCTTCTCTGATTAAATCCAGACCTGAGAGTCCTCTATTGTATATGTGTTGGAAGCCTTATATCAGCTGATGCATGTTGCCTGGTTGGTGGTTCATTGTCTCAGGGATCCAGGTTAATTGAGACTGCTGGTCTCCTACAAGGTTGCCCTCCTCCTCAGTTTCTTCCAGCTTTTCCCTAATTCAACCAGAAGAGTTAGCAACTTCTGTTCATTGGTTAGATGTACATATTTGTATTTGACTCTTACAGCTCCTTTTTGGGGTTTTTGGAGGGCAGTCATGATAGTTCCCATTTTGTAACCACCACACAGCCTCAATAATGGTGTTAGGTCTTGGCCTTCCCTTGAGCTGGATTTCATTTTGAGCCTGTCTCTGGATCTTTATATATTTTGGATATTAGCCCTCTATCAGATGTAGGGTTAATGAAGATTTTTTCCCCAATCTGTAGGATTCTGATTTGTCTTATTGATTATGTCCTTTGCCTTACAGAAGATTTCAAGTTTCATGAGGTCCCATTTATCAATTCTTGATCTTAGAGCATGAGACATTGGAGTTCTGTTTAGAAAATCTCCCCCTGTGCCAATCAGTTCAAGGCTCTTCCCCCCTTTCTCTTCTATTAGATTGAGTATATGTGGTTTTGTGTTGAGGTCCATGATCTACTTCGACTTGAGCTTTGTGCTTGGTGACAAAAAAGGGTCTGTTTTCATTCTTCTACATACAAAGGATAGCTAGTTAGACCAGCACCATTTATTGAAGATGCTTTCTTGTTTCCATTTTATATTTTTGAATTCTTTGTCAAAGATTAAGTGTACGTACTTATGTGGTTTTATTACTTTTTCTTCAATTCTATTACATTGATTAACAGGTCTGTCTCTCTTCCCATACCATGAAGTTTATATCACTATGGCTCTTTAGTAGAGCTTGAGGTCAGAGATGGAGACTCGCCCACCTGTTCTTTTATTGTTAAAAACTGTTTTTTCTATTCTGTGTTTCTGCCTTTCCAGATGAATTTGAGAATTGCTCTTTCCATGTCTTTGAAGAATTGTGTTGGGATTATGATGGGGATTGCATGGAGTCTGTAGATTGACTTTGGTAGGATGGCCATTTTTCATATGCTAATTCTACCAATGCATGAGCATGGGAGGTCTCTCCCTATTTTGAGAATTTCTTCGTTTTTTCTTCAGAGATTCCTGTTCTTATCATAAAGAACTTTCACTTGTTTGGTTAGAATTACCACAAGATATTTTGTATTATTTGTGACTTTTGTGAAGGGTGTTGTTTTCCTAATTTCTTCCTCAGCCTATTTATCCTTTGTAAAAAAGAAGGCTACTGATTTGAGTTAATTTTATATCTGGCCACTTTCCTGAAGTTTTTTTTTATCAGTGGGAGAAGTTCTTTGTTAGAATTTTTGGCGTCACATAGGTATACTATCATGTCATCTGCAAACAGTTATACCTTAATTTCCTCTTTGCCAATTTGTATCCCCTTAATCTCTTTTTGTGTCTTATTGTTCTAGCTTGCAGTTCGAGTACTATATTGAATAGATATGGTCAGAAGTTCTCTGTTTTGGTAGGGTCCTTGTGTCATTTAGGTATCAGAGAAAATGTGGCTTTACAGATTGAATTAGGTAGTGTTTCATCTGTTTCTATCTTATGGAATAATTTGAGAAATATTGGTATCAAGTCTTCTTTGAAGGGCTAGTAGAATTCTGAAATAATCTATCTGGCACTGGGCTTTTTTTTGTTGGAAGATTTCATTGATTTCTTCTCTTTCCTTGTGGGATATGGGCATGTTTAGAAAGTTTACCTGTGGATCCCAGCCCACAGTTCCTTGCTCCAAACCCCGTGGGAGAGAGAGGTCACTGCCCAGACAGGTGGGCAGTCCTGAGACTGCAGGGCAGGAGAGACCTCCAGTACTGCCCATCCCTGCCCACATCCCTGGCCCAAGAGGAAACTGTATAGGGACTCTGGGAACAAGAAGATAGGGGCACTCTATGCTGCGGTCCCCAGACAATACCTGGATCTGAAGGGACCCAGTCAAACAGTTCCTTGCACTCAAATCCCATGGGAGGGAGAGCTAGACCTTCAGAGGGGCACACATGCCTGAGAAGCCAGAGGAGACTACCCTCTGCCCACATTTCTGACTCTAGAGGAAAACGCCTAGCGCCATCTGGGACCCCTGTGCACAGGGTCCCAAGCGAAGGTGTGGCAGGCCCTTCTGGTTGCTGCCCTCATGGAGAGCTAAAACCTGGCTTTGATAAGCGACTCCAGGCCCGAGACCAGAGGTAAGAACAACTTTTCTGCTCCAAGTGACCTGCCTGGTGGACTCAGGAAACATGCCCATAGGAAAAGCTGAAGACAAGAAGACAGGAAAGACTACATGCCTGAAAGCAGAACACTCTGTTGGCACAAATGGCTGAAAGAGAACAGGAAAACAAGTCTACAGCACTCCTGACACACAGACCTATAGGATAAGACCACTGCCAGAAATAGCAGAACAAGATAACACCAGAGACAACATGATGGCAAGAGGCAAGTGCAGGAAGACAACCAACAGAAACCAAGACTACATGGCATTATGGAAGCCCAATTCTCCCACCAAAGCAAACACTGAATATCCAAACACACCAGAAAAGCAAGATCTAGATTTAAAATCACATTTGATCATGATGATGGAGGACTTCAAGAAAGAAATAAAGAACTTCCTTAGAGAAATGCAGGAAAACACAAATAACCAAGCAGAATTCTATAGAGAGGTAATGCAAAAATACCTGAAAGAATTACAGGAAAACACAATCAAACAGGTGAAGGAATTAAAAATGGAAATAGAAGCAATAAAGAAAGCACAAAGGGAGACGACCCCGGATACAGAAAACCAAAGGAAGAGACAAGGAGCTGTAGATACAAGCATCACCAACAGAATGCAAGAGATAGAAGTGGGAATCTCAGGAGCAGAAGATTCCATAGAAATCATCGACACAACTGTCAAAGACAATCGAAAATGGAAAACGCTACTGGCCTAAAACATATAGGAAATCCAGGACTCAATGAGAAGATCAAACCTAAGGATAATAGGTATAGAAGAGAGTGAAGACTCCCAACTCAAAACACCAGTAAATATCTTCAACAAAATCATACAAGAAATTTTCCCTAACCTAAAGAAAGAGATGCCCATAAACATACAAGAAGCCTACAGAACTCCAAATGGATTGGACCAGAAAAGAAATTCCTCCTGTCACACAATAGTCAAAACACCAAATGCAGAAAACAAAGAAAGAGCATTAAAAGCAGTAAGGGAAAAATGTCAAGTAACAAATAAAGACAGACCTATCAGAATTATACCAGACTTCTCACCAGAGACTATGAAAGTCGGAAGATCCTGGATAGATATCATATAGACCCTAAGAGAACACGAATGCCAGCCCACATTATTGTATCCAGCAAAACCCTCATTTAACATAGATGGAGAAACCAAGATATTCCATGACAAAACGAAATTTACACAATATCTTTCTGCAAATCCAGCCCTACAAAGGATAATAAGTGGTAAAGCCCAACACAAGGAGGCAAGCTACACCCTAGACAAAGAAAGAAACTAAACATTTGAAATAAAACAAAAAGAAGACAACCATAAACATAATCTCACATCTAAACGCAAATATAACAGGAAGGAACAATCACTATTCCTTAATATCTCTCAATATCAATGGACTCAATTCCACAATTAAAAGACACAGATTAACAAATTGGATATGCAATGAGGACCCAGCATTTTGCTGCCTACAGGAAACACACCTCAGAGACAAAGACAGAAACTACCTCAGAGTAAAAAGCTGGAAAACAACTTTCCAAGCAAATGGTCTGAAGAGGCAAGCTGGAGTAGCCATTCTAATATTGAATAAAATCGAACTTCAACCAAAAGTCATCTAAAAACATAAGGAAGAACACTTCATATTCATCAAAGGAAAAATCCACCAAGATGAACTCTCAATCCTAAATATCTATGCTCCAAATACAAGGGAACCTACATACATAAAAGAAACCTTACTAAAGCTCAAAGCACACATTGCACCTCACACAATAATAGTAGGAGATTTCAACACCCCATTCTTATCAATGGACAGATCATGGAAACAGAAATTAAACAGAGACATAGACAGACTAAGAGAAGTCATGAACCCAATGGACGTAACAGATACTTACAGAACATTCTATCCTAAAACAAAAGGATATACCTTCTTCTCACGACCTCATGGAACTTTCTCCAAGGTTGACCATATAATCGGTCATAAAACAGGCCTCAACAGATACAGAAAGATAGAAATAATCCCATGAGTCCTATCAGACCACCACGGGCTAAAGCTGGTCTTCAATAACAATAAGGAAAGAATGCTGACATATGCAGGGAAGTTGAATAATGCTCTACTCAATGATTATTTGGTCAAGGAAGAAATAAAGAAAGAAATTAAAGACTTCTTAGAATGTAATGAAAATGAAGTTAAAACATACCAAAACTTATGGGACACAATGAAAGCTATGCTAAGAGGAAAACTCATAGCACTGAGTGCCTGCAGAAAGGAACAGGAGAGAACATATATCAGCAGCTTGATAGCACACATAAAAGCTCTAGAACAGGGGTTGGGGATTTAGCTCAGTGGTAGAGCGCTTGCCTAGCAAGTGCAAGACCCTGGATTCAGTACTCAGCTCTGGAAAAACAAACAAACAAAGAAACAAACAAAAAAAGCTCTATAACAAAAGGAAGCAAACACATGCAGGGGGAGTAGAAGGCAGGAAATAATCAAACTCAGAGCTGAAATCAACCAAGTAGAAAGAAAGAGAACTGTACAAAAAATCAACAGAACCAAAAGCTGGTTCTTTGAGACAATCAACAAGATAGATAAATCCTTAGCCAGACTAACCAGAGGACACACAGGGTGTGTCCAATTTAACAATACCAGAAATGAAAAGAAAGACATAACAACAGAGCCAGAGTAAATTCAAAAAAATCATGAGATCCTACTACAAAAGCCTATATTTCAACAAAACTTGAAAATCTGGAGGAAATGGACAATTTCCTCGACAGATACAGGTACCAAAGTGAAATCATGAACACATAAACAATTTACACAACCCCATATCTCCTAAAGAAATAGAAGCAGTCATTAAAAGACTCGCAACCAAAAAGAGCCCAGGTCCAGATGGGTTCAGTGCAGAATTCTATCAGAGTTTCTGTGAGGAGCTGTCCGAGGAGCTGTCCTCACAGATGTGAGGAGCTGTCTGAGGAGCTGTCCTCACATATGTGAGGAGCTGTCCTCACATACTCCATTACAAGATGGCACCGGCATCCGGCAGAACGCACCTAGTAAAAAGGGCAATACGCAGGCACCTGGTAACTTCCCTACTCAAAGGGACACGTACGCTTTGGTACGTCATCTGGCATATTTGGCAGCGACCAGTCAGAGAGTGACACGTCCTAGGCGAGGATAGTTTCCTATATAAGGGATGGTTATTCCTCACTCGGCGTCTCTGCATTGTAAGCTTATGCTCTCCCTCTCAAGACGCATTAAAGCTTTTCTGCAGTAGGATCCTGTGTGTGCCGCGTCATTCCTGCTGGCGAGATGTAGCACGGGACATCTGGTGCCGAAAACCCGGGAAAGACCTTGCCATCATCAGCACCTTCGGAGATCCCTTGGTGACAAGGAGGATTCAGAACTGCAGGTAGATACGTTCGGAGAGGCAGCCTCTCTTTGACTTTGGTCTGGGGTTGTCACCGCCTTGGGAAGGATTTGTTGAGGCTATAGTATTTGTCCTGGGAGCCACCCTACTCTTTATGTTCTGTTTTCACCGTTTTCGCTGTTAAAAGGACGATCACAGCAGCTGAAGGCGCGTCTCAGTCTCTCATATATAAGTGAGCTTCGCGCAGCTCCCTTTTACCTTCGATTTTGACTGTTGGGAAGCAAGGACGCAATAAGGCCAACGTAGATAAGCGGCACCGTCTGGGGAGGCGCGTTTAAGACTCCCTTACATAAGAGAGCAGCGTGTCCGTCTCTACCCTTTCACCTCACGTCTTGTCAGACGGACGTAGATAAGCCGCCAGCATTCCTGGCCCATCATGGGATCCTCACAGTCTGTGGTCACGGCCTTGGAAACAGTGTTAAAGCAGAGGGACATCAAAATTGGAGGACGAACACTTAAAAACTTTGTGAAGGAGGTGGAGAGGGTGGCGCCTTGGTTTGCCTGTTCAGGCTCGTTACGATTGCCTCATGGAACAAACTTGGAAAAGACCTTGACAGAAAATTGGCGGAAGAGGATCTGCGCCTAGGGACAAAAGCTATATGAAGCTGGTTAAGAATTGTTTAAAGGATGAAACGTGTAAGGCAGCAGTAGTAGAAGGACAGGCCACTCTCGAGGTAGTCCGGGAAAGTATGTCAGAAACCGAACGTAGTGAGAGGTTGGGCGCGCGCAAGAAAAAGGATGTCCTAAGAAAGAAAAAAGGCCCTCCCGGTAAGTCCGCAGACAAGGGAGCATTGAAATTTTCCAGCACTTCCTCCTCTACAGATAAACCAGGAGGGGGAGCCAGCCTATACCCTGTGAAAGAGCTAGAAGCGCTGAACCTCAACAGTTCTGAAAGCTCTGAAAATAAAACCTTAGACTCAGAGGAGGAGGCCGAGCTAGTGCTGTTAGTATTCTTGAAACCGCCGGTATAATTAAAACCACTAGTAAGGTGGCAGATATTTTCCGAAAAATCCAAATTATCCTATTAAATAGAATATTCCCTGTATACATTACTCATATATGGGCCCATTCTGGACTCCCTGGCCCAATGAGTTCAGAGAATGATTTGGCTGACAAAGCCACAAAAGTGATAGCTGTGGCCCTGGCCTCTCCTTTAGAGGCCGCTAAAGCCTTTCATGGCAATTTCCATGTCACCTCAGAAACTTTACGCCGCCGCTTCTCTATAACTAGAAAAGAGGCACGTGATATAGTCACCCAATGCCAACAGTGCTGCCAGTTCCTCCCAGTTCCTCACATCGGGGTCAACCCGAGAGGAATACAACCATTGCAAATCTGGCAAATGGATGTTACTCATAATTCTACTTTTGGAAAATTACAGTATGTGCATGTATCTATAGACACATGTTCTGGCATTCTACATGCCACCCCACTTACAGGAGAAAAAACAACACATGTCATTCAGCACTGCCTTGAAGCATGGAGTGCTTGGGGAAAGCCAAAATGTGTAAAAACTGACAATGGCCCTGCCTACACATCTCAAAAATTCCGTCAGTTTTGTGCTCAGATGCAGGTTACCCACCTGACGGGCCTGCCCTACAACCCTCAAGGACAGGGAATCATAGAGTGTGCTCATCAGACGCTCAAATCATATTTAATAAAACAAAGAGGGGGAATTATGATAGAACTCCCCCCAACACCCCGAGTGGCCACTGCTCTGGCCCTTTTTACCTTAAAATTTTTAAATCTTGATGAAGTTGGACAAACAGCGGCTGAGCGACATTGCTCAGAACCCAAGAGGACAAAAGAATTAGTCAAATGGAAGGATGTATTGACAAATGAATGGAAAGGCCTGGATCCTGTTTTAATAAGATCCAGGGGAGCTGTCTGTGTTTTTCCACAGGACAATGAAAATCCCATATGGATCCCAGGACGACTTACTCAGAGCATCACAGCAAGTGATCAAGAAGGGACTGGGACTCCTGCACCTCCTCACTCTTCTTCCATGGATGCCAGCAATGGTCCAGGGCGAGCTACGATGGGGAATAATGTCAACCTTTCCACTCCCGATGCCGGTGATGTACCACTAACAGGGATTTAGGGTTGGCCTATTTACCTAAGGATCCACAGGTTGAACGACTAAAAGAAAATAGGACTATTCCCCTTAAGGGCAGCCTTTGTTTTGGCATATTCAACAAAACATCTTTTTATCTCCCTTGCATTATGTTATGTAATCAATCTTCTGCTTGGTTAAGGGAGGCCACATGCGGAACTGGTGAGGAGGACATTGTGGCTAACGCCACAGTTCTCTATGGTGGTGGCCTTACATTGCGTTAATGGTAGCTGCACTGATCTTACGCCCATGGCGATGCTACTTGGAGGAAAGGGCGAAAAGGGACGGTTGTCATTTTCCTGGACGGGGAACATCAAACCTGCTGCCTCTGTCTGGACAGCTACTCATATAAAATATCGCAGTAGTTACCCGCATGCCTCGCTTTATCCCGATCCCTGTTGATACCGCGGGGACCATGACCTTATTTAGAGGAAAAAGAGATTTTGGTACTTCTGCAATTATTGCTGGCATTATTGCTACGACAGCAGTCGCTGCCTCGGTTACTGCCTCGGCATTGGCCTTGTCAAATTCAGTACACACAACCCAAACTATCAATGATTTATCGGCCACTGTCTCTGTGGCTTGGGACAGACAGGCCTCGGCCAAAACTCAGATATAGGGAGGCCTTATGCTTGTCAACCAACGTATTGATCTGGTCCGAGAGCAATTAGACATTCTATGGCAACTGGCCCAGCTTGGCTGTGAGGAAAAACTCCCAGGCCTTTGTGTCACCTCCATATAATATGACAAATTTACCCGAGCTGCTAATCTGTCTAAGAGTCTTTCACAGCATCTGTTACAGAATTGGACCTCGGAGTTTGAACAGACACTTCGAGAGCTGAGAGTGACCATCATTCAAGTAAATTCTACCCGACTGGACCTGTCTTTGACAGAGGGATTGTCGTCCTGGATCACCTCAGCAGTCTCTTATTTCAAGGAATGGGTGGGAGTGGGACTTTTTGGAGTGATCCTCTGCTGTGGATTAGTGTTACTCCTCTGGTTGCTTTGCAAATTGAGATCTCAAACAAGAAAGGACAAAGTAGTGATCGCCCAGGCGCTTGTAGCCCTTGAACAAGGAGCGTCAGCCGATATCTGGTTGACCATGCTCAAACAACAGGTCGCCGGCTGGACAGCTCTTGCACTCCTAGAACCTCGGTTCATTGCACAGGATTAGAGTGTCCGGCTTGAGCAGCCCATGAAGGGTGACAAGCTTAGCATCGCACAAGGAAGTTCTACCAAATATGCTCCCTGAAAGGCATGTCATATTACATGAGGGTTTCTGCCCCAGTTTTCCCTCCTTCGAAAAATGTCAGTGCGACGGGTCGGGAGTGCCCTGGGTCCCAACAACAGCCTAAGGGTATCTCTCTTGTACAGGTTTGCCAACTTTGTACGAGGATATGACCTCTGTCTTCGCCCTCCTATATCTGGGTGTCCTGTTTGCTTAAAAAAAATACAGAAAAGGGGGAGATGTGAGGAGCTGTCCAAGGAGCTGTCCTCACAGATGTGAGGAGCTGTCCTCACATACTCCATTACAAGATGGCACCTGCATCCGGCAGAACACACCTAGTAAAAAGGGCAATACGCAGGCGCCTGGTAACTTCCCTACTCAAAGGGACACGTACGCTTTGGTACGTCATCTGGCATAATTGGCAGCGACCAGTCAGAGAGTGACACGTCCTAGGCGAGGATAGTTTCCTATATAAGGGACGGTTATTCCTCACTCGGCGTCTCCGCATTGTAAGCTTATGCTCTCCCTCTCAAGACGCATTAAAGCTTTTCTGCAGTAGGATCCTGTGTGTGCCGCGTCGTTTCTGCTGGCGAGATGTAGCACGAGACAAGTTTCATAGAAGACCTCATACCAATACTGTCCAAACTATTCCACAAAATTGAAACAGATGGAACACCACTGAATTCCTTCTATGAAGCCACAATTACTCTTATACCTAAACCACACAAAGACCCAACAAAGAAAGAGTACTTCAGACCAATTTCCCTTATGAATATCAACGCAAAAATACTCAATAAAATTCTTGCAAACCGAATCCAAGAGCACATCAAAATAATCATCCATCAAAATCAGTAGGCCTCATCCCAGGGATGCTGGGATAGTTTAATATACGGAAAACCATCAATGTAATCCATTATATAAACAAACTGAAAGATAAAAACCACATGATCATTTCAGTAGATGCTGAGAAACATTTGACAAAATTCAACACCCCTTCATGATAAAAGACCTGGAAAGAACAGGAATTCAAGGTCCATACCTAAACATATTAAAAGCCATACTAGAGGCTAATATTAAACTAAATGGAGAGAAAATTGAAGCAACCCCACTAAAATCAGGGACTAGACAAAGCTGCCCACTCTCTCCCTACTTACTCAATACAGTTCTTGATTTCCTAGCCCGAGCAATCAGACAACAAAAGGAGATCAAAAGGATACAAATTGGAAAGGAAGAAGTCAAAATTTCACAATTGGTTGAAGATATGATGGTATACTTAAGCGATTTCAAAAGTTCCACCAGAGAACTATTAAAGCTGATAAACACCTTCAGCAAAGTGACTGTGTATGAAATGAAATCAAATAAATCGGTAGCCTTCCTCTACACAAAAGAGAAACAAGTTGTGAAAGAAATTAGGGATACAAAACCCTTCATTTTATTCCCAAATAATATAAAATACCTTGGGGTGAATTTAACCAAGCAAGTGAATGATCTGTATGTTAAGAAGTTCAAGCCTCTGAAGAAAGAAATTGAAGAAGATCTCAGGAGATAGAAAGATCTCCCATGCTCATGGATTGGCAGGATTAATTTAGTAAAGATGGCCATTCTACCAAAAGCCATCTACAGATTCAATGCAATCCCCATCAAAATTCCAACCCAATTCTTCATAGAGTTTGACAGAAAAATTTGCAAATTCATCTGGAATAACAAAAAACCCAGGATAGCTAAAACAAACCTCAACAATAAAAAGACTTCCAGGGAAATCACTATCCCTGAATTCAAGAAGTTTTACAGAGGAATAGTGATAATAACTGTATAATATTGGTACAGAGACAGACAGATAGACCAGTGGAATAGAATTGAAGACCCAGAAATGAACTCACACACCTACACTTGATTTTTGACAAAGAAGCCTAAACCAAACAATGGAAAAAAGATAGCATTTTCAGCAAATGGTGCTGGTTCAACTGGAGGTCAACATGTAGAAGAATGCAGATCGATCCCTTCTTATCACCCTGTACAAAGCTTAAGTCCAAGTGGATCAAGGACCTCCACATCAAACCAGACACACTGAAACTAATAGATGAAAAACTAGGGAAGCATCTGGAACACATGGGCACTGGAAAAAATTTCCTCAACAAAACACCAATGGCTTATTCTCTAAGATCAAGAATCAACAAATAGGATCACATAAAACTGCAAAGCTTCTGTAAGGCAAAGGACACTGTAGTTAGGACAAAACGGCAACCAACAGATTGATAAAAGATCTTTTCCAATCCTACAACTGATAAAGGACTTATATCTAAAATATACACAGAAGTCAAGAAGGTAGACCGCAGGGAGTCAAATAACCCTATTAAAAATGGAGTTCAGAGCTAAATAAAGAATTCACAGCTGAGGAATGCCGAATGGCTGAGAAACACCTAGAGAAATGTTCAACATCTTTAGTCATAAGGGAAATGCAAATCAAAACAACCCTGAGATTTCACCTCACACCAGAGGGAATGACTAAGATCAAAAACTCAGGTGACAGCAATAGCTGGAAAGGATGTGAAAAAAAGAGGAACACTCCTCCATTGTTGGTGGGATTGCAGACTGGTACAACCATTCTGGAAATCAGTCTGGAGGTTCCTCAGAAAATTGGATATTGAACTACCTGAGGACCCAGCTATACCTCTTTTGGGCATATACCGAAAAGATGCCCCAACATATAACAAAGACACATGCTCCACTATGTTCATAGCAGCCTTATTCTTAGTAGTCAGAAGCTGGAAAGAACCCAGATGCCCTTCAACAGAGGAAGGGATACAGAAAATGTGGTACATCTACACAATGGAATATTACTCAGCTATCAAAAACAATGACTTTATGAAATTCATAAACAAATGGTTGGAACTGGAAAATATCATCCTGACTGAGGTAACCCAATCACAGAAAAACAGAGATGGTATGTGCTTGTTGATAAGTGGCTATTAGCCCAAATGCTTGAATTACCCTAGATGAACAGAACACATGAAACTCAAGAAGGATGACCAAAATGCAAATGCTTCACTCCTTCTTTAAAAGGGGAACAAGAGACCCGCAGATCCCGGCCCGCAGCAGCTCTCTGCTCCCAGACCCGGTGAGAGAGAGACCCAACCGCCTGGTCAGGTGGGCACTTCTGAGGCTGCAGAGCGGAAGAGCCCACCAACACTGCTCACCCCTGCCCACTTCCCTGGCCCAAGAGGAAACTGTATAAGGCCTCTGGGCTCCCGTGGGGGAGGGCCCAGGAGCAGCAGGACCTGCCTGAGACACCGCCGGAACCTGAAAGAAACAGACCAGATGAACAGTTCTCTGCACCCAAATCCCGTGGGAGGGAGAGCTAAACCTTCAGAGAGGCAGACAAGCCTGGGAAACCAGAAGAGACTGCTCCCTGCACACACATCTCGGACGCCAGAGGAAAAAGCCAAAGACCATCTGGAACCCTGGTGCACTGAAGCTCCCGGAAGGGGGGGCACAGGTCTTCCTGGTTGCTGCCGCTGCAGAGAGCCCCTGGGCAGCACCCCACGAGCGAACTTGAGCCTCGGGACCACAGGTAAGACCAAATTTTCTGCTGCAAGAAAGCTGCTTGGTGAACTCAAGACACAGGCCCACAGGAACAGCTGAAGACCTGTAGAGAGGAAAAATTACACGCCCGAAAGCAGAACACTCTGTCCCCATAACTGACTGAAAGAGAGGAAAACAGGTCTACAGCACTCCTGACACACAGGCTTATAGGACAGTCTAGCCACTGTCAGAAATAGCAGAACAAAGTAACACTAGAGATAATCTGATGGCGAGAGGCAAGCGCAGGAACCCAAGCAACAGAAACCAAGACTACATGCCATCATCGGAGCCCAATTCTCCCACCAAAACAAACATGGAATATCCAAACACACCAGAAAAGCAAGATCTAGTTTCAAAATCATATTTGATCATGATGCTGGAGGACTTCAAGGAAGACATGAACACACTTAGGGAAACACAGGAGAACATTAATAAACAAGTAGAAGCCTACAGAGAGGAATCGCAAAAATCCCTGAAAGAATTCCAGGAAAACACAATCAAACAGTTGAAGGAATTAAAAATGGAAATAGAAGCAATCAAGAAAGAACACATGGAAACAACCCTGGATATAGAAAACCAAAAGAAGAGACAAGGAGCTGCAGATACAAGCTTCACCAACAGAATACAAGAGATGGAAGAGAGAATTTCAGGAGCAGAAGATTCCATAGAAATCATTGACTCAACTGTCAAAGATAATGTAAAGCAGAAAAAGCTACTGGTCCAAAACATACAGGAAATCCAGTACTCAATGAGAAGATCAAACCTAAGGATAATAGGTATAGAAGAGAGTGAAGACTCCCAGCTCAAAGGACCAGTAAATATCTTCAACAAAATCATAGAAGAAAACTTCCCTAACCTAAAAAAAGGGATACCCATAGACATACAAGAAGCCTACAGAACTCCAAATAGATTGGACCAGAAAAGAAACACCTCCCGTCACATAATAGTCAAAACACCAAACACACAAAATAAAGAAAGAATATTAAAAGCAGTAAGGGAAAAAGGTCAAGTAACATATAAAGGCAGACCTATCAGAATCACACAAGACTTTTTGCCAGAAACTATGAAGGCCAGAAGATCCTGGACAGATGTCATACAGACCCTAAGAGACCACAAGTGCCAGCCTAGGTTACTGTATCCTGCAAAACTCTCAATTAACATAGATGGAGAAACCAAGATATTCCATGACAAAACCAAATTTACACAATATCTTTCTACAAATCCAGCACTACAAAGGATAATAAATGGTAAAGCCCAACATAAGGAGGCAAGCTATACCCTAGAAGAAGCAAGAAACTAATCGTCTTGGCAACAAAACAAAGAGAATGAAAGCACACAAACATAACCTCACATCCAAATATGAATATAAAGGGAAACAATAATCACTATTCCTTAATATCTCTCAATATCAATGGCCTCAACTCCCCAATAAAAAGACATAGATTAAAAAACTGGATACGCAACGAGGACCCTGCATTCTGCTGCCTACAGGAAACACACCTCAGAGACAAAGACAGACACTACCTCAGAGTGAAAGGCTGGAAAACAACTTTCCAAGCAAATGGTCAGAAGAAGCAATCTGGAGTAGCCATTCTAATATCAAATAAAATCAATTTCCAAATAAAAGTCATCAAAAAAGATAAGGAAGGACACTTCATATTCATCAAAGGAAAAATCCACCAAGATGAACTCTCAATCCTAAATATCTATGCCCCAAATACAAGGGCACCTACATACGTAAAAGAAACCTTACTAAAGCTCAAAACACACATTGCACCTCACACAATAATAGTGGGAGATTTCAACACCCCACTCTCATCAATGGACAGATCATGGAAACAGAAATTAAACAGTGAAGTCGACAGACTAAGAGAAGTCATGAGCCAAATGGACTTAACGGATATTTATAGAACATTCTATCCTAAAGCAAAAGGATATACCTTCTTCTCAGCTCCTCATGGTACTTCTCCAAAATTGACCATATAATTGGTCAAAAAACGGGCCTCAACAGGTACAGAAAGATAGAAATAATCCCATGCGTGCTATCGGACCACCACGGCCTAAAACTGGTCTTCAATAACAATAAGGGAAGAATGCCCACATATACGTGGAAATTGAACAATGCTCTACTCAATGATAACCTGGTTAAGGAAGAAATAAAGAAAGAAATTAAAAACTTTTTAGAATTTAATGAAAATGAAGATACAACATACTCAAACTTATGGGACACATTGAAAGCTGTGCTAAGAGGAAAACTCATAGCGCTGAGTGCCTGCAGAAAGAAACAGGAAAGAGCATATGTCAGCAGCTTGACAGCACACCTAAAAGCTCTAGAAGAAAAAGAAGCAAATACACCCAGGAGGAGTAGAAGGCAGGAAATAATCAAACTCAGAGCTGAAATCAACCAAGTAGAAACAAAAAGGACCATAGAAAGAATCAACAGAACCAAAAGTTGGTTCTTTGAGAAAATCAACAAGATAGATAAACCCTTAGCCAAACTAACGAGAGGACACAGAGGGTACGTCCAAATTAACAATATCAGAAATGAAAAGGGAGACATAACTACAGATTCAGAGGAAATTCAAAAAATCCTCAGATCTTACTATAAAAACCTATATTCAACAAAACTTGAAAATCTTCAGGAAATGGACAATTTCCTAGACAGATACCAGGTATCGAAGTTAAATCAGGAACAGATAAACCAGTTAAACAACCCCATAACTCCTAAGGAAATAGAAGCAGTCATTAAAGGTCTCCCAACCAAAAAGAGCCCAGGTCCAGACGGGTTTAGTGCAGAATTCTATCAAACCTTCAGAGAAGACCTCATACCAATATTATCCAAACTATTCCACAAAATTGAAACAGATGGAGCCCTACCGAATTCCTTCTACGAAGCCACAATTACTCTTATACCTAAACCACACAAAGACACAACAAAGAAAGAGAACTTCAGACCAATTTCCCTTATGAATATCGACGCAAAAATACTCAATAAAATTCTGGCAAACCGAATTCAAGAGCACATCAAAACAATCATCCACCATGATCAAGTAGGCTTCATCCCAGGCATGCAGGGATGGTTTAATATACGGAAAACCATCAATGTGATCCATTATATAAACAAAC
The DNA here is from genome assembly GCF_021556685.1 of Rattus norvegicus. Lineage (NCBI taxonomy): Eukaryota > Metazoa > Chordata > Mammalia > Rodentia > Muridae > Rattus > Rattus norvegicus. The sequence goes on along the minus strand of NC_141538.1, from coordinate 37,046,933 downwards.
TAAAAGAACAGAACCAAATGATCATTTCATTAGATGCTGAGAAAGCATTTGACAAAATTCAACACCCCTTCATGATAAAAGTCCTGGAAAGAATAGGAATTCAAGGCCCATACCTAAACATAGTAAAAGCCATATACAGCAAACCAGTTGCTAACATTAAACTAAATGGAGAGAAACTTGAAGCAATCCCACTAAAATCAGGGACTAGACAAGGCTGCCCACTCTCTCCCTACTTATTCAATATAGTTCTTGAAGTTCTAGCCAGAGCAATCAGACAACAAAAGGAGATCAAAGGGATACAGATCGGAAAAGAAGAGGTCAAAATATCACTATTTGCAGATGACATGATAGTATATTTAAGTGATCCCAAAAGTTCCACCAGAGAACTACTAAACCTGATAAACAACTTCAGCAAAGTGGCTGGGTATAAAATTGACTCAAATAAATCAGTTGCCTTCCTCTATACAAAAGAGAAACAAGCCGAGAAAGAAATTAGGGAAACGACACCCTTCATAATAGACACAAATAATATAAAGTACCTCGGTGTGACTTTAACCAAGCAAGTAAAAGATCTGTACAATAAGAACTTCAAGACACTGAGGAAAGAAATTGAAGAAGACCTCAGAAGATGGAAAGATCTCCCATGCTCATGGATTGGCAGGATTAATAAAGTAAAAATGGCCATTTTACCAAAAGCAATCTACAGATTCAATGCAATCCCCATCAAAATACCAATCCAATTCTTCAAAGAGTTAGACAGAACAATTTGCAAATTCATCTGGAATAACAAAAAACCCAGGATAGCTAAAGCTCTCTTCAACAATAAAAGGACTTCAGGGGGAATCACTATCCCTGAACTCAAGCAGTATTACAGAGCAATAGTGATAAAAACTGCATGGTTTTGGTACAGAGACAGACAGATAGACCAATGGAATAGAATTGAAGACCCAGAAATGAACCCACACACCTATGGTCACTTTATTTTTGACAAAGGAGCCAAAACCATCCAATGGAAAAAAGATAGCATTTTCAGCAAATGGTGCTGGTTCAACTGGAGGGCAACATGTAGAAGAATGCAGATCGATCCATGCTTATCACCCTGTACAAAGCTTAAGTCCAAGTGGATCAAGGACCTCCACATCAAACCAGACACACTCAAACTAATGGAAGAAAAACTAGGGAAACATCTGGAACACATGGGCACTGGAAAAAATTTCCTGAACAAAACACCAATGGCTTATGCTCTAAGATCAAGAATCGACAAATGGGATCTCATAAAACTGCAAAGCTTCTGTAAGGCAAAGGACACTGTGGTTAGGACAAAACGGCAACCAACAGATTGGGAAAAGATCTTTACCAATCCTACAACAGATAGAGGCCTTATATCCAAAATATACAAAGAACTCAAGAAGTTAGACCGCAGGGAAACAAATAACCCTATTAAAAATGGGGTTCAGAGCTAAACAAAGAATTCACAGCTGAGGACTGCCGAATGGCTGAGAAACACCTAAAGAAATGTTCAACATCTTTAGTCATAAGGGAAATGCAAATCAAAACAACCCTGAGATTTCACCTCACACCAGTGCGATTGGCTAAGATCAAAAACTCAGGTGAGAGCAGATGCTGGCGAGGATGTGGAGAAAGAGGAGCACTCCTCCATTGTTGGTGGGATTGCAGACTGGTAAAACCATTCTGGAAATCAGTCTGGAGGTTCCTCAGAAAATTGGACATTGAACTGCCTGAGGATCCAGCTATACCTCTCTTGGGCATATACCCAAAAGATGCCTCAACATATAAAAGAGACACGTGCTCCACTATGTTCATCGCAGCCTTATTTATCATAGCCAGAAGCTGGAAAGAACCCAGATGCCCTTCAACAGAGGAATGGATACAGAAATTGTGGTACATCTACACAATGGAATATTACTCAGCTATCAAAAACAACGAGTTTATGAAATTCGTAGGCAAATGGTTGGAACTGGAAAATATCATCCTGAGTGAGCTAACCCAATCACAGAAAGACATACATGGTATGCACTCATTGATAAGTGGCTATTAGCCCAAATGCTTGAATTACCCTAGATCCCTAGAACAAACGAAATTCAAGACGGATGATCAAAATGTGAATGCTTCACTCCTTCTTTAAATGAGGAAAAAGAATACCCTTGGCAGGGAAGGGAGAGGCAAAGATTAAAACAGAGACTGAAGGAACACCCATTCAGAGCCTGCCCCACATGTGGCCCATACATATACAGCCACCCAATTAGACAAGATGGATGAAGCAAAGAAGTGCAGACCGACAGGAGCCGGATGTAGATCGCTCCTGAGAGACACAGCCAGAATACAGCAAATACAGAGGCGAATGCCAGCAGCAAACCACTGAACTGAGAATAGGTCCCCTATTGAAGGAATCAGAGAAAGAACTGGAAGAGCTTGAAGGGGCTCGAGACCCCAAAAGTACAACAATGCCAAGCAACCAGAGCTTCCAGGGACTAAGCCACTACCTAAAGACTATACATGGACTGACCCTGGACTCTGACCCCATAGGTAGCAATGAATATCCTAGTAAGAGCACCAGTGGAAGGGGAAGCCCTGGGTCCTGCTAAGACTGAACCCCCAGTGAACTAGTCTATGGGGGGAGGGCGGCAATGGGGGGAGGGTTGGGAGGGGAACACCCATAAGGAAGGGGAGGGGGAGGGGGGATGTTTGCCTGGAAACCGGGAAAGGGAATAACACTCGAAATGTATATAAGAAATACTCAAGTTAATAAAAAAAAAGTTAAAGTTAAAAAAAAAATAAAAGGGGAACAAGAATACCCTTGTCAGAGAATAGGGAGGCAAAGTTTAGAAGAGAGGCAGAAGGAACACCCATTCAGAGCCTGCCCTACATGTGGCCTATACTTATACAGCCATCAAACTATATAAGATGGATAAAGCAAAGAAGTTCAGGCCTACAGGAACTGGATGTGGATCTCTCCTGAGCTACCCACCCAGAACACAGCAAATATATAGGTTAATGCCAGCAGCAATCCATTGAACTGAGAATAGGACCCCCGTTGAAGGAATCAGAGAAAGAACTCGAAGAGCTTGAAGGGGCTCGAGACCCCATATGAACAACAATGCCAAGCAACCAGAGCTTCCAGGGACTAAGCCACTACCCAAAGACTATACAGGGACTCACCCTGGACTCCAACCTCACAGGTAGGAATGAATAGCCTAGTAAGAGCACCAGTGGAAGGGAAGACCTTGGTCCTGCCAAGACTGAATCCCCAGTGAATGTGATTGTTGGGGGGAGGGATGTAATGGGGGGAAGATGTGGAGGGGAACCCATAAAGAAGGGGAGTGGGAGGAGTTAGGTGATGCTGGCCTTTAAACTGGGAAGGGGAATAACAATTGAAATGTAAATAAGAAGTACTCAAGTTAATAAAGATTAAAACAAAACAAAAGATGGGCTTCAGAATTAAACAAAGAATTCACAGCTGAGGAATGCTGAATTGCTGAGAAATACCTAAAGATATGTTGAACACCTTTCCTCATGAGGGAAATGCAAATGAAAACAACCCTGGGATTCCACCTCACATCAGTCAGAGTGGCTAAGATCAAAAACTCAGGTGACAGCAGATGCTGGCAATGATGTAGAGAAAGATTAACACTCCTCCATTGTTGGTGGGATTACAGACTGGTACCTGGTACAACCATTCTGGAAATCAATCTGGAGGTTCCTCAGAAAATTGGACATTGTAGTACCTTAGCATCCAGCTATACCTGTGTTGGGCATATACCCAAAAGATCCCCCAACATATAACAAAGACACATGCTCCAGTGTGTTCATAGTAGCCTTATTTATAATAGCAGAAGCTGGAAAGAACCCAGATGCCCTTCAACAGAGGAGTGGATACAGAAAATGTGGTACATGTATACAATGGAATAATACTCAGCTATCAAAAACAATGACTTTATGAAATTCATAGGCAAATGGATAGAACTGGAAAATATCATCCTGAGTGAGGTAACCCAATCACAGAAAAACACACATGGAATGCACTCATTGATAAGTGGATATTATCCCAAATGCTCAAATTACCTAGATTACAGAACATGTGAAACTCTAGAATGATGACCAAAATGCAAATGCTTCACTCCTTCTTTAAGAGGGGAACAAGAATATCCTTGGTTAGGAATAGGGAGCCAAAGTTTAGAACAGAGGCTGAAGAAACACCCATTCTGAGCCTGCCCCACATGTGGCCCATACATATTCAGCCACCAAATTAGATAAGATGGATGAAGCAAAGAAGTGCCTGCTGACAGGAACCGGATGTAGATCTTTCCTGAGAGACACAGCTTGAATATGGCAAATATATAGGCGAATGCAAGCAGCAAACAACTGAACTGAGAACAGGACCCCCATTGAAGGAATCAGAGAAAGGACTGAAAGAGCTCGAAGGGGCTTGAGACCCCACATAACCAACAATGCCAACCAACCAGAGTTTCCAGGGACTAAGCCACTACCCAAAGACTATACATGGACTAACCCTGTGTTCCTACTGCATAGGTAGCAATGAATAGCCTAGTAAGAGCACCAGTGGAAGGGAAGCCCTTGGTGCTGCCAAGACTGAACCCCATTGAACATGATTGTTGGGGGAGGGCGCTAATGTGGGGAGGATTGGGAGGGGACCACACATATAGAAGGGGAAATGTAGAGGTTAGGGGATGTTGGCCCAGAAATCCAGAAAGGGAATAACAATTGAAATGTAAATAACAAATACCCAAGTTAAAAATATGGAGAGAAAAAAACAAACCAAAGAACCAAACAATCAATCAAAAACAAACCCCTTAAAATCACATAGGTTACACATATTATTAACCCCCTCCCCCAAAAAAGTTTACCTGCTCTTGTTTTGACTTTGGTATATGGTATCTCTATAGAAAACAATCCATTTCATCTAGATTTTCCAGTTTTGTTGAGTATAAGCTTTTTTCATAGGGTCTAATTTTTTTATTTCCTCCATTTCTGTTGTTATATCTTCATTTCTGATTTTGTTAATTTTGATACTGCCTTAGGGCCCTTTATTTAGTTTGACTAGGGGTTTATCTATCTTGTTGATTCTTTCAAAGAATTAGCTTTTCCTTTGGTCATCCTTTATATTGTTTTCTTTGTTCCCATTGGTTGATTTCAGCCCCGAATTTCTTTATTTCCTGCAGTCTACTCCTCTTGGGTGAGTTTAATTCCTTTTGTGCTGTTAAGTTGCTAGTGTACGATCTCTTCAGTTTCTTTACCAGTATACTTAGTGCTATGAATTTTTCTTTTTAGTACTGCTTTCATTGTGTCCCATAAGTTTGAGTATGATATGACAACATTTTCATTAAATCACAGGAGTCTTATTTCTTTCTTTATTTCATCCATGATACAATTGTCAATAAATATAGAGTTGTTGAGTTTCCACATGTATGTGGGTTTTCTGTTGCTTTTGCTGTAATTGAAGACTAGCCTTAGCCTATGGTGATATGATAGGATGCATGGGATTATCTTCTTGTCTCTGTGGAGTGTTGTTTTGTGACCAGTTATATGGTTGATTTTGGAGAAGGTACCATGAGGTGCTGAAAAGAGGTTGTATTCTTTTTTAGGGTTAAAAGTTTTGTAGATATGTGTTAAATCCATTTGGTTCATAACTTCTATTAGTTTCACTGTATCTCTGTTTAGATTGTGTTTCAATGACCTGTCCATTGGTGAGAGTGGGGTGTTGAATCTCCTACTATTATTATGTGGGGTTCAATGTGTGCTTTGAGGTATATAGTAAAGTTCTTTTGGACTGTAGATGCCCTTACATTTTAGGCTGAGATGTTCAGAATTGAGAGTTTGTCTTGGTGGATGTTCCCCTTAATGAATATGAAGTGTCCTTCCTCGTCATGATTGATAAATTTTGGTTGAAATTCTATTTTATTGGATATTAGGATCACAACTCCAGCTGTTTTGTGGGACCATTAGCTTGGAAGAACTTTTTCTATCCTTTTACTCTGAGATAGTGTCTGTCTTATTTATTGATGTATGTTTCTTGTATGAAACAAAATGCTGGGTCTTGTTTGCATATTCAATCTTTTTCCTTATGTCTTTTTATAGATGAGTTGAGTTCATTAATATTGCAATATGTTAAAGACAGATGACTTTTGATTCCTGTTGTATTTGTTTTTGTAGGTTGCTTTATGTGCTTTCAGTTTTCTCCTTTTTGCTTTGTTGTGAGATGCTTAATATCCTGTCTTTGAGAAATATTGGTATCAAACATTAGTATAGGAAACTTCCATGTCCTGGAGTTTTCCATCTAGTATCCTCTATAGGGCTGGATTGTTAGATAGATACTCTTTGAATTTGTTTTGTCCTGGAATATTTTATGTCTCCATCTATATTGATTGAAAGTTTTGCTGGGTATAGTAGCCTAGCCTGGCATGTTCTCTTAGAGTCTGCATGACCTCTGACAAGGCTCTTCTGCCTTTCATAGTCTCTGATGAGAAGTCTGGTGTAATTCTGATAGATCTGCCTTAGTATGTTACTTGGAATTTTACCTTGCAGCTTTTAATATTCTTTTTTTCCTCTGTACATTTAGTGTTTTGAATATTACGTGACAAGTAGATTTTCTTTTCTGGTCCCATTTGTTTGGTGTTCTGTAGGCTTTTTGTACTTTTATGGCCATCTTTTTCTTTAGGTTGGGGAAGTTTTCTTCTATGATTTTGTTGAAGACGTTTTCAACTCCTTTGAGCTGGGAATCTTCATTCTCCTCTATTGCAATTGTTCTTAGATTTGGGCTTGTCATTGTGTACTGAATTTCCAGGATGTTTTGGGTTAGGAGTTTTTAATGTTTTAATTTTTTTTGACTATTGTGTCAATCTCTTTTACAGTACCATTTACACCTTAGATTCTCTCTTCTCTCTCTTGTATTCTATTGGTGATACTTATATCTATAATTCTTGTCCTCTTTCCTAAGTTTTTCATTTCATGGTTTGCCTCCATTTGTGTTTTCTTTATTGTTTCTACTTCTGCTTTTAGGTCTTTCACCACTTTATGCAATTTTGTCATTTGTTTGATTGTGTTTTCCTATATTTCTTTAAGGGAATTATTTGTTTCCTCTTTAAGGGATTCAACCGTTTATCTGTTTTCCCTGTATTTCTTTCAGTGAGTTATTTATATCCTCCTTTAAGGACTCTATTATCTTCATGAGATAGGATTTTGGGTCAGCTTTCTGATTTTCAGGTGTATTAGTGTATTTGGTAGGGGAACTGTGTTGTGATGATGCCTATGAATATTGTTTTCTGTTGCTTATGGTCTTGTGCTTGTCTCTCGCTATGTGGTTATCCCTAGTGTTTGTGGTCTAAATTACACTGTCTAGAGTCTGCCTGTTTTGCCCCTGGTTTGTAACAGGTGTCCCGGTAGGCTTGTGGGCCTGGATGTAGCAGACCTCTTGTGGGCCCTTCTAACTGAAGGGTATTCAGAGGGGTGGATAAACTGCTGGTTTGTTGACCTGGCTGCAGTAGATTTTCTGGGAGTCCTTCATGCTGTTGGTTCTTCAGAGGTACAGTCAAACGGCTGTCCTGTATGAACCTTTTCTTTGGAGGCAGGGGGAGGGGTATCAATGGACAATTGTTTATGTTTCTTTTTGTGCAGTCACACTCCAGGAAGGCTTTCAGTCTTTTGGGTCAGTTACTCTGCACATCACAGAGCTCCTGGGACATCTTCAGACTGTGGTGTCAATTGCTCAGTTTCCCTGAAATATGCCCAGAGGAACTCCTGGGATACCTTTAAATTGTGGTGTCCTGGGTGCACTGGATCTCCTGGGATGCCTCAGGAAGTGGTATTAAATGTTTTGAGTGCAGTGGTTCTTCCTGTCAAATGTTCAAAGGCTGAGTGTAGCGGGTCCTCTCCTATGTCTCAGGATATAGCCTCTTCCAGAGAACAGACTAGCTAGCAGTCTGCCCCAGCAGAGAGGACCAGATAGAAGGGGTGTTCAGTGGGTGGAGGTTTTAGGGAGATGGTCAGTCTTCAGTCCACTGGCCCCCAGTGGCAGCTGTGGGACTTTGGCGGGAGGGGGGAGTTCTTATCAAATGCTGAGTGCAGTGGATTCTCTGGTATGTCTCAGGATATAGCCTCTTCCAGGGAGAAGACCAGCTAGCAGTCTATCTCAGCAGAAAGAACCAAGTGGAAGGGGCAATTTATTTTTATTTCAAATTAACTTTAATTAATTTCATTTATCATGCATAAATCATATCTCTACTCTGTAGCACAGAAAACAAAATTGTGTCTTATATTATATTAAAATATACACTTTATATTCAATGCACCTATAACTCTCTTGATGATTTATTTAAGCATTTGTACCATGATAATTATTGGATTTTTGTTATCCTCATACTTCAATAAAAGGGACATCAATAAACAGAGATCAGGTCTATTTTTGGAGTCAAAACAGATGCTTGCACTTGAATCAGATGCCTGGCCTTCCCTTTACTCCATTTCTCACCCACATCAGTCTTCAGTACACACAGGCATTCCCAAAAGAACAAGCACAAAAGGACAATTATCACATTTCAATTCCACATTCCTCCTCACTTTGCATAGAGCATCTACACATATAAAAGAGTCTCATGCCCACATGCCATATGTTAAGCAATCCTTGCTTGCAGGGTGTGGTATGCTTGATGGAACTCATAGATGTGCATTTATTTAGACTTTGCCTGCTTGTATGGGCCAATAGAGCTCCTTGGGATTGTCCTTGTACTGATATTTAATATGTTAAGGATTACTTTCTCTGACACACCTTACAACTCAACTGTAGCCTGTATCTTGTGTTATTCTCAGTCCCCGTATCTATGTAGAAAGCAGTTACCACCATGATTTCAACCTCAAAATGTTGGCTTCTTATGTATTTCTCTGAGCTGTTCCATCCTCAGGCTCAAGAACGAATTTATTCTGGTTCAGTGATATTATCTTCCCTTCCTCAAGCCATCTCACATCCTCTGCACCATCTGTTCATGGCATATCTTCACTATACCATTTGTTACCCAGAGAAAAGTATTCAGCTAGAATTATTTCTCTTTTGATAAGTGCATAACTTCAAAACAACTTACAAATATTATTATATGTTCAAGGTGATTAATGTTTCTTATAAGCTACCGTGAAAAAAAGTAAAATGATTAACTGCAACTCCCTCCCCCTTTAAGGGCAACTGTTTATGATAGCAACTATTAGTTCTGTGCTTTTTATATGTGCTTTCCAATATCTCCAATAGTTTAATAATTTTAAGCTGTCACTCAAACAATTTGTTTTAAAATAGTGCACCTGATTACTGAATTTTTGAAGAAAGAGAAAATGGATTTGATTTGATAAAGAAGATAAATATGTAGAACTGCCATGGTAGTATGATTTTATACTAAAATTAATTGGCACTTCTTTTGTCTAAGGGCCTCTTTGTTGTTCAAATTCTTCTTTCAGGTGAATACATTCTAATAAGTATATTATTTTTGGAACTATATTCTCCTGTTAAATTATGACTCATCCTGAACTTCACCTGATCAAACTTTTGTTTAACCTAGCCATATAGACAAATGGGGATTGTTGTCCCCAGGCAGCAATAACTATGTTTCTTTAAATTATGTATGCACAAAGTCTCAAGAGGATATCAGTATGACAATTTCATACCTGGTATAACAAGAATTTGTTAGGATATTATGATAGAGTTTATTCACTAGTTTAGAGAATATAGAGAGAGAATAATTTGTAGTTTGTTAGGATTTCCATGAGGCAAATACCCTAACTCTGGAGTAATTTCATATCATTAAATATGCAGTTGGGTTTGTGTCTGTGGGGAATAGATTCCTAGGACTGAAAGCATTGTTACTTTAATGCAATGTATGTATATTCAAAGTTCAAAGGGGGAAAAGCATTGCCCATCATGTAAAACAATGACAATGAGGCACAGATATATTTTCAAGATAAAATTGATATTTAAGACACATGTTTAATTTATTTTAAAAATTATTTTATTTATTATCAGAAAGATAGGGCATCTAGTGAGAAATGGGTTGCCATCCCACAGTCAAAAGCTCTGACCCATATTTGGTTCTGTCTGAAAAACTTCAGGGACAGAAATGGAGAAAAGCCTGAGGGAAAAGAGGTCCAGCAACAGGCCCAGAGTTGGATCCAGCTCAAGGGAAGGTTCCAAGGAATGACACTATTACTGAGGCTATGGAGTGTTCACAAAGGGGCCTATTATGACTGTCATCTGCATGGCCCAACAAGCAGCTGAGCCAGATGCAAATATTTACACCCAGCCAATGGACAGAAGCTGGTGACTTCTGTGGTTCAATTAGGGAAGGCTGGAACAGGAGGGCAACCCTATAGTAGGACCAACAGTAACCTTGATCCCCAAGATCTTCTGAACACTAGACCACCAACCAGGCAGCACATACCAACGGTGGGTTGGTAACCCCATCTTTCTACTTGAGGCCCTGTCTATCTATACTGTTGGCAGATTCTAGGATTTACCTCTTTCCATTCTTGGGCATTCTGGCTAAGGTCACCACTATTGAGTTCTGAGAGTCTCTCATCTCCAAGGACTCTGATACTTTCTAGAAGGTTCCCCAGACTTCCACCCCAAGAGGCTGCATATTTCCATTCATTCTCCTAGCCCTCTGGGCTTCTGTCCTTCCTCTCCTCCCATACCTAATCCTGTTCCCTTTCCCTTCCCCCTCCCCTCTCCCATGCAGTTCCCTTTTTACCTCTGCCTCCCATGATTATTTGTTCCCCCTTTTAAGTAAGATTGAAATATTCTCACTTGTGCCTTCCTGCTTGTTAAATTTCTTATGGTCTGTGGGTTGTATCCTGGGTGTTCTTAAATATTCAAATAAATTGACTGTACTAACAGATTTATATTATTCATATACTCTGCATAGTAAAGTGTTAGATGCTGAATCTTATGTTTAACCATAGCACAGATAAAATAGCATTTTTCTAGAACATTTACAATGTGATTTAAAGCTAAAATATTATTAGGATTGGCTGGACATGTGGCTCAGTAGCAGAGCACTTGCTTTTATATTCTAGGCTCTGGGTTCAAGTGTCAGCACTATAAACCAAAACAATAAAGTTAACATATCATTAAAAGTATTATATGACAAATGTGTTAAAATCAATTCATAAAATTTGAATTTATGATTTAATATTTAATATTTTTATTCACTTTAATATTTGCTTTAATATTCACTCAGTATTAAATTACATTTACATGATGAGTAATTATTAATATTTTTAAGTATTTAATACTGATTTTACAAATGAACACTATTTCACTTCATTAATTTTCTAGCAGTAAACATAAACAGATGTCACTATTAAAAAAATAGCATGATCTTAGAAAGGTATAAAATGCTAAAACAAATATTTAACAGTTATTTATTAATTTTCATTTTCAAATTGCATCTTAACTTAGGGTTTCAGAATTTTATGGGAATCAAACTTATTAAACCAGAATCATACATGCTATATTCTCTTTCTAAATCCATTTCCCCTGCCTGTCAATCTTTTAGGGGCACAACCAGCTGCCCTGAGTGGTCTGTGATCTTGCTGCACATACATTTTTTGAGCACTTCTCTACCTGATTCACCCACTAACTCCCTTCCTATCTTGTCCCCAGGAGAATACCCAACTGAGGGAGACTTGCACGACCCCTTGAATTCATTGTCTAATTCAAGGATACCCACTCAAGGCCTGCCACCCTAATATTATTGAGATTAGCCCCCCTCCCAATACCTGCTACAACAGGAACATCCAGGCATAGAAGATATGAAAGAAGAAATCAATACATCAGTCAAAGAAATGTTAAATCTAAAAAATTCCTGACACAAAACATCCCCGATATCTGGGGATAAGACCTAGCCTAATCATGATAGGAATAGAAGAAGGTAAAGAGTCATTTCCCAGGACAAGAAAATATCTTCAAAAAAATTATAGAAGAAAACTTGTCTAACCTAAAGAAAAAAGATAGCTATAAACATCCAAGAAGTGGGGTTGGGGATTTAGCTCAGTGGTAGAGTGCTTGCCCAGCAAGCGCAAGGCCCTGGGTTTGGTCCCCAGCTCCAAAAGAAAAAAGAAAAAAGAAAAGAAGAAGAAGAAAAAAATCCAAGAAGAATATATTGGACCATGAAAGAAAATCCTGCCATATAATAATCAAAATAGCAATCAACAGAACAACAACAACAAAAAAGAATAGTAAATGCTATAGAAAACAAATCCAGGTAACATCCAAACCTGACCGATCAGAGTTACACACAAATTTTCAACGGACTCCAAAAGCTAGAAGGGCTATGTTGCAACCTCTAATAAAACTAGAGATGCCATTGAAGACTATTATGCCCAGCAAATATCCCAGTCAACATAGATGGAGAAAACAAGATAATTCAAGACAAAACATAATTTAACAATATCTATCCTCAAATCTAGCCCTACATAAAATACTAGAAGGAAACCTTCAACTCAAGGAATATAACCACAGCCAAGAAAACAACAGAAGATAAATAAGTCCATGCCAGCAAACACAATACAAGGGAAACACAAACAAATCTCACTCTCATCAACTGACAAGTCATAGATACAAAAACTTAAGAGAAATAATAAAATTTATCAACCTTATGAATCAAATGGACCTAATGTATCTACACAGCAAGACACCCAAACACAAACAGTTACCACTTCTTATGACCTCATGGAAAGTTCTCCAAAATTGATCGTATATTCAATCAACAAAGCAAGACTCAACAGATACAAGAAAATTGAAATAACTCATTGTCTCTTATCAGACCACCATAGATTAAACCTGGACATTGACAAAAACAGAAATATCAGAAAGCCTACACACTTATGGAAAATAAAAAAAATTGCTCAATGATCTCTGGGAATGGGGATAGATAAATAAATAAATAAATAAATAAATAAATAAATAAGACTTTTTATAGTTCCATGAAAATGAAGGTTAAAACATACCAAAATTTATGATACATAATGAAAGCAGTGCTAAGAAAAATGTTTATAGCATGAAGTTCCTCCAAAAATAATTAGAAATTTTAAATACCAACAATTTAAAAGTACATCTGAAACCTCTAGAAAAAAAAGGAAATTTAAGAGGAGTGAAAAAAAGGAAATAATAAAAAATTAGATATGAAATCAATCAATTAGAAACAAAGTAAACAACACATAGAATTGACAACATCAAGAGGTGGATTTTTAGGAAAATCAACAAGATAGACAAACCCTTAGGCAAATTAACAGACAGAAAGACAGTTTCCAAATAATTAAAATCAAAAATGAAAAGGGAGACATAACAACAGACACTGAAGAAACTCAAAGAATTATTAGGTCTTACTTTAATAGCCTCTACTCCACAAAATTGGAAATTCTTAATGGAATGAATGATTTTCTAGACAAATTTACCAAAGTTAAATCAAGATCAGATAATTTATTTAAATGCCCTCTAACCAGCGAGGAATTAGCAGTCATTAAAAGTCTCCCAACCAAAAACAGTTCAGGACAAGATAGTTTTAGCACAGAATTCTACCAGACTTTCAAAGAAAAGCTAATACCAATACTTTTCAAAATATTTCACAAAATAGAAACAGAGGCAACACTACCAAGACACAGTTACTCTAATACCTACATCACACACAGATTCAAAAAAGAAAGGGAACAGCAGACCAATTTCTCTTATGAACACTGATGTAAAAATACCCAGTAAAATACTCACAAATGGAATCTAGCAACACATCAAAAACATCATCCACTATGATGAAGTAGACTTCAATTAGGAATGCAGTAATGGTTCAATATATGGAAACCCATCAATGAATTCTATCATATAAACAAAATGAAAGAAAAATGAAGTATTGCTATTTGGAGATGGTATGAAAATTTACATAAGCTACCTCAAAAATTCAACCAGCAAATTTCCATAGCTGATAAACACCTCCAGCAAAGTTGCTGGAAACAAAATTAACACAGAAATCAGTATCCCTTCTTTACACAAATGATAAACTGGCTGAGAAAGGAACTAGGGAGACAACACCTTTCAAAATAGGCACAAATAATATAAAATACCTTGGAGTAACTCTAACTATGGAAGTTAAAGACATGCATGGCAAAACTTCAGGTTTCTAAAGATTGAAGTTGAGGAAGATATCATAAGATGGAAAGATCTTCCATGCTCAATGATCAGTGGGATTAACATAGTGAAAATGGCCATTTTATCAAAAACAATCTATAGATTCAATGCAATTCCCATCAAAATTTCAACACTGTACTTTATAGACCTTGAAACAATTTTTTATGAAAAAAAATCCAGGATAGCTAAAACAATTCTCTATAATAAATGAACTTCTAGAGGTATTACACACCTGACTTTAAGCTGTATACAGAGCAAGAGTAATAAAATCTGCATTGTATTAGTAGTATAAAAACAGACAGATTGATCAATGGAATCTTATGACCATGCAATAAACTCACACCCTTAATGACACTTGGTTTTTGACAAATAATCCAAAATCATACAATGGATAACAAGAAATTTCTTCAACAAATTGTGTTGATCTAACTAGTTGTCAGCATATAGAAGAATACAAATAGAGTTATATCTATCTCCCTCATAATGCTACAGGCCAAGTTTATTAAACACCTCAATATTCAATCACATACAATAAATCTAATAGATGAGAAAATGGGTAATAACCTTTAGCTCATTTATATAGGAGACAACTTCCTGAACAGAATACCAATGACTTGGGGTCCAAGATCAACAATTGATAAATTGGACCTCATGAAACTGAAAAATCTTTGTTGAGGCATAGGATACTGTCAATAGAACAAAATGGCAGCAAACAGATTGGGAAGAATCTTCACCAACCCTACATCTAGCATAGGACTGACATCCAAAATTTATAAATAATTCAAGAAATTAGACATCTACAATCCTAATAACCTAATTTTATAATGTAGGACCTAGCAAAACAGAATTCTTAATAAATAAATTTCAAATGACACAGAAGCACTTAAAGAAATATCCAGTGTCCTTAGTTATCAGTGAAATGCAAATCAAAATGACACTCAAAGTCCCTTTTATACCCATCAGAATATCTAAGATCAAAAATTCACATGATTTCACATGCTGGCAAGGGTGTGGAGCAATGGGGCACATTTCTCCATTGTTGGTCAGAGTGCAATCTTATACAACAACTTTGGGAACCAATTCAGTGGTTTCTTAGGAAACATAGAACAGTTCTATCTCAAGATCTAGCTATAACACTACTGAGTTTATACCGAAATGGTGCCTCACTAAATCACATGGACACTTGTCCAACTATGTTCATAGTAGTTTTATTCATAATAGCTAGAAACTGGAAAAACTTTAGATGTCGCTCAAGTGAAGAATGAATAAAGAAAATCTGGTACATTTATAATTGAAATACTATTTAGCTATTTTTAAAAAGACATGAATGTTTCTGGCAAATGGATTAAACTTGGGGATATCACCTTGAGTGAAGTAACTCAAAACCAGAAAGGCAGAATTTATATACTCACTCATAAGTAAGTATATTTTTCTTTGGAACAATCCAGAGCTCAAAGAAACTAGATGATAAGGAAGTCCCAAGGGAGAATGGGTGAATGTCACTCAGATGAGGAATCCAAATAGTCATTAGAGGTGGATGGAGAGAGAGGACTGGGTAAGAGAGGAGGTGATGAGAAGAATGCAAATAGCAATCAGGTATGGGCAGAAGGTCTTTGAGGAAACCTGGGGCTGCAGATATCTCTGGTGGTTAGCTGGAGGACTGGGATGGGAGAGGATACAGGGAGCGTATGAGCATGAAACTAGATTAGATTCATACCAGAGGGGGATATGGAAATTTAAGTTGCCACCTCCCGTAGCCAGGTTAGACTTCTAAAGGAGGGAGGGGGACATCAATTCACCTATAAAACCTTTAGCCCAAATTTGTCTTGCCTCCAAGATGTGCAGGGACAAAGATGGAGAAGAGCTTGAGGCAACAGTCAATCAATAACTGCCTCAACTTGAGACCCATACTATATGAGAAAGTCAACCCCTGACACTACTAATGAGTCTTTGTTCTATTTGCAGACAGGAACCCAGAATAACTGCTTCTGAGAGGATTCATACAGCAGCAGATGGGGGCAAATGCAAAGACCCACAGCCAACATTGGGTGGAGCCCAGAGAGTGTAGTAGACCTGTGAGGGATAGAAGTGAAGGGACAAGGACACCAGAAGAAGATCCATAGAGTCAACTAAGCTAGGACCACAGAGGCTCACAGAGCTTGGGCCACTAACCAAGGAGCATGTAGGAGCTGAACTTAGAATCCTTACACATATGTAGCAAACATGAAGCTTGGTGTTCCCTGAAGAGTGAAGCTGGTGCTGTCCAAGTCTCTCTTTTCTGCCATTTAATCCTTTTTCCCCCATACTTGAACTATCTGTATTTGCCTTAGTGGGAGAGGATGTTCCTAGACCTCCTGGAACAAGGTGCCCCAGGGTAGGGTGGTACTTAAGGCGAAGGGGGAGGGATTTGTAATAATGAAACTGGGAAGAGAGGAGGGAGGAGGTTGTAGGCATAAAGTACTTTTTTTTAAATGGGTATTTTTATTACTTTGATTTTATGCATGTGCACCAGTTCTGAAGCTATACAGAATCAGAAGAGGATGTTGAATCCCTGAAATTGAAATTACAGGAGGTTTGTGATATGTAGGTGCAGGTAACTAGACCAAGGTAAGAACAGGAAAGGCTCATAAACATTGAGCCATAAGCCAAAATTGTTTTATTTAAAACAAAAACAAACCAAAAATATGGTTTTATGATCCACCGTGTTTTGGCAACTGGTCTGGTAAGTTTAAATGCTTTACAATGATAAATATTGTTCCATAATATTTTAAACAATTATTAACTCATTATGAGTGAGGTGTAACTTTTTCTACAATTTCTGTTTTATGTGTAAAATGATAGGTAGTATTTACACTCATTTTTAATAAAAATACTGATAAGTATTCCTGCATGTGTTTATATTTGTTATTTTTGGAAATATTTGAAGCATTTTTTCTTACAGATTTTAAGGCTCGAGGTGCATAATAACACATTTGAATGCTTAAATAATTTAACTTTATTAATACTAGCAGCATATTGAGTATGCTTACTATTTCATATCTCACCATCACTAAGCATTTTATCCACTATTCATTCTTTTTTAAAATTTTGATCTACTATTTACATTAGCTACTTTCATCATTGGTACAAACAAATGCTAGATGTAACCAAAAGATGAGAGGCAGAGTTTATTCACTTTAGAGTCTATCGGATTCAGCTGGCCAAACAGAAAAGGGTAGTAAAAGCAAAAAGTAAAAGTTAGGGGTAGCAGGTCACATTTTATCTACAGGCAGAAGGCAGGGAAAGAATTCTGGCCATCAGCAAATATGCTTCCTTTCAAACTGGGATTCTATCTCATGTGAGGATGCAACCCTCAATATGGGCAGGTCTTCATTTTTGCTTAAATATTTCTATAAACACATTCATCGATGCACTCAGAGATGTGTTTCTAGGCTGTCTTTGTAACTTTTCTATTGCTGTGACCAAACATTGTGAGCAAGGCAACTTATAGAGGTGTTTGCAGGAGGTTACCGTTTCAAAGAGTATGTTCATGACAATTGTGGCAGGAAGTATAGCAACAAGCAGGTAGGTATTACCCTGAAGCAATAGTGAGAGCTTACTTCTAATATATAAGGAGCAGGTAGAGAAAAAGCTAGCTGGAAATTGTATGGGTCTTTGAAATCTCAATGCACACCCCTAGGGTCACACCTCTAAGGCAACATTTCCTATTCAGCTCAAACAATTCCACCAAATGGGGATAAAGTAATCATATATATATAAGTACTTGGAGACATCATTGTTCAAACCACAACATAGGATGATTGAAAGCTAATTTAAATTGAGAATGAAAATCAATTCTCTCACTCTGAATAAACCAACGTTGTTTAAGATAAAAGAACAACATGCAATTATATGACAAGTGGCTTGAGATCTTACTTCTACACATGCACTCTAACAATTTAAATATAGTTTATTAATTTTAATGAAAATGCCCCCATAAGCTGAGATATATGAAGATTTGACCTTCAGTTGATAGTGCCATCAAGGAAGGTTTAAGGGGTGTGGCTTTATTGGGGAAAGTTTGTCACTAGGTATGGACTTTGAGAGTTTTCTACTTATGTCTAACTTTGAGTTTGTTCTCTCTGACCCCTGGTCCTCCTTGATCCTTGACTCTGGGCCCTCACCACCTGTAAACCAAAATAATTTCTATCATCCCTCTTTATGTTTGCTTTTTTCATACTGTTTCATCACAACAAAAAGTAAGTGATATAAATATGAATTGTCTATAAAAAATAATGACATGATTACTACTATTCATAAGGGAAAAATCCCTGATATTGCTCTCATTTATGAAGACTCCGTGACCCCTTAATTTGGATTGACTTTTCAAGGATAAGTAACTGTTTATAAAACATAGCATCTGCCTTTAGGGTAGAGGTAATATTAATAGCCATCTAGAACAATAAATACATATTCTCACGGTGGCAGAGATTAAGCAAATTATAGCCAAGTTCATGCTTACTGAATTGTGACCATATACTCCAAATCATGTCCAGTCTGGGCCATTGATGACAACATGTAAAGAATGTTCAGCATGACCCCTGGAGTTGCTTCTCTGTTGTGAAGAATGGTGTGATTCAAGTATATTTCAAGAATAATGTGTTTTTCATCATTTCCTAAACAGTAACAAGCTAACTTGTTATCTTGTGGTAAGGGTAAGCTTATAGGCTTCCCAGTGATCATGATGCAGCTAAAATCAACTCCATCTGAGAAGGACTTCATCAAATGTGTTTATTTTCATTTTTGAATAGAGATATGTTAGTACACATGATAATCTAACAACCCCATCCTTGAGTGAGCTAGACAGCCTTTCAGAGGGGGAGAGAGAGGGGAATGAGAAGAAAATGAATGTAAACATATAAAGATGAAATGCACACACACACACACACACACACACACACACACACACAGTAAAAACAAAACAAAACAAACATCTAGCCATAATCTGAGATTTTTCAAAGAAAATTAGAAAATCCATCAAAAACTGAACAACTCTAATTCCTGTCTGGGAAAGTATATTGATGAAATATAATTTTTCAGTAAGTGAGACAGTAGGTTTGAATAAACGATCCTTTTTTATTATATGAACTGATGATTTTAAAAATATTGCTCTTTATGGCATTTCACCGATAAATTCATGCAGATCAAAATATTGAAAAAGACTATACAGTTTTTGACATACTATAGTTTTATGAATAACTGGATCTAGTTCATATTATTAGTGATAGGAAATAAAGATCTAACTAGTGCTTTAGTTAGTAGATTAAAGTGGGCTTCTTATGTTGCTGTGTATCATTAACCATTATCATCAAATGCATCACCTTTTCCCCAGAAAGAAAATAAGATTTATAGTATCTATAATCTTGCTATTTGACATGCTTGATTCAGTTTACTTAATCAATTTATTTGGCTTGGAGAGGTCTATATTTGTTTGGAAAAATGTATTCTCAGAAATCAAATCAGTAGATGAATACTGAATTCTGCTGTAATTTTCATTATATACATTCTCTAAACAAAAACATAATTGAAAGGCATACATACTCTATCAGTGAGAGTTTGAAACCAACTCTCACTTTCCTGTGTATTTCAAAGACTTGGCACAAAATACCAAACTTCTCCTTACTTCAAACTAAAGTTTTTGATTGGACAAGATCAAAACCACAGATGAAGGAGGGTAAGATAAGCTCACTTTGCAACCTCATGCTTTGGACTGTATCAAACTCTCAGAATTGCTTTAGGAACTGAAGGACAAATATAAAATGGGATTGATTGCAATTTTACAGTTAAATGTAATATTTCATATTTACCTTTAATATCATTTAGGAACCCATGAACTTAGTATCAATTTATATTCTCATCATTTGACATAACATACGGAATGACAACTCTACATGAACAATGTAAACCTGGCTCAGAAATACAGTCTCCAAAATTGTGATTTTGTATCTATATTTTCATTTCTTTGGATTGATTTGTAATTTGGGTGCTATCCCACCAGTAATAAACTTTTACAGTGTCACAATGGTATTCAGAACAAAATAGTATTTTAAGATTATAAAACAAAGCAAAAATACAATTACCTAGTATATAAATTAAAAAAAATCATCCACATCTTTAAAGCTATAAACAGAGAATGAAGTGAGCTCAGTGAGCTACTACTAATGTTTTAACAACTGTTTTAATATCTTTAGCAAAGATGTTTTAATGTCTCTGAAATGCTGAATCAGTAAGAGGAGAGACTTGAAAGTCATCCATGTGACCACCTTACTGAATGAAAGTTTGAATTGTTCGAAAGACTGTTTTGGGTGATAAGGATTGATAATATTTTATCGTGCAAAAAAATCTCAATACCTAAAGATATATCGTGTGTTTTAGTGTATTTAGGAACCTCTTTGTAATGGACTTGTTTTCACTTTTGTCATTGTTGTCAGGTAAGACACTCTGAATCTAGAGATTTATATATAGACCAAATGTTAAATAACAGTAAAAATGAAATATTTCTTTGTATGTTTCACTGCTTTTAAACATCTACCTACTATCTATCTATCTATCTATCTATCTATCTATCTATCTATCATCTATCTATCTATCTATCTGTCTGTCTGTCTATCTATCTATCTATCTATCAGTCTACCTTTATTCCACATGTATGTGAGTGCCCATAAAAGCCAGAAGAGGCCATTGGATCCTATGAAGCTGGAGGCTATGAGCTCATGGATGTGGGTGCTGAGAACCAAATTCAGTTCTACTGGAAAACCAGTAAGGGTATTAAATTACTGAGCGTTCTCTAGACCTGTATGCAGGATTTTAAAGAGAATTTTCTAGAAAATTAGCATATCATTATGGTATCCAAATTGTTGGTAGATTAACCAGCCCTTTCTCCATTTTAGTATTTATAAGTACATAAAAAGGCAATTAAAAGGTATACTATCAATTAGAAAGTCAATTGAAAAATATTTACTATATACAAGAAATTAATATAGGTAAAGCAAATGCTATACACATGTGCATGTACATAAAAAGAAAACATATCTAATACAACTATTATGTAAAGACAATGCAACATTTCTGTCAAAAATACCAGTGTCAAAAGAATAGACACAGGAGTAACTGACATTTGGAACAGAAGTGTTTTGCTAATGAAGAAATGCAATTTTGTGATCTTCAAGGAGATGGTACATAATTCAACCTGAGGGAGATATAGAAAGTTCATGGGAAGGAATTTTGAGGTTTTCACAGACTGGGGTTTTCACAGGCATAGATGATAAAAAGGAACATCGCATGTGGAGGATAAAAGATGAACCAGGAACAAAAATAGGAAAGCTCTGGGCATTTTCATAGAATATGAATTATCCAGTGTGCAGCTGAATCTCAAAGCTTAGCAGATAGAAAGTTAAAAGAATTAAAATTCATTTATGGAGATGTCTACTAGATGTTTGCCATATATGCACATATCAGGCAGTACATTGAAAACTCTGAGGAGGCCTACACTAGAGGAACACTAGTTAAAGAATATAATTGTTACAACGGCCGTCACATTGAATATCTTTGTGTGCATTACTTAACGCTTTTGAGTTTATCAAAGATAATACTGAATTTTTAATCATAACAAATCTAGTAGTTGAGACTAAGATCCTTTAGCCTACATCAAATCATACATTGATGAACGACACAATTACTGAGATTTCCTTCCAATAGAAGTGCATAAAATTACTAAGGGAAACATGAAGTGAAACCTCAAGTCAATTATAAATAATAATTGTTGAGCCTCATTAAAAGATTAACAGTGATCTCCGTGTTCAATATTGTTAATGAGAAATTAGTGACACCTACTGTAAAATATGCCTTTTTCTGAAAAGCATATTTTCTCAACAACACTTTCATAAATTGAAACTTTATATACTCTAACATACATAACATGAAAGTCCAATGTGCTCACATGAAAGGACTGTCTGTCAAGATAAATGTCTCCAACTTTAGAAAAAGAACCAGTCTACTAGCTACAAATATCTAAACTTAAGTTTTGTCAAGCTTGCTGATGATAAAATGTGAATAGAAAATGTGTTTGGGGATTTCCAGGAAATGGTAATAATATACAAATCAGGGCTGCTAGGGTAATAAACTTTGCTCATTCAGTGGATGCTTTCTTCTCACCAGAAATCATCTTATTTTACATTCTAAAACTTACAAGTGTGGCTTTTTAAAATCTGAAATTGAAATCCACCCCAAGATAGCTAAAATTGTCTGCATAGATGCTCTGCCTTTCAAAATGCCACCAGCTGGAAAAGTCAAGGCTACTTCTTTCCTTTTGCATGGGCTCACAGTACAGGATTTGATGCAATATTGATTTCATGTATAGCCTAATTGTCTATGTGTATATAAACTTGAAAGTTAAAAAACATCTACTAACAAACCTAGGGTGAGTACGCAATCCTTATTAAAAAAAAGGAGGGGCAGATGAAAGGATAGAAGAAAGAAGGTGAGGAGAAAATGATTCATTTATATTTTAATTTTTCAAAAGGACTTGTCCATATTAATACCTAAAGTATATTTGTAAACATGCACTCATATTGTTAATTTCACCTAATATTTCAATTGTATCTGTTGTCCTAAGTTGCCTGTTTTTTCTCAATGTCATTCATTAAAATAGAAGGCAAGGTTACTGAATGCCAATTAATTTTTCAAAATATAGAATACCATTTAAAAGGAAAACAAACAACTTCTTTAAGTTACATTAGAATAAATAAAATTTTAAAACACATTTCAAACAAATGAAAATAATTGTCAATTTCCACAATTCACAGTTTTTATATTTTACATTTATAATATGGAATTAAGAAAATTCACAATTATATAAAATTTATGTAATTCTCCAGAATCAAAAAAACATGAGAATGTATTTATTCATAAGATTCCTGATGTTTCTGTTTGTTTCTAGAGTTAGAAATGCACAGGGGAGTTCAGGTACTGGTTTTCACAGCTTATATATATATTATATACGTATATATATTATATACGTATATTATATATATTATGTATAATATATACATAATTATCCCAGGTTATAATGTGTACTGCTCCTTTAATACATAAATTTGGTTCCCAGATACCATGTTACTGGTAGCAACTGTCTTAACTTTGGATCCAACAGATTTAATGCCTTCACCTTGATGCTTCAAGTACCTGACCTCACATATATACATAAACATAAAATAAATCCTTATTTTTAAAAAGTGAAGAACTAGCAAGACATCTCTACGTTTAAGAGTCCTTGGTGTTCTTCCAGAAGTTTTAAGTTTGAATCCAAGCACCCATGTCACAGGCTCACAAACACCTGCATCTTGAGCTCCAGAGGGAGATATGATGTCCTTTTCTGTTCTCGGTGTAAACCAACACTAGTGTGTATCTACCCAGAAACACACATGAATGCACAAATGTAAAATAATAATTTTTTAAAAATTATTAAAGTACATTTGGGTCATTAAATATTGCCAAATGTTAACAACCAAATTTTAATTGTTAAACAATAGAAACAGTTATATGAGCCTCTTTACTCCAAAGGTCAGTGGCAGACCTCCTGGGGTAAATTTGACCAAATGACTGAGTCTAGGTTTCTTATAAATATCAATCCTTGTTTACATTACTTTTTAAAAAAATCTAATATTCAAACTATAGAAGTTTGTTTAAACCAGTCTCTGAACTAAATTATACAATTATCTCCTCTAAAAAGATTTCCTTTTTGTTTAGAAATTTTCTTTCCTATATGTATATCAAAATTGGAGATATATAGATAAGGGAAGTTAGTGACTGTGTTATTTGAATAAAGATAATTTATGTTAAAACAGTCCTGCTGATTTTCATTAGGCTATCCTGAAAGGGTGTGACTATAATTTTCTGACCTCTTTTGGGCCACAGTCATGTTCTGATAGACAGTTGACACTACCAAGCACTACTAGCATGTTGTTTATGTGTTAAGATGCTACCTTAGCATCTGAAAATGGTGTCTTCCCACACCATCTCATGCATCAAGGGGTACCTTCTCAGTTTGTAACCAGTGCTACTCTATCGACATTTTCACTATAGAATCACAATCTCTTCCTACATCTTTCTTTCATTTTTGCAAATGCTATCTTTTAAAGTTTTACTGTCTACGATTTATGTCTATTTGCTTCATATCATTTTTTGTGTACAAGTGGATTTCTTCTTACTTTAAATTCCGTTTTATTTTCTTACAATAATAATTTAGATGAAAAATATTAAGATATTTTACTTTATTTAGAGGAAGTTTTGGAATTATTTGTTATGTTTGTGTATGTGTGTATGTGAGAGAGAGAGAGAGAGAGAGAGAGAGAGAGAGAGAGAGAGAGAGAGAGAGAGGGAGGGAGAGAAATTGAGAGATTAAGAGATTAAGGCTAAAATCATGTGTTTACTTTAGACTTCCTAGTGGCATCCTAGGAGATATCTTAATTGAAGTTTACTGTAATTATTTCCATTTATTATAAAAGAAAGTATCACTGAAGGAAAATTGTGTTCTAGAAACCTCAGTTTAAAAGAACAAGATAGAAGAGGAGGTTACTAGCATATAGTTTTACCGTGAACCTGCTGCACCAACTATAATAATGAAGGCTTAATGTAAACTTGAATTATTAGAATTCTAAGGAATTCTAATAAAAGTTTTATAAATAATTCAGAACCTGTTTATAATGTGAAATTTTCTAGTAGGAAGTCTAATGCATTTTTCTGGTATCTCATAGTATCAGGCTCACACTAATTTCTATTTACTTGGATTTGATATCTGAGTCCAAATTGTGATATATATATATATATATATATATATATATGTATATATATATTTACTTTATAAATATAAAATAAAATATATATATTTTAAAGATGACACCAGGTTAGTCCACATGAGAAATTTAGTTTCTATTCTGTGCTTTTATCCACTCAGCTGAAAATCAGGTTATCTATCTGAAAGGAAGCAAACAACAAAGAAACAAACAAATAAACAAACCAAAACAAGAATAGCTCTCCCAGCCAGCCTACAGATTCCTGGTACACAGAGAACAACAAAACATGAGGTTCATCAGCATTATGAATAAAGCAATTCTTTCAAATATTCTAAGATGCTCATGTTAATAAGACAGTTTAATAGTATTTCTACAGAGCAATGTTTTATCACAAAAGCCTTGCACATGGTTCAACTCATATGTTATTGAAAATATAATATGTCTTTGGTGATAGAAGGAAGTAATGGATTTTTTCAGTCATCTTTGCTGCACAGAATATGGCCCCACTGAACAACTTGAGATAACAGCTTTTATTGTTTCTGATACTAGGAAAATTTTGTGCTTACCTGGCAAGTTCTGCTATATGAAGTGGTGGCTGAATTTGTCTCATCTGGGCACTCAACTGTGGTGATGAGACAAGGTGGCTCATTTAAATATATGGAAATTAATACAAGCTTCCAGCAAGTAACTCAGTAAGGATGGTCAACAAGAGACCTGTAGTGCACCCCAGAAGCTTCTCTGAGCATTTGGGCTTCTGACAGACTAGTGGGTAGAAAACTCCAAGTCTAGTCTCCTTAAGGCCTTCATGTAGAACTCATCTCTACCACATTCTTTTGGTGCCAGGAAGTCTCTAGATCATCTCAGATTTATAATAAGATGGACAATAAGAAAAGTTGGAGAGACAATTTGTGCTCTTGTAAAGTAAGCACAGCTATGTTCATTTAAGGAAGAGAAAGTTTATTAGAAGATATTTAGAGACAAGCTGCTGCTAATGTTCAATATGTTAAATAATACAAATACCACATTAAAATAAACCATTTGCTAATAAAACTAAACAGATTTCACAAAAAATGTATCCAATTTATATCATCTACACAATGAGGAACTAGCTCTCTATCAAAGGTGTTAGTTTTAAATCAAAAATAAAATTATGGACTGGTGCATTTTGTCTGTATTAATTATGCATTTATTTGGTGTTTTTCTTGGTCCAAATTTACAACACACATTCAACTTATATAATCATGACTGTGTTTCATTTCAAGGGTGGCCTTCATCTACATATGTGAAATAGACTTCACAACCATGTTAAAGCAAAACATAGCACACATCTTTAAAACCATTTTATGTGTATACATGTACACATATGCATGTTTGTATGTATTTGAAGATGCCAAATTAACCTTGGGTGTCCTCCACAACTGCTTTCTAATTTATTCATTTATGCCAGGTCTCTTATATGTCAATTCAGAGTATGACAATTTGGCTAGCAAATCCTCTAGGATTTGCCCATATATGTTGGCTTGGGTGATTAGAACTCTGAGCCTCATGCTTGCACAACAAGCACTCTGTCCAGAGAGCCATCTCCTTAGCACTGCCTAAGTTTGTGAACAAAGATAGCTCTTTATGAAACTGTGCAAAGAAGGAGGACTCATCCATTTCTAGTGTCATCTAGGATTCAGAAGTAAAGTATATGAGTTTGGCTCTCTTGAATTTAACTTGTAGAACTAAAAAAGCAATGATGAATGTGAAAAGAAAGGTAGTTCAGACTAAGTCTTGTATACACGAGTGAAAATCTATCATACAAGTTTCTGAGTAATTATAAGATCCTAATTAGCTATACTATTTGAGCTAATTTTAAGATCCTAATTAGCTATACTAATTATTAGCAAAAGATGTAATAAATAGATAGGTGGTAATTTTTTTACTTAAAATATCTTATAAATACAAATTCATAAAAGTAACCTCAAATTAAAATGCTATACCATCCTAGGAAATATGAACAAATAGTTTCCCATTTGTTTTTTTCCAGAGACAATTTATTTTAAAGAAACAAATCTATTTCTGCAGATGTAAAAATCTTTGAGTCTACACATCTGTTTTTAATCTTAAAGTGTTTTTAAATGTATAGATAATTATAGGAATGAAAATAATACATTAATCAAAATATTCAGCCACCTGCACTGAGTGCTATGGAAGAAATTATTATTCAATCTGAGGGAAAATTTTTCAAAAAATGACAAATATACTATTTTATAAAAAAATAAAACTTATTCTTATGTAGTACTTTTATAGCTCACATGAGGATTTTAAATCTTGATAAAGATTCCAGCCAATGTGAAATGACATGACAATGGGGGAAATCAGACACTTAGTTGCAAGTCCAGGGAAATGTCAATTGCCAATTTCAACAAAATGTATCTATGTTTCATATGGGTGGGAAGGGAATAATATTAATTAATTTGTTTGTTAAGGCATTGCTCTTTTATTTACAGCTCTGTTCTCAGGCCTCACTATTAGAAATAACAAGACAAATACGCAGCACTTCCATTAAAAGCAGTTTTCCAGACCGGATGCTTTTTCAAGTTTCATTTTACTGTAATAGATTTTCTCTTTCAGTGTAGGAGATGAGTCCAAGTTATCCTTTTGAGTTGTTACATGTGAATAACACATTTCTATTTATGTTACTAAGCTTTTCCATTTTCCAGTTTTCCAGGGATCAAGTTCCTGTGACCATGTGAGGCTGATTCACACGAAAGTAGGAACTGGATCACCTAGCTCATTTCTATTCCCATATCCTATGCAAAGGCCCCACGCCTCATCACCACTTCACTTCTTCACTTTTTTGATTTTTCTCTCAAGACAGATACAGTTGATCCTTTCTTTAGCAATACAGTTCTGTCTTTTTTATACCAAACTGTAATATTCCTATATATTTTAAATCGAAACATCGTACCCTGTATGTGGGAAAGAAATTCATTAGATTCACGAAGCTAAAGATATTGAGAAGGCTTACAAATCTTACAAAATGAACACGATTCTTGAAACTCACAAAACTATAAGGTTCTTAAGGCTTCTCTCCAAGGTTCTGAAGCAATAAACAATTACCAGGGAAAGGGAGAGCTTCTAGCTATACTGTAAAGATGTTACACATGGAGTTCCATGGAGGTAGCTTTTCTGAGTAGTTGAGTAATTGCCTAGGCTCTGACAAACTTTCTGGGAACAATACTGCTTTTGAGGTAGCTGCACTTCTCTAAGTGACACCAAATAAACATTCACCAATCTAGGTTTTGGTGTAACAGTTTGGTCAGCAGCCCATGTCCAATTTGGGGTAAACAGGTGTTAGTTTATACCTTCTTCTGAAAAGTCACACAACCTAGAATTTACTCAGGCACATCAATTTTTACAAATTATATCACGTCTCAAGCAAATTAACTATCAATTGTTCATCATCAGATCTAATGTAAAACACTGTGACTTCCACTTTTTAGATACCAGATTTTCCATGAAAACTCACAAAGGATAAATCCACTAAGAGATATGGGCTTTTGGAGTTGTACTGTTCACATCTCATTTTTCTTCTAAAAGCAAATTCATTGAATGCCTATGCCTCGATTATTTTCTGTGAAAATTCTGAATATCTAGTCCCTACTGTTGCTGTGAAGGTTAAATGAGAACTCAGATTTTAGAACTGAGGCTATCCTACCACACCTAAATAGCAGCAACTAATTGTTTTTCATGAAAAAACAAAACCTACTATTATATATTCAATTTCATCTCCATTTACCTAATACATGTCTTCATTTTAAAGTAGTTCTAGTAAAATGGACATTGCCAACACGGTCTGTCTTATAATCACTTATTATTGTTAATGACTTGCTTGATTTCTGACTCCACCTTTAATGCTCATACTACTCCCTTATCACTAACCTAGAAGATAAAACAATAAAAATTTACTAGTTTATAATAGTAAATATCATGGCAGAAGATGCTTCTGATTCCTTGAAAACTGACATGTAAATGGTATTGCCTTCTAGGAATTCGTAAGGAGACTCATTTTCTGTTTTATTCATATTTTATAAGCTTCCTACATTCCTTGGCTCAAGGTTCCCTTCCATTACAAAAGCGAGCCTGTCTACTCAAGTCTTATGTACAATGATATATCTTTCAATTAAATATTAGGCTACTCTATTCAATAATTTTTAAAATGTGGACAGATAAACCAAGGCATTCTCTCTCTGTCTTGACTTCACTTTATAAACAACACTAAATTTTCCTTGATGTATAATACGGCATCTATAACATCTATGCATTTGAAAGTGGATGCGCTTGCTACTCAATATTAGTTTAATTTTATTCTTTCTCATCGTTCATGTTGTTTTAACACATTAATATATCTATGACTATTTAACTCAGAAGGATGAGCTCTTTGAAAATTAAATTGTACAATTATATTGCCAACTGAAATATATAGATTTCATAGCTTTCTTCTTTCTTTAATGTTTTTCCTTTTCTGTTTCAACTATTTAAATTGTATAAGCAATGGTGATAATGGTAGTTGGTAAATGATAAATACATAAAGCATAAGTCTCACTTTATTTGAAGGTTAATATTGCTCATTAACTTGACAGTTTCTAGAATCACCTAAAAGAGAAGCTTCTCAGTACACATATAATGAATGTTTGAGATGAAGCTTCTCAGGACACATATGATGAATGTTTGAGATGAAGTTACATCCAAGGAAGAAATTTGGGAATGTTGGGAGGTTTTATAGGTTATTTTGGGAATTCACATGGAGAGATTGACACTAATAATAGATAATACCATTCTGAAGACTTAGGTTCTATATTGAATATAAGAGAAAGGTAAACTGAGCACTGGTATTCACAGCTGAGTCTGCTTTTACTAAAATCACAACATGACTAAGGCTACCTAAGACTCCTGTTAGCATGGCTGTCATCTCAAACATGCCCTATCTTTACATAACTTTTTTCCTTTTGGACATGCTGTCACAACAACAGGACAAATCATTGATATAGTGTGTATGTTTAGAATTCTCCCTCCTTATTACATATATTCCTTAAGATTTAACACATTCAACTTTCAAATGCAGGTATTTGCCATTGATGGGTGTCGACATAAACCTCTGAGACTACAACATATACTGAAAAGACTTTCTCAATTGTATCATAAGAACTCTTGAGAAAGCAGTAAAGATGTGTTTTGTGGCTGAAAGCAGCTGATAAATACAGCAGGAAGTATGGTTGGGGGGCTATCCAAGAGCAAAATTTAGACTAACTTTTTTAATATTGTAACTGTTTCAGTGGCATCCTCAAATTGTCAATGAGAAAAAGTCATTTGTTATGAAAACTCAGTGTTTATATGGTAAAGAGTAACATTATTTGTTATTAACCAATATGTATAATTGAATATGTGCACTAAAGCAACAGACAACTCCTAAGAAGTCTTCTTCATTCTTTCCTAACTTCTTCATTCTTCTTCATTCTTTGCTAACTGGAAATAGATGTAATAGAAACATAAGAAGTAAATTAGTTCTTCCAAAAGTAAAGACCTTCTTGCCCTGGAAAACAAGCAAACAAGGAAGCAAATGAAGAAAAACAGAAAAGAACAGAATAGTATTTTGATGGGATTGTCCTCTGACCTTGACTTGAGTCCTATGACATATGTCTGCACTCAAATACACATAAATATGCACACAAAATAGTTTTTTTCAAAATATTCTTACTATAAGAAGAATGTACTTAAAAGTAAAGATACCAAAACATAACTAAAATAAGTATTTATAATTATAAACTAAGCTGTCCTTTTTATGCCTTTTACCTGTCTTTGTGCAAGATGGCAGTCATTGCTGATAAACAGAATTACCTCTAGCATTTTAAAAATATGTTTCTTTGTGTGTATTTATATGCATATTTCTGCAGATGTCAAGTATTTTGTAATATATTTACACAAACTTAGGCATTGAAATACAACCTCAAGATTCATCTTTGTATATGTTGCATTACAGCTAACCCACTTACCTCCTTTGAGATGTGGTCTTGTTGTTCTGAAGCTCACAAATTAGGCTGTATTGGTTGGCCAATTAGCCCTAGGGAGCCTTTTGTTTTCATTCCCCCATAATTGGCGTTTTAAGTGTGCATCATGCATATCATTTTTAGATGGGTTTTGGAATCAAATGTCTAAAGCAAGCCATTTCTTTCTGAAATATCCCTCAATCCCAGGGCCAGCAGGCCTTGTAGTATATTTTATGATAGTTTCTTTCATATATTATCACAATGCTTTAATCCATACAACAATCCTATGAACTACAAGATTCAACTTATAAATGAAAAATTCATGATTCCTAGACAATCTATTTGGGTCATTTTATTGGAGTTAGTTATCAGAAAAATGTCAGCAACATTAAGGTTATTATGCATGTTTCTGTTTAAATTGAGAGATGGTATTTATACTGGAAAATTTCCCATAAATATGAAATAGTGAATATTCTATGTTTATAGCTGTCAAGAAAAATATTGGCATATTTACAGGACTCAGTCAAGTTGAAAGGCTAGTCTACTAACTTTTTACTTACTGACTTACTTATTTTAATTTATGTTAAGGCATAGGTAACTGTCATCTGGCTAGCCTGCCAGTAGAGAGAAGCTTTCTCATATGTTTCTGGAGTTACTAGGAAGCTTTCTAATGCCAAGTTGATTATATATTCTGTTATGTTTTGTGTCCGTGGAAACCAATTCAACTACTGAACAGTACCTTCTTTAGCTGTGTATAAGCTTTTATGATATTTGCCTTTATAAGCTGCTTCTGGGATGTACCCCAATATAAGAGAGATATCTGCATCTATTTAAAGAAAACTTCAGGGTTTTTTTTTTCAGATTTTTCTTTGGGATTTTTTAAATTTACATTTTAAATGTTATCTCCTTTCTTGGTTTCTCCTCCAGAAACTCACTATCCCATCTCTCCTTTTACGAGGGTGCTCCCTCAGTCACCCACCCACTCCTTCCCACCTCCGCAGTCTGACATTCCCCTAAACTAGGGCATTAAGCCTTGACAGGACCAAGGGCCCTCCTCCCATTGTTGCCTGACAAGGCCATCCTCTGCTACATACACAGGGAGGTTATCCCTGTGTTCTCATACACAGGAATGGTCATTTCCCTGGGAAATCTGGGGGTCTGGGACGGGGAGTCTTGTTGGTGGATATTGTTGTTCTTCTTATGGGTTTGAAAACTCTTTGAGTAGTGGTCCAGTACAGTTTAAGTTCCCAAAGCCTCCCAGGGAACTGATATCCTACATGGCAGAAAGAGACATGTACATAGGTAACTGACATCCTGGTTGGCAAGTTAATATATGAATGTTAGACAAGACAAGTCCCATCCTGGTACAGAAGTTAAGACATGAATATTAAACAATCAAGTGCCCTGTCAGAGTTGAATGCCCCCAAAGAGTGGAATCAGGATAAATAAAAAATAAAGACATGTTCCTAAGGAAATCCCCCATCCCTAAATCCTGATTACTGGAATAACTTGGCACAGATGTTTATAAATCTGAGACTTAAACAGCCCTGTAGAACCTTCAATCAGGGTCATAGTTCAGCTCCCGAGCCTGAATCATGTCCCGAATTAATCAGTATTGGGTTGTGGCATTCAATAAACCATCCCTGTTTGACTGAGATCGACATCTGAGTGGTTTGTGATTCAATTTCCTGATTTCCTACACTTTATGCCTGGTTGACAGGAAGATTTGCAAACTGCAGCTAGTCATTAGTTTCTTAAAATTATTGGAAGGAACAAAAATTGGGGCTTGTTGAGATTTGTATTGACCTGTGACTATGAGGCTAGTTTACTAGTTAATTCTTACTGTTCTGTCAACCCCCACAGCAGCTCCCAATTGTACATAAGTCCAATTATAGGTGCTCTGACACCATTTTCCAGCTTTTGTGAGCACAAGACACAGAAGTGATGCAGTGACAGACATGCAAGCAAACATCCATTCACATATAGAAATAAAATGGAAAAATACTGTAGACTGAATGGTGTGTGAGCAAAAGAATTTTATTTCTCGTGTTTTGAGAGACCAAAACTCTGCTCAATCAGCCAATTAGTTCAGTATCTGGAGAGGTTGAATTCTAGTTTCTAAACAAAAGTATCCTTGAGAGGTCTTCATTACTGCTCTTCCTGATGATCTAATCGCCTGCTTCTTACTAATCTTTATGGGTTGGAAAGTAGATATTCCTCTCTTATACAATATATCCAAACCACAGTTCTCTCCAGAACACCCCACCTCCCCTCTATACCAGATCTATTCCCTGTACATTTCCCTTAAGAAAAGAGCACACCTTTTAGTGACAGCAACCAAACATGACAAAGCAAAATCAAATATGAAAGGAAAAAGCCCTAATATCAAGACTGGACAAGGCAACTCACCAGGAGAAAAAGAAAGTTCCAAGAACAAGTAAAAGAGACAGAGACATACCTGCTCCCACTTTTAGGATTCTCAGGGAAACATCAAGCTAACAGGAATCACCCCTATAGAGAGGACTTGGTATAAATCCATGATGCACATCCCATACTTGCTGATTCAGTCTCTGTGAATCCATATGGTCCCTGCTTAGTTGAATCAATAGGCTTTGATTTCCTGGTTACTTCCATCTCCTTTGTCTCTTACAATTATTCTTTCTCATCTTCTTCAAGATTCCCCAAGCTCAGAGGAGAAAGACTAGAATGAAGCTCCAACTTAGACTGACCATATTCTGTTTGGCTATAGATCTCTTCCTCCTTCCATCTGTATCTAGAGTAAACCTCTCTGACAATGACTGGACAAGGCCTCACTCTACAAGTATAAAAGAATATCCTTCAGAAGCATTTAAATCATTTATTTGCCAGTACTGTTTAGTTCTACCTTAGGTCTGTAGGCTATCTAGTCTTTGACTTCTGGCCATCCAGGCAGAATTGGAGATGGTCTCCTTCTACCTCCTTTTTCTATTGTGGGCCTCAAATTAATTCAGGCATAGGTTGATCACTTTTACAAGGGCTGTGCTACTATTGTACCAGCACATCTTGCGGGCAGGACAGACTATAAGTCAGAGGCTTTGTTGTTTGACTGATGTCCAGGTAGTATTTTGAAACTTCGATTTTTTAAGGAACATAAATATTCAGATCATACAATTCTCATTTCAATTTCATAAAAAATATGATTAATTCTGAAGAAAAATTAATTTTAGCTGTGAACTTGTTAAAGCAAATATATTATATGCTTCTAAATGATAGCTGTATTGTGAGCATAGGTTGGTTATGCCCATTAAAACAGGGATATCTATGAAACAAGAAAGGAATCACAAATTAGAAGCAGATACCAAGTCTATGAGAAAATGCAATGAAACAAACAAACTAACAAAAAAAACTATTATAAACTTACCAATAAATCTTCTTTGGTTTGATTTTCCATGTTGTATACTTACTGAGAAAGAGATCTTATCTTCCAGGTCCATCAAGGAAACTGTTCTGCTTTGAGGCTTTACTTTGTAAGTATTGAACTTCCATGATCTTTGTGGGCTGGAGTATGCATCTAGGCTAGAGTCACGTGCCAGTGGCCCTACTGGTTTGGGAAGGCCAGAGTGACCTCAGATTCATGATGACTATATCACTTGTGGCAACTTCAAGAAATGGAAATGCTCAATTTTAAAATCTAGGTGGAAGCAACTGTGGTCTGGGGCTCCTGCACTCTGAATTCTGGTTGGTATGATGCTATATGATCTTTGCCAAATTGTTTTATCTATGCCTTTCAGAGGGATATTCACCTCAGCTTGAGTCATAACAAGACTTCTTGTAATAGAATGATCATAAAACATAGCTGTGTTACAATTAATGAACATAACTTAAAATTTGTCCAGGAACACCAACATGTTTCTAGCATTGGGTCCCCTTAATTACATTTAAACCTCTATCTATTAAGTCCTTTCAGTTTACAATGAGTGTACAGAGTCAGTAGCTCAAGTAATACATGAATTTTCTGTAGATTCTCCATTTTGGGGGGGATTTGTTGAACCAATATGTGTTTAAATTGTTGATTCCTTCAATACAGCATAATCCTTTGAACATACCCAACGTTTTATGCTATAAGCATGATTGCCTATTGTTTCCATTATGGATAGAGTAAGAACTTTATGGAATTGAGTTCCTTTTTCTTGAAATATTTTGTCACTATGTACTTAATCAAAGTATAACTATACAGAGAGACATGAGGAAATAGAAATTTGATATTTGTTGCCTTAATCATTAAGACTTCCCATTAGCTGCTAGTTGGGAAAGTAAGTAATACTAAAGACCTAAGTAGTATAGAAGTTGATGGAACATACTTGGTCAGAGTTGCGGGGTTTACAAGAAGAATCAATAACATTTCAGGGCAGAAGATGTAGCATGTAATTATTAAAAAAATAATCCGTGCTAATGTCACCTCAGCAATAGTGGGTCTCAACCTGTTCCCAGCCTTGTACATTTCCTGAGACTTAGCCAAGTGTTTCTCCTTGCCAATGTCTCTCCCATAAACAGCGGTTCTGTTTCTCCAGAACTCCAAAATGGCTCTCTCAGTCCCAGTGGCCAGCTGCTTCCAAACCACTCCCTTCCTGTTCCAAAGCCTGGACAAATTCGACCTAGCTAAATTCTTTCCATTATGCTCACCTGAGTCCTCACAAATATAAAAGAACAGTGTTAGTTAAGAATCAACAGCAAATGATGCTGGTTCAACTGGAGGTCAGCATACAGAAGAATGCAGATCGATCCATGCTTATCACCCTGTACAAAGCATAAGTTCAAGTGGATCAAGGACCTCCACATCAAACCAGATACACTCAAACTAATATAAGAAAAAGTGGGGAAGCATCTGGAACACATGGGCACTGGAGAAAATTTCCTGAACAAAACACCAATGTCTTATTTATGCTCTAAGATCAAGAATCGACAAATGGGATCTCATAAAATGGCAAAGATCCTGTAAGGCAAAGGACACTGTTGTTAGGCAACCAACAGATTGGGAAAAGATCTTTACAAATCCTACAACTGATAGAGGGCTTATATCCAAAACATATAAAGAACTCAAGAAGTTAGATTGCAGGGAGACAAATAACCCTATTAAAAATGGGATTCAGAACTAAACAAAGAATTTACAGCTGAGGAATGCCGAATGGCTGAGAAACACCTAAAGAAATGTACAACATCTTTAGTCATAAGGGAAATGCAAATCAAAACAACCCTGAGATTTCACCTCACACCAGTGAGAATGGCTGAGATCAAAAACTCAGGTGACAGCAGATGCTGGCGAGGATGCGGAGAAAGAGGAACACTCCTCCATTGTTGGTGGGATTGCAGACTGGTACAACCATTCTGGAAATCAGTCTGGAGGTTCCTCAGAAAATTGGACATTGAACTGCCTGAGGATCCAGCTATACCTCTCTTGGGCATATACCCACAAGATGCCCCAACATATAACAAAGACACGTGCTCCACTATGTTCATAGCAACCTTATTTATAATAGCCAGAAGCTGGAAAGAACCTAGATGTCATTCAACAGAGGAATGGATACAGAAAATGTGGAATATTACTCAGCTATCCAAAACAATGACTTTATGAAATTCATAGGCAAATGGTTGGAACTGGAAAATATCATCCTAAGTAAGGTAACCCAATCACAAAAAAAAAAAACACACATGGTATACACTCATTGATAAGTGGCTATTAACCCAAATGCTTAAATTACCCAAGATGCATAGAACACATGAAACTCAAGACGGATGATCAAAATGTGAATTCTTCACTCCTTCTTTAAAAGGGGAACAAGAATACACTTGGGAGGGAATAGGGAGGCAAAGTTTAGAACATCCAGAGCCTGCCCCACATGTGGCCCATACATATACAGCCACCAAACTAGATAAGATGGATGAAGCAAAGAAGTGCAGGACGACAGGAACCGGATGTAGATCTCTCCTGAGAGACACAGCCAGAATATAGCAAATACATAGGCAAATCACATCATTAAACCACTGAACTGAGAACAGGACCCCCATTGAAGAAGGAATCTTAGAGTGGACTAAAAGACCTTGAAGGGGCTTGAGACCCCATATGAACAACAATGCCATCCAACCAGAGCTTCCAGGGACTAAGCCACTACCCAAAGACTATACATGGAATGACCCTGGATTCTAACCTCATAGATAGCAATGAATAGCCTAGTAAGAGCACCAGTGGAAGGGGAAGCCCTTGGTCCTGCCAAGACTGAATCCCCAGTGAACATGATTGTTGAGGGGGAGGGCGGTAATGGGGGGAGGATGGGGAGGGGAACACCCATAGAGAAGGGGAGGAGGGGAGATGATGTTCTGGAAACCGGGAAGTGGAATAACAATTAAATGTAAATAAGAAAAACTCAAGTTAATAAAGATGGAAAAAAATCTTCCTACAAACAAACAAACAAAGAATCAACAGATGACAGGACCTCTGGACATGGCATCTATCATCCTAAACCAACAAGTATTCTGTTAGAAATCTTCCAGTGGCAAAATGTGCCAACACATCCCCATACTTTGCCTGCTTTTGCTTCTGCCTCACAGTACAAAAAGGCTGTTCCTTCCTCCTGCATTCCCTTTTCCTCTTTTGGAAGAGAAGGCCTGCCTCCTCCTCACCCAGGGATTAGCTTCTTGTCATCGTTTACTCCAATCAATTAATTAGGGAAAATGCTGCTATTTCTCACTTTTTATTTTTTAATAATTACATGCTACAGAAGATGTGAATCTCTACTCATAATGATGAGAATAAGTTTTGACTTACTCAATCATGTTTTACTCTTCAAGATGCCACTGTATTAAATGGCACCCATGAACATGAAAGAAAATGAATTTTCTTAGCTTTTTGATTCAAATGTTAATATCTTCAATAAGCATCCTCACCAACACATTTCAAATATATTCCTCCTGTGATCTTTGACATAATTTTGCATAGTAATACGGACATGTACAATTATTTATTAAATATCTCTAAGTGATACTAGAAGAGATTTAATTTTATTAGATAAACCCTGTAATTAGAGTGTTCACCCAACCTTTTTTAAAATGTAATGTATCACATTATGGCCACATGTCGCAAGATTCTAGAAGTACCAACCAGTTAGGAAACACAAAGACATCACAGTCTTCCAAGAACCACTTAAGACCAAAGAAATCAAGGAACAAAGCATCTATCCAACAAAGACAAGTCCAAACAGCAACATTTAGAATTGCAGTCATCCCAAAGTCAGGTGCTATGCACCATCATAAAAACACAAGAGTTCAATTACCATAGAACAGAAGGCAGGGATAATTGCAACATTGCTGAAACACAAGATACTTCAAAATATGATAAAGGTTCTTAAAAATTGATTGGATTAATATTTTTAAGTTCTCTATGAACGTACACACACACACACACACACACACACACACACACACAAAGAAGCAAGCCTCAACAGCAGAATATAACAGATGAAAGAGAGAGGCATTGAGGACATGAAAGAAGGAATGGATTCCTCAGTCAAAGAAAATGTATCTTTTTTTTAAAAAGAAAAATATAGCTCAAGTCTAAACATCCAAGAAATCTGGGACATTCTGAAAAGACCAAATCTAAGTATAATAAGAATAGAGGAAAGGTAGAAACAGAGGTCAAAGTTACAGAAAATATTTTCAACAAAATCATAGAAGAAAATTGCCTTAACCTAAAGACAGAGATGCCTATCAAGGTAAAAGGGTCACACAGAACACCAAATAGTGTGGTTCAGAAATATTATTCCCCTCAAAACCTAATAATCAAACTACTAAATGTAAACAACAAGGGAAGAATGTTAAAAGCTACAAGAAAAAAGGACCCAGGAACACATAAAAACAGGCCTATCAGAATAAAACCTAACAAAATCTTAGCTAGAGCAATAAAACAACTTAAGGATATGAAGATGATCCAAATTGAAAAGGAAGAAGCCAAGGTATTATTACTTTCAGAGGAAATATCAATATACACAAGGGACCCCAAATATTCTACTGAGAAACTCATACATATGATAAACACTTTCATCAAAGTAGCTAGCAAAAAATTAATACATAGCATCAATAGCTTTTCTATATTCAAATGACGGGTGGGCTAAGTAAGAAATTGGAAAACAACACTTTTCACAATCACCTGAAAAATATAAAATATTTTTGTGGAGACTCTAAAAAATCAATGAAAGACTTTTATAATAAAAACTTTAAGACATTAAACAAATAAGTTGAGGGGCTGGAGAGATGGTTCAGCAGTTAAGAGCCCTGACTACTCTTCCCTAAGTTTTGATTTCAATTCTGAGCAACCACATGGTAGCTCACAACCACCTGTAATGTGCACTCAATGCCCTCTTCTAGTGTATATGAAGTTAGAGACAGTGTACCCACATATATGAAATAAATAAATAAACCTTTAAAAAAGAAAAAGAATAGGTTTTAAACAAATAATTTGAAGAAGATATCAGAAGATAAAAGAAAAATGTTCATTGATCATTAGAATTAATGTAATAAAAATGGCCAACCTATTCAAAGCAATTGGCAGATTCAATGAATCTCTATCAAAGCAAAATAAAACAAGACAAAACTAGCAAACAAAAAACCCTCACAGATCTTGAAAAGACAATTTCTAGGTTCATGTGACAGACAGACAGACAGACAGACAGACACACACACACACACACACACGCAGAGGATATACTCAGGAGAGCTAAATCAAGCTTAATTATTGAAGAAAATGCTGATAAAGTTATACTACAGAGCTACAAGATTTAATAGTTTGTGGTGGTATAAAAATTAAACAAGAAAAATAGATATATTGGTCATTGCAATTACATTGAAGACCAAGATATACATTCATACACTTATGAACACCTGATTTGTATAAAGAAGGCAGAAATACACAATGGAAAGAAAGACAGCATCAAAAGGAGCTGGTCAAACTTAATGAATGCATGTACAACAAACCAAACTGATCAATACTTATCATTCCACACGAAACTCTGATCCAAATAATGAAAAAACTTAGCATAAGACCAGAAACATTGAGTATGAATTGAGTAGAAGAAAAAGTTAGAAATAAACGAGTTCACTGGCATAGGAGAAGGCTTTCTGAACAGAACACCATTAGCACAGGATCTAAGAACAATAATTAAGAAATGGGATCTCATGAAAATGAAAACTTCGTGCATGGCAAAAGACACTGTCATTCAGACAAAGTGATAGTTTACAGAATGGGAAAATATTTTTAGTAACTACATATCTAATAGATATTTAATATTCAAAAATGCAAGAACCCAAAAAACTAGATATCAAAGATATGAGTAAACAAAATAAATACGGAGTACAGATCTAAATAAAGAATTCTCAGTAAAGAAAACTCCAATGTTTGAGAAACATCCAAGGAAATGTTCAACATCATTAGTCACCACTGAAACTCAATAAAACTACACTGATATTTCATCTCTCATCCATCAGAATTATTTAAAGTCAATACAACAAGTAACTGCTTATACTGGTAAGGATTTGAAATAAGGAGAACACCCATCCATTGCTGGCAGCTATGTAAACTTGCACAGTATATCAATTCCTCAGAAAAATGAGAATTAATCTACTTTAAGAGCCAGCTTATGACTCCCAGGGATATACTCAAAGCATATGTCAACCTTACATAGAGATGATTGATCAACTATGTTCATTGCCCTCCAAAATATGAATCCATAAAGGAAACATGTTACAGTTACATAATAGAATAGTACTTAGCCAGTAACATACATGAAATAAAAAATTAACAGGCAAATGGATGGAACTAGAAAAAAATATGATGGAGGTAATCCGGGATCTGGAAGACAAAGATTATATCTATTCACTTATATGTGGATACTAGTGATTAGCCGATGGCAAACAAGCTAAAATCCACAGAAAAATAGAGGGTAGATACTGAGTGACTAGGGGAACAAATATATCTCCATAAGACATGTAGAGTAGATAGTTACAGATGCTTACCAAAGGCTAGATTGGGAGGATTGATTGGGAAATGAAGGAATGATGGGTACAAGACAGGTAATAAAGGGAGACACAGCTGTAACAAAGGGTCAATTGAGGAGCAGTATGGGAATATAATATAATGGTAGACTCCTAAAATATATACTGAATAAAGGTGAGTAAGTGAAACTGGCAAGCGATTGTAGTGACAGAGTTCTGACTGAACATATCTTGTCACCAAATGAAACTTACAGTTGCAGATATGAGTTACATCTAATTGATTTATTGACTAAAGGGGTCCCATGGGACTCTGCAAACACCACAGGCTACTTCCAGGGCTATAGGTTACTCTCCACCAACTGAAGGCAAGATTACATTGCTGAAGACAACAGCCACATAAATTACAGAACATAGAGAAGTTGAAGTGGTGTTCACGTACAGCCTTCACCTGTATGTTCCAGCATCTTTAGTACAGAAAGGTTCTCAGCATGCTACCACTAAAAAAACATATATCACCAATGCAGTTACCAACGCATTGATCTAGAGTGATGTTCTGCCTCTAACAAATGCTAATGCAATGTAATGGTTGTCCAATGCTTGTGGGAGTAAATATCCAATATCTGATTTGAGCTAATGCCCACTCCACCTGATAGAATTCATATCTGACATTCATTGGGTGATCCAAAACCAGAGTCTAGATAGCTCAGCAACATGGGATAAAACCAAATACTACCATTGTACTAAAAGTTGGTAGCAATAAAATGACAGTCTGCTATGCTTAGAAATCAGTGCACTCCTTGGTCATCATTAAAAAAGCTTCCTTCTTTGGCAGGCAAATACCCACAACTGGACATTAAACAGTAGACAACTTGGGAAACTGGTCCCTAAACCACATATGTCCCTCAAATCCTTCTTCCTCACCCTCAGGGCTAAGCTCAGCCTGTGGCAGAAGAAGTGGGAAGAGTGTAAGAGCCAGATGTCATGAAAAATACCAAGCGAACAAGTCCTTCTACATAAATAGGATAGAACCACATAGGAACTCAATCAGACTGAGGCTGTAATACAGGACCTGCATGGGTCTTTTGTGTACATATATTATGGCTTCCATTTTAGTTTTTTGATGAGATTCCTGCATATACAAATGATTAATTATCTAAATCTTTATCATTTTCTTGTACATATTCTTGAGCTCTTTTCCCTCTGTTTGTTTTGTCCTATTCTGATGTGTTAATTTTTACTTTATTGGATTTTACTTAATTTAATTTAATTTGTTATTATCACTTAAAACCCTATTTTTTAATGAGTGACAAAGAAGGGTAGATATGAATTAGAAGGAATATAGGAAGGACCTCTGATGAGTAAAGGGATAAAACCTAATTAGGATCTATTATGTGAGGGAAAATATCTATTTTCAATAAAAGGAAAAAAAATGAAAGAAACAGAAACTTAATGCACAGAATTAATTCTTACATTAAGACAAGAGATATAAACTAAGACTTCTGTAGAAGCCATTTTTTTTCACTGTTGTAGCAAAAATACTTTATAAAGGCAACTACTGAAAAAATGGTTTTATTTCAGCTCTTAGTTCCAAGGAAGCAGTCCATTGTCAGGACAAGGGGCGGCTGGTTACATTGCTCTCACAATAAGTATGAATAGAGTTTGGAGAGCTAACTTTCTCATTATTAATCAGCACAGGACTCCAGTCCATGGATGGCGCTGTCCATATTTCAGGGTTGTTTCCCAACATCAATTAGTACATTCTAGCTAATCTCTCATAGACATGAACAAAGATTTGTATAAATGGTGATTTTAAATCCCCTCAAGTTGGCTCTCAAATTTAACCACCACTACTTCCCAGAGCATATCTGAGCATACAGTTATTCATGAGCAAATGGTGTGGTCTCTGTGGATGAAAAGTAGCTTGTAGTTTATATCCATAGTCATCATAGAATCAAAGAGTCACTGACTAAATGTCCAGTCCCTATAAAGAAATAAGTTAGTAAGAGGACAAATTTCTATTCATTATTATAGGAAAACAATCGTGACCATGATTTGATTGACTCTTTTCAGTTACTGATAGAAATAATATGACTTAAAATAAATCCATACTGCTCCTAAAATGTTGAGACAGAACAGAAACAATTTATTCCATAAATGGACAAGATTGGACTTAAATTGAATACTTGTATGATAAAAAGTGATTATGAAGCATTAATTGATTTCAAAAGTCAATATGGGGAATCTTCCAGAAATAAAAGCAAAATAAAACCCATGACACAGGAAAATAGAATAGTAAAGACAACGCTTGGTATTCCTGGGAGGACAATTCAAGGTAGTCAGTTGTGTACTACAGTGTATGTCTGAGGGCTCCAACATAGGTCAATAGCTCTACCATCTCACAAACCCAGCATATTTTTAAAGAGAAAGAAGTTTTAAATTCATGGCATAACATAAGGTTTTGCCTTTCTTTCATATGTCCATATTTCAGGAACTGCATTAATTAGTGATAAAAAATAGGCACAGTTTTTATGTGACTGAATGAATGAATACCAGAAAGCAGTGATTAATGACTCTTCGTCATATTATGAAGCTTTGAGTGTGGAAGAGTGCTTAGTCACTGATCCAGTCATAATCCATACTGGTGTGCATGACTTGGATGAATAAAAATGTGCATTGGATGAACAAAAAAGTGAATTGCTGAGGTCATTAGGGAATCAAACTTCAAAAAGATATTGACATGTTGAAAAGTTATTCAAATCTAAGCATATAGTAAAATTAAATGAGAATATGTGCAAAATTCTACCTTTTACTACAAAATAATTTAGTATATATCACATGGCAGCATAAAGGTTTCTACTAGACAAGAAAAGTAATATGTGACATATATGTGTTGTTCAAAAGTTGTAAAAAATAAAATGCTGTCTTTTATCCTCCACTAGGTCTGGGACCACAGTGCCCCAAGATATCTGGTAGATATCTTGCCAGAAGCACATTTCCCAACTCCTCAGTGGCCCAGTTTCTCTAGCCACCACACACTTTCTTATAATTAAATCTCTACATGAAAGAACACACAACGCAATAACCTTTGATCCAATTGATTTGTCAGGCCTTGGTGTTTCCCCATGAGGTAAATCACCAGTTAGGCTGGTCACTGGATTGCCTTTCCCTCAGTCTCTTCTACATTTTTGTCCCTGCAGTTCTTTTAGACAGGAA
Source organism: Rattus norvegicus (assembly GCF_021556685.1). NCBI lineage: Eukaryota > Metazoa > Chordata > Mammalia > Rodentia > Muridae > Rattus > Rattus norvegicus. Next base: position 37,002,642 of record NC_141538.1, on the reverse strand, counting down.
CACTGCTTTGTCAGAAATTTTGACTAGAGTTTGGTAACACCATCTCTCCTTTTGAGGACCTGTCTATCTACTGGATATATCTTGAATATCTTATATATTTACATTTAAGTGGAATCCCCTTTTGCCCCTGTCCCATATCCCCTGCACCTTCTACCTCCTTCTATGAAGATGCTCCCATTCCCACCCAACCACTCCAACCTCAACTACCTGGCATTACCCTACATAGGGGAAAGGAGCCTTCTCAGGACCAAAGGCTTTTTCTCCTATTGATGCTGGACAGTGCCATCCTTTGTTACATATGTGGCTTGAGTCATGGGTCTGTCCATGTATACACATTGGTTAGTAGTTTAGTCCCTGAGAGTTCTGGTAGCATCTGGTTGGTTGATATTATGATTCTTCCTTTGATATTGCAAACCCCTTCAGTTCCTTCAGTCTTTTCTTTAACTCCTCCATTGGGCTCCCCTTGTTCAGTTCAATGATTAGCTGCATGCATCCACATCTGTATCTGTATCTGCTCTGGCAGAGCCTCTCAGGAGACAACCATATCTAGCTTCTGTCAGCAAGTACTTCTTGCCATCAGCAATAGTGACTGGGTTTGGTGGCAGCATATTGGATGGATCCCCCAGTGGGTCAGTCTCTGGATGACCTTTTCTTAAGTACTTGTTCCAGTCCTTATCCTTGTATTTCCTTCCATCAGTATTTTGTTCTACCTTCTAAGAAGAAATTAAGCATCCACATTTTGGACTTCCTTCTTCTTGTGTGTCACATGATCTGTGAATTTTTTCTTAGGTATTCAAAGCTTTTGGATTAATACCATTTTTCAGTGAGTGCATGCCATGTGTGTTCTTTTGTTATTGGGTTACCTCACTCAGGATGATATTTTCTAGTGTCATCCATGTCCCTAAGAATTTCATGAAGTCTTTGTTTTTGATAGCTGAGTAGTACTCTATTGTGTAAATGTACCATGTTTTCTGTATCCATTCCTCTGTTGAAGGACATCTGGGTTATGTCTAGCTGCTGCCTATTATAAATAAGGGTTCAATGAACATAATGGAACATGTGCCCTTGTTATATCTTGGATCATCTTTGGGTGGATGCCCAGGAGTGGTATAGCTGGGTCCTCATGTAGTACATGTACAGATTTCTGAGGAACTGCCAGACTGACTTCTTGACTAGTTGTACCAGCTTCCAATCCCATCAACAATGGAATACTGTTCCTCTTTTCCCACATCCTCGCCAGCATCAGCTGTCATCTGAGTTTTTGATCTTAGCCATTCTGACTGGTGTTAGGTGGCATCTCAGAGATGTTTTGATTTGCATTTTTCTGATGACTAAGAATAGTGAACATTTCTTTAGGTGCTTCTCAGTCATTCAGTATTCCTCACTTGCGAATTCTTTGTTTAGCTCTGTAGCACATTTTTAATAGGATTATTTGATTCTTTGTAGTATAACTTCTTGAGTTCTTTGTATATATTAGATATTAGCCCTCTATCGGATGAAGGACTGGTAAAGACTTTTCCCAATATGTTGGTTGCCATTTTGTCCTTTTGACAATGTCTTTTGCCTTACAGAAGCTTTGCAATTTTGTGAGGTCCCATTTGTCAATTCTTGATCTTAGAACATAAGCTTTTGGTGTTCTGTTCAGAAAAGTTTCCCGTATGCCTATGTGTTCAAGGCTCATCCCCAATTTCTCTTCTATTAGCTTCAACTTATCAGGATTTCTTTCGAGGTTTTAGATCCACTTGGACTTGAGCTTTCTACAAGGATATAAGAATGGGTTAGTTAGCATTCATCTACATGCTAACCTCCTGTTGAACCAGCACCATTTGTTGAAAATGCTATCTTTTTTCCATTGAATAGTTTTAACTTCTTTGTCAAAGATCAAAGGTCCATAGGTATGTGAGTTCATTTTTGGGTCTTCAATTATATTCCATTAATCTACCTGCCCATCTCTGTACCAATACCATGCAGTTTTAATGATTGTTCTGTAATACAACTTGAGGTGGTAGAGGATTCTTCCCCCTGAAGTTCTTTTATTGTTGAGAATAGTTTCACTATGCTGGGTTTTTTTTTTTGTTTGTTTTGTTTTTGTTTTTGTTTTTGTTTTTTGCACTTCAAAATGAGTTTGCAAATTGCTCTTTCTAATTCTATGAAGAACTGAGTTGGTATTTTGAATAGGATTGCAATGAATCTGTAGATTGGTTTCAGCAAGATGGCCATCTTTGCTATGTTAATCCTGTCAATAAATGAGAATGGGTGACTATTCTGTCTTCTGAGATCTTTTTTGATTTCTTCCATCAAAGGCTTGAAGTTCTTTTCATACAGATCTTTCACTTGCTCAGTTAGAGTCAACCCAAGGTATTTTATATTATTTTTGGCTACTTAGAAGGGTGTCATTTCCCTAATTTCTTTCTCAGAATGTTTATCCTTTGAGTAGAGGATGGTACTGATTTGTATGAGTTAATTTTATATCCTGCCTCTTTGATGAAGTTGTTTATCAGTTGTAGGAGTTCTCTGGTAGAATTTTTGGGTTGTTTAAGCATACTATCTTATTGTCTGCAAAAAAAATGATATTTTAACTTATTCTTTTCCAATTTGTATCCCTTTGGCCTCTTTTTGGTTGTCTAATTGCTCTATCTAGGACTCCAAATACTATATTGAATAGATAGTGACAGAGTAGGCAGACTTGTCTAGTACCTGATTAAGTGGGATTGCTTCAAGTTTAGTTTAGTTTAGTTTAGTTTAATATTGGCTACTGGTTTGCTGTATATTTAGTTATGCTGTATATTTGCTGTATGTTTAGATATGGGCAGTGAATTCATGATTTTTCCAAGACTTTTATCATGAAGGTGTGTTGAATTTTGTCAAATGATTTCTGTGCATCTAATGAAATGATCATATGGCTTTTATTTCCTTGAGTTTATTTATATAATGAATTACATTGATGGATTTCCATGTATTGAACCATTCTTTCACTCCTTGGATGAAGTCTACTTGATCATTTTGAGAGTTTATGGATTCAATTTACCAGAATTGTATTGAGCATTTTTGCATCAATATTCCTTAGAGAAACTGGTTGGAAGTTCTCTTTCTTTGTAGGGTCTTTATGTGGTTTAAGAACAAGGGCAACTGTGGCAAATTGGGTAGTGTTCCTCCTCTTCTATATTGTGAAATTGTTTGAAGAGTATTGGTATTAGGTTTTCTATGAAGTTCTGATAAAATTTTGCACTAAACCCATCTGGTCCTGGGCTTTACTAGTTGGGAAACTTTTAATAAATGCTTCTATTTCTTCAGGAGTTATGGGACTGTTTAGATGGTTTATATGATCCTGATGTAACATTTTTACCTGATATCTGTCTAGAAAATTGTCCATTTCCTCCTGATTTTCCAGTTTTGTTGTATATAGACTTTCATAATAGGATCTGATAATTTTTTTAATTTCCCCAGATTCTGTTGTTTTCTGATTTTTTTAATTTGGACTTCCTCTATGCCCCCTGGATAGTTTGGAAAGGGGTTTATCTCTCTTGTTGATTTTCTCAAAGACCCAGCTCCTAGTTGTACTGATTCTTTTTATAATTCTTTTCCTTTCTAATTGGTTGATTTCAGCCCTTAGTTTAATTCCTCTTGGGTGCATTTACTTCTTTTTGTTCTAGAACTTTTAGGTGTGCTGTCAGGTTGCTAGTGTATGTTCTCTCCAGTTTCTTTCAGGAGGCACTCAGAGCTCTCAATTTTCTTCTTAACACAGCTATCATTGTGTACCTTAATTTGGGTATGTTTTGCCTTTATTTTCATTAAATTCTAAAAAGTCTTTAATTTTTTCTTGATATATTTCTTGACCAAGTTATCATTGAGGAGAGTGTTGTTCAGCTTCCATGTGTGTGTGGGCTTTCTATTGTTCTGGTTGTTATTGAAGATCAGCCTTAGTCCATGGTGATCTGACAGGATGCATGGGATTATTTCCATCTTCTTGTATCTGTTGAGGCTTGTTTTGTGACTGATTATATGGTCAGTTTTTGAGAAGGTATCATGAGGTCCTGAGAAGAAAGTATATTTCTTTTTAGGATGGGATGTTTTATAGATCTCTGTTGGATCCATTGGTTCTTTTTTTTTTTTTTTGGTTCTTTTTTTCGGAGCTGGGGACCGAACCCAGGGCCTTGCGCTTCCTAGGCAAGCACTCTACCACTGAGCTAAATCCCCAACCCCGGATCCATTGGTTCTTAACTTCTGTTAGTTTCACTGTGACTCTGTTTAGTTTCAGTTTTCATGATCTGTCCACTGATAAGAGTGGTGTGTTGAAGTTTTCTACTATTATTTTGTGGAGTTCAATGTATGTTTTGAATTTTAGTAAGGTTTCTTTTACAAATGTATGTGCCCTTGCATTTGGAGCACAGATGTTCAGAATTGAGAGATTATCTTGGTAGATTTTTTCTATTGATGAGTATGAAGTGTCCTTCCTTACCTTTTTGATAATATTTTATCAAAGTCAATTTTCTTTGATACTAGAATGGCTACTCAAGCTTGTTTCTTGCGAGCACTTGCTTGGAAAAATTTTCCAAACCTTTTATTCTTAGATAATATCTGTCTTTGTCACTCAGGTATGTTTTCTATATGCAGCAAAATGCTATGTCTTCTTTACATATCCAGTCTGTTATTCTATGTCTTTTTGTTTGGGAATTGAGTCCATTGATGTTAAGCAATTTTAAAGAATAGTGATTGTTTCCTTTTTTTTTTTTATTAACTTGAGTATTTCTTATTTACATTTCCCTTTCCCGGTTTCCGGGCAAACATCTCCCTAATCCCTCCCCCTCCCCTTCTTTATGGGTGTTCCCCACCCCATCCTCCCCCCATTGCTGCCCTCCCCCCAACAATCTAGTTCACTGGGGGTTCAGTCTTAGCAGGACCCAGGGCTTCCCCTTCCACCCTGTTATTTTTGTTGTTGGATGTGAAATTATATCTGTGTGGCTATCTTCTTTTGGGGTTGATGCAAGGAGATTACTTTCTTTCTTTTTCTAGGGTGTAGTTTCCTTCCTTGTGTTGGACTTTTCCATCTATTACCCTTTGTAGGGCTGGATTTGTAGAAAGATATTGTGTACATTTGGTTTTGTTATGGAATATCCTGGTTTTTCCATCCATGGTAGTTGAGAGTTTTGGTAGATATAGTATCGTGGGCTGGCATTTGTGTCTCTTGGGGTCTCTATGACATCTGTCCAGGATCTTTCAGCTGTCATAGTCTCTGTTGAGAAGTCTGGTATAATTCTGAAAGGTCTCTTTCATATTTTACTTGACTTTTTTACTGCTTTTAATATTCTTTCTTTGGTTTCTGTATTGGGTGTTTTGACTATTATGTGATAGGAATTTCTTTTCGGGTCCAAACTCTTTGAAGTTCTGTAGGTTTCTTGTATGTTCGTGAGCATCTCTTTCTTTAGGTTAGGGATAATTCCTTCTATAATTTTGTTGAAGATATTTACTGGTTCTTTAAGTTGGGAATCTTCTCTCTCTTCTATACCTGTTATTCTTAAGTTTGGTCTCCTCATTGTGTTCTGGATTTCCTGGAAGTTTAGGGTTAGAGCTTCTTGCTTTTTGCATTTTCTTTGACTGTTGTGTCAATGCTTTCTATGGTATCTTCTGCCCCTTAGATTCTCTTTAATCTCTTGAATTCTGTTGGTGATTCTTGTGTCTATGACTCCTGATCTCTTTCCCAAGTTTTCTATTTCTAGGGTTGTCTTCCTTTTTTTATTTCTTTATTGTTTCTATTTCCATTTTTAGATCATGGATGGTTTTGTTCAACTCCTTCACCTGTTTGGTTGTTTTTTCCTGTAATTCTTTGAGGGATTTTTGTGTTTCCTCTTTAAGAGCTTCTACTTGTTATCCTGTATTTCTTTAATGAGTTACTTATTTCTTAGAGTCCTCTATCTTCATCATGAGATAGGATTTTAAATCTAAATCTTGCCTTTCTGTTTTGTTTGGATATCCAATATTTGCTTTGGTGGGAGAACTGGGCTCTGAAGATGTCAAGTAGTCTTGTTTTCTGTTGCTTAGTTACCTGTGCTTGCCTTTTTCCATCAAGTTGTCTCTGGTGTTAGCTTGTCTTGCTGTCTTTGACAATGGATTGACCCTCATGTAAGCTTGTGGAACAGAACTTCTATAGACTTGTATTCTTTTAGCCAGATCTGGATACAGAGATCTGTGGGACCAGGTCAGCTCAAGGCACAGGCACAAACTGGAAGTGTCCTCTCCCAAACTGCTCCTAGGTTTTTGTGTCCTGAGGCCACCTTGCAGGTAGCTTGAAGCAGAAGAGTTGGTCTTACCTCTGCTTCTCAGGTTTGTCAACATTCCTGGTGACTGGCTTTCAACTCTTGGTGAGAGCAGAAACCAGAAGGGTCCTACCTCTGACTGCTCCTAGGTTCCAGTGCCCAAAGGGCACAGAGGGCACTAGGCATATTCCTCTTGGGTCTGGAATGTGAGCAGAAATAGTTGTCTCCTTTCAGCTTTCAGAATTGTCTGCACATCTGAAAGTCCATCTCTCTCCCCCAGGGATTTGGGTACAGAGAACTGTGGGACTGGTTCAGCTATCAGTCCTAGCAGAAACTAGAAGACAATCTTTCTTTCTTTCTTTCTTTCTTTCTTTCTTTCTTTCTTTCGCTGGCATTGATAACATGCATCCTAAATTTTATTTTTATTCCATATTTTATTTATTTACATGTTAAATGTTATCCCATTTCCATGTTTTTCCTCTGGAAACCCCCTATCCTATCCCCACTCCCCATGTTTCTATGAGGGTGCTTCCTCACCCACCAAACCACTACTGCATTACTGCCCTGGCATTCCCTTACATTGGGCCATTGAGCCTTCAATGGACCAAAGTCTTCTCATATTGATGCCCAACAATAACATCCTCTGCTTCACATGCAGCTGCATCGATGGGTCATTCCCTGTGTACTCCGAGGATGGAGGTTTAGTTCCTGGGAGTTCTGGGGGTTCTGGAAGGTTAATATTGCTGCTCTTTCTATGGGGTTGCAAGTGTGTTCAGCTACTGCTGTCCTTCTTCTATCTCCTCCTTTGAGGAACAGTTGCTCAGTCTAATGGTTAGCTGCAAACATCAGTCTTTGTAATTGTCAGGGTTTGGCAAAGTCTCTCAGTAGACAGCTATACAACAGTCCTGTCAGCAAGCACTTCTTAGCATCCACAGTAGTGTCTAGATTTGGTATATTGAATGGATCCCCAGGTGCAGCAGTCTCTCGAAGGCCTTTCCTCCAGTCTCTTCTCCATACTTTGTCTCCAAATTTCTTTAACTAGGAGCAATTCTTGGTTAAAAATTTGGAAATGAGTGGATGGCCCAATTCCTCCAACCAGGGACCTAGCTTAACCTCTGGATATAGTTTGTACAGTTTCTCCCTCCCCTTTGTTGGGCATTTCAGCTAATATCATGGATTGGCAAGATTAATATAGTAAAAATGACAGTCTTTTTGAAAGCAATTTACAGGCCATCTTCTCAAAAGCAATTTACAGATTCAATGAAATCCCCATCAAATTTCCAACTTAATTCTTCATAGAGCTAGAAAGAGCAATTTTCAAATTCATTTGGAATAACAAAAGAACCCAGGATACCATAAACTATTCTCAATAATAAAAAAACTTCTGGTGGAATCATAATGCCTGACTTCAAGCTATATTACAGAGCAACAGTAATAAAAAAACTGCATGATATCAGTTAAGAGACTGGGAGGCACATCAATGGAATGGAATTGAAGATACAGAAATGAAACCACACTCCTATGGTCACTTGATCTTTGACAATGGAGCTAAAACAATCCAATGGAAAAACCATAGTCTTTTCAACAAATGATGCTGGTTCAACTGGCAGTTACCATGAAGAAGAATGCAAATAGATCCATTCTTATTGTCCTATGCAAACCTCAAGTGCAAATGGATCAAGGACCTCCACATAAAACCAGATACACTGAAACTAACAGAAGAGAAAGTGCAGAAGTATTGAACACGTGGGCAGAAAGGGAAATTTCCTGATCAAAACACCAATGGCTTATGCTCTAAGATCAAGAATTGAAAAATGGGACCTCATAAACCTACAAAGATTTGGTAAGGCAAAGACACAATAGTACAAAATGGCAATTTAGAGATTGGGAAAAATCTTTACCAACCCTAAATCAGATAGAGTGCTAATATCTAATATATACAAAGAATTTAAAAAGTTAGGCTTCAGAAAATCAAATAATCTTATTAAAAATGGGGTACAGAGGTAAACAAAGAATTTTCAACTGAGGAATATCAAGTGGCCAAGAAGCACCTAAATAAGTGTTCAACATCCTTAGTCATCTGGGAAATAAAAATCAAACCAACCCTGAGATTCCACTGCAAACCAGTCAGAATGGCTAAGATAAAAACTCCCCTATTTCTATCAGGGTAATATTCTCCACCTACCTACACACTTCTGCCTCATAGCCCTAACAACTTGATCAAGTTGGCTTATAATGGCTTGCCTCCTCCTGTATTTTAAATTGGACAAGAATCTGGAGAGCTTATGTTTAATTATTATTGTTGTTGTTTTATTATTCAATACTATAACACAGGTGTACAGGTGATAATTTTTGTGCATTAATGTCATAATTACAAGTTAAAATTATTGTAACACTCTAAAATACTAGATATTGCTCCCTTAGATAATATCTGATAACATAATCTTTTTCCTTAAAAAGTAATCTTGTCCAGATTGCAACTGTTACTACCTTTTGGGATCATTTTTATTTTAATTTCTAGTTTAGTAATATAATTAATTTTTACTCATAGCACTCCAAGGAATGTTTTAATATAAACATATTGTGTTTAGACATTTTAAATTCTTATGAAATATACTTAAGAGACCTCAGAATACCATTTTTATAGATCCAAGAAGTTTATAGTGCCTAGCTTTATAAGAGAGTGAGTACTTATTGGATCTTTTAACACATAATTAAGTCTAAGTTTTATTTATAAAAAAATTGACATTATGCTTTTGCTTCAATCTTTGTTGTAAACTCTTTTCCATTTTAAATGCCACAATAAAAATTTCATTTTAGTCACAGTTTCTAGAACTAACATTTGAAAGCATCACATGCAAACCATCCATAAAAAAATTAAGATGAAACTTGATCTTTTGGTTAACTTTTTATTTAAACCTTAGATAAAGTCAGTCCTTAACCTGTTCTAAATTTAGAGCCAAGTTACATTTCTGCGTGACATTTTTTTCAGAGGAGTGGAAAAATAAAAAGGAGGCAAAATCTTCTACAAATTAATAAAACACTAAAACTGCCTCTCAGACATGCGCACACACACACACACACACACACACACACACACACACACACATTTATGTGAAGGCACACACATTAAATTGGGTATGCTAAAAAATAATAATTTTCACATGAAATAAAAAATGTAACAATGAAATGGCCACATAGTTGACAAAATTTTCCATGTAAAATGAGTTTTATAGCATGAATTGTATATACAGGATGAGAGGTAAACAAGTGAACAGTTATGAGCACAAGTGATACACTTATATTAAATCAGAGTGTATTTGGTAAAAACTGAGTTGTTTTGTTTTGTTTTGTTTTGTTTTTTAGCTCTAGTTAACTTTAGAAGGAACAAGGTTAATTCTCAGGTGGTTGGAAAAGCCACCATTTTGCGTTTCTGTTTGTCAGCCTACTGCTCTCAGTTTCTTGATCTCTACAAAGTAGGCTCATATGCAGGGCAAGACTTTAGTTTCAACTTTTTTCTTGTAGTCAACATCACTGTTAATCCACCTTAATTGAGGCTGGAGAGTATTAGAGTAAAACATTAGCTCCATATTTTTGGTATCCCAGGAAATAACTACTTCAACCCTGATAATGTGTTATGTAGAGATCTGTATCTACTAAGGATGAAAGAAGTATTGATAAATAGAAAATATGTCCTTCACTCACCCACAGCAAATCCCAAGGCTGACATCTGCTGAGTTAGAGAATACTCTTCTCTCTTATGGTACCAGGCATCTCAGCTGGTTCAGAGCATGGTCACATGAGTGTTAGAACCATGTCTTTGAGATCCCAGCCCGGATTTAATCCACCACCAGACATTGCCATCTTTGATAGCATCATCATCAGAATTCCATCCACACGGACATCACCATCTTTGTTTCTCCTTTAATCACTGTCAGCTTTGACCAACATTCTATCTGCAGCTGTCATAAAAACACCAAATGTGAGTAGGTATGTTAGTGCAAGTTAGATGCAGCTGAGCTCTCATCAATCTGATTTTATAAAATTAGTGGGATACAGTCATAGACTCCATTCCTTCCTATCTATGTGGAACTTGATTGATAGCCATGGGAATTATATATGTATTTCTCTTGCATTGTATCATTAAATTATATATTAGGAATGACTGTTATTGCACTTTGTACATCAATTCAGTCTATTCCAGATTATCTACTGAGCTTCTGCATATATTTTAATTATCAACATACAAATTTACAGATGATGAAGCCAAAACTGAGGCAATTTTTGTAAATCATCTCTAATTGAGCTTCTAGATAATTAATGGCCAAACAAGTTAAAACCTATTCACATAATGCCTCTTCAGTACTGTTCTATATTAAAAGAGATTTGAATAAATTTGTCCACTGAGATAATGATCTTGCCATTGCATACCTATAATCCAAGAAATAAAAAGGAAAATTCCAGGAGCTTACTGGCCATTTAGCATAGTCAAAATTGTTGGCTTAAGATGCAGTGAGGAATTTTTTAAAACAATAAGGCAGAGTGACAACAAAATAGAACCAATGTCTTTCTCTGACCTATACATTTGTCAGCATTTTGACACGCACACCAACACACCAAAATGTACACATAACACACATTCCCAAGGAGTGATAGAGGTAAATAAAATGGGGAGAAGCAAGTTGAAAAGGAGAAAGAAGGAACAGAAAGAAAAAAAATTGAAAACAGGGAAGAAAATTGAAGCATTTGAATATTTTTCTAGTAAAGTGAATTTTTGAAGAGTAAAAGATCAATGAAATAGTATTTACAGGCTTGATATGTGGAGAAGAGAAATTACCTTCCTAAGACACAAACTATATGCCTGCATCCATGCAAAGCTGAATATAATCTGTTGTAATTCCATTTGCCCCACAGCTTTTTGCTTTTAGAAACTATCTGTATTTAAGGTATCTGAAATAATATTAGCAAAATAAATTTACACTCTAAGATTAAAAAGTACAATAAACTCTCATCTGAAAAGCCTTGTTAAATCAATACTTCAAGATAATGCTTGACTGCTGCAATTAGGTTGCCATCGAGCATAACTGTCTTCTAGTTGAGTCTCACACCTAATAAGTACTTTAATATTCTTGTCCTTAGATGAGGATTGTGCTGAAGATCCTAGTAAAAGTCTATAGGCTGTATACCCTGATCAACCTTTTCTCCTCCTCAACTACTTCCCGATTTCTAGACATGAACAACAGATGCTATTGTAGTTGTGTTCATCACGTTAAGCAATTCCAATGTTAGTTGTTAACACTTGCAAATAATTTTCTCTTCTACAATGATAAACATTATTTTTTGCTTTTTAGCATTTGGGATTTGGCAAGATTGCAGGATGTACACACACATTATTACCAATGTTGCAATGACCAATTTAATTACCTTTTAGTAGTACAGATCACACATAAAACTATGTTAAAATATTTTAGTTAGGAAAGTTGTTTTCTCCATCAACAAGTAGAACTTTTAATGTAGATACTTTGACTGATGTTTGGTCTTTACATTTTTTTCCTTTCAACTTACATTTGTACTTATTGATTCTTACTACTTTAGATCTGACAAGTAGCAAAAAGAATGAATGTAACCAAGTCTTATTTTCCCCAAAGAAGGAAGAAACTACAAAGGAGGCATGACTCAGGCCTATATCTTGATGATAGCAGTAAAATCTTGTGTGGTGAGTTCCTTCGAATTTCATAATTCCATTCTCCACATTCTAAATTTTATTTTGCCTGGTGTTTAGTTAAAGAATAACCTTCTACAGCATTCAGTACTACCTTCAAAATCAACATTTTTTATGCAAAAAAGAAACATTGTACTGATTCATATCTCTGAGGGGTCCTTAACTCTAAATGTATATGTCTGAAGTTGGCTGTACTTTAGGAGTCTAGTATCAGAGTAAACTCCAGGGACCATATGACATGCAAAGTAACCAATGCGTTAAATTGAAGTCAGTTCTAGATAGATTTGAAACAGATAGGATACACATATGTGATCTCAGTTATAGATCTACAACTGAGCATTATCTGTAGGTAATGTTGGCAGCTTTTCTTGGGGAATACATTGCAGTAGTAATATAAAGCAACATATGTAGCCCACAAGGTCACATTCTCACATAACCCAACAATTTTGTGTCTCTGTGGTAGCAAGCTGTACATGCCCTGTTTTCAATTTAATTGCCACACGTTGTGCCATTTTATGAGACATAAGTTCATTAGGCCTTCTGTTCAAGTACCTTAAGGCCACAATTTATTCCAACTCTGCAATTATCATTGACAACTTTTATATGAAGCCAAATTTTTCAATCTCTCTGGGAGCATTTGCATAATTTGTGGCTTTTTTCTCCCCAATGATAATCTCATGTCTGACAAAAAGAAATACAATGGTGGATTTTGCAAAACATCAAGGCTGAGTATGCCATTTGACTTCTTCAAGAGCAAGTAGGAATATGGAGAAACTGAAAATATTTGCACATCTGTATTTTTATAAGCAGTTTGCATTGGCTTGTGATAAATTAAAAACTTGGGAGAAGGGGCTCATTTTCTTATTGATTGTATAGTGCAAAACACTTTTTCACAGTTCTGAAAACTGTTTGGTGGAAGTTATAATTAAAGTTTATAGTCCCTTTGAGGTAAATATTGAGAACAACTAAGCTAGATTTCAGCTCATGAGTTACCATAATAGAATTTGCTTGATAGAAATTTAATTTATTTTTGTCAAAAATCTTATAGTGACTGTATACCAAGCCTAACAGTGAACAGAACTTCTGATTTAAAGACAAATAAGACAAATTCATTCTGAGGGATTCCAATAGTTTGATGTGTGATCATGGTACACACTGGGTTAAATAATGCTTTAAAAGATATTTTATGCATGTAAGCAAATATGAAATCATGGCAACTCTCCATCATTTTTGAAAATTAAAATCTTAAAGTAACTGTTTTTAATGCCAATGCTCAAGAGATAATATTTTTGCCAAGAAATTTTCTTGCTACTTGTTTAGTGTAGATCAGCTTGATATTAGAAAACAAAAGCTTGAAAATATATGACTATAAGTTGCAATATCAAAGCAATTCTGGGAAAAAATCAGAAGGAGGAGAGAGAGAAAGACACAGAGAGAGAGAGAGAGAGAGAGAGAGAGAGAGAGAGAGAGAGAGAGAGAGATGTAGATTGCTGTTGTAAGATTGCTGAGGATAGGTGAAAGACAAGACACTAGAGCCTGTGATTGACCAGTAGAAAAGGAGGGCGGGCTGATAGTTTTTTGAGAGGTGGGAGAGCTAGGAGAGGAGAGACAAAGAAGGAAAATGGAGGAAGAGAAGGATGGCTCAGATTCGTGTTGTTTTAAATAGCCATGGGTAACTATGAATATCTTATAAGAAATGGAGAATTATAGCATAATTTGTCTTATCTTGGTGGACAGTTTATATCAATATTAATCATCTGAGTTTATTGTGTGGATGTTCTATCAAGTGAGAATATACTGATATATATCTAGTTGATAAATTATAAGTCTTTAGAGTTTGATTTTACCAGGTTATGGGGAATTGTGACGATAACCCCAGGCATCAGATGGCTGGGAATGTGAGCAGAGTCCCCAGCAAGAGAGCCTCAAGATTGACCATCTCTGCATGGGGCAAGCCATGGAGGTAGCAAGATCACTGGGGCCAGAGAATAGCCAGTGTTAGTGTGGGATAGTGTATTCATTTTTTTCCCACAAGAAGGAAGGAGGAGGAGAAAAGCACAAGAGGGGAGGAGGAAAAAGAGATGGAGGAAGGGAGGGAGAGCACGAAAAGGAGAAAAAGACAAGACAGGCAGTATATCTTTCATCCTGGAGGATAAATCATATATGAATAGTCTACAATTTTTTGTTCTACATTACTGTTAACTCAGATATAAGTGGAATGCATTAATACTGCGAAAATTTTATATTTTCATCTTTACTGTCTAATAACAGCAGTCCAACAGGAAGCTATTGCTATTATGCATACTAGTGACCCAGCTTCCAATCTCTTCAAATCTAGTAATGAGATAAGAAATTTAAAATGTATAGCTTTGTCTTTGTGACTTCAGTACTACGCAATAATATCAATTTTCAAACATTGTGACAATGTTTAAACAATGTAAGCATTTGACTGTTCAAACTATGTAGTAAACATCGTATGTATACACACATATTTCTTACCTATTATGATCTAAAGATTATTCAGTGGAGAAATAACTCTGGTACACACTTCCATAACATTATGCTCACTAAGAAAAATAAAAAGGAAAATGTCCTCATACATATTCCTAGCACATAACCACTATTACTTTTCTCAGAACTAGTCAATTTCTTATTTAAATACTGGTTATTATTGTGAATTTCTGGAAATGACTTCATGAGAAAGTGATCACTTCCATAGCAGGACAACTTAAGATCTATTTAACACTTTGTTTCCCTTTTCTGTGAATACTGTAGGAGAGGTAAGTCCTTTCTTAAGTTGGAAAACAATATCCCCCCACAACTTTCCACATACTAGTTTGTATGTTTTAGTTTCATAAATCTATTCTTGCTAAACTTAGCAAGATAGTTCTGCAAACCATTAATGAATACTTTAGCCCTCCATTCCTTGGCATTCTGATCTCCAGGCATGCTCCAAACATTTCATTTTGTATTTTAAACAGTTCCTCAAGAACAGACAACTTATGGAAAGAGTGCAAAGTGAGAAAAATATGTTCATATATGTATGTTCCAAATATTATAATAGTACTTAATAAAGGAGTTACAAAATATCCAGTTATTTTATATTTAAATTGTATAATTCTCTCTAAACTGAATGAAACCATTCATTTAACACTCTAAACACTATTTCGTTTTCTTAAAAAAAGAATGGCAGTGATCATGTCACTTGGCTGTTGAGAGAGTGAGTTGCTTAGCAACAAGAATCAAGGTACAGGATTATGGCAATAATGATCAGATGAATCAAATATATCAGAAGAGCATTCTTATATGCCAGATCCTAACTCATGTCAAAACATACCTTTCTTCTATTTAATCATGCAATACTTTCTTTAATACTATTTTCAATTTAAAGACAAATATCAGTTGAATTTATAAAACCTAAGTTATGATAAATTCAATTGCACAGAACTTCAATTCTATGGATTCTTTACAATGTTTCTATTCACTCTGACATAGATCTGCTTCTTCTGCACTTATATTACAAGAAAGCATTGACAAAAGGTGACTCTAAGTCTTTCTGTTGCTTTTATGTAAGTTTATTTTTATCTTCATCTAGGAAGATCAACTCTAAGTTTAGATAAACAGGCACTTCTCCAAGTGTGAGGTAAATGAATTCGAACATTTCTAGGAAAGAGTGATTTGAGGATGTCCAGGATTTAAGAAAGTTTGAATTAACAGACTTCTTTGGGGCTAGATGGAAGAGATGGTTTAGGTAATTCAGTTTTGTACATGGAACAGATTTTAATTTCCCAAATTATGCCAAATTATACATTATTGTCCACTAGCAGTTCTGTTTCATCATTTCTTTAAATAAAACAAATTAAATGCCTTTTTCTGAATATTTCTTGCCTTTTGTCTCTTGCCCACTGATTTACTCATATAGTTGATGCCAAGGCAAGCAGCATTGTAGACATCTTGCAACTTATCTCACTTTGGGAGGAAAGCAAACATTGAACAAAGTCATACTGGCTTAAAAACAGGAACAGGAGACGCATTTAAGTTTTTGCTGATGTTTTACCTGAAGCTGAGTTTGCTGTGGAGGTACATATGAGTTTGGAAGAGTAGTTTCTTTCCAAGGCAGAAAAGAAAGACTCCTCCACTCCTAAAGAAGATCAAGTTACTGTAGGTTAGCCTCACTCGGGTTTTTCCAAAATGAAATCTGAATAGAGATTTGAGAGCAAAAATGCATCCTATTTAGTATATTCAGGAGATGGATTCTACGACCAAGAGTGGCACTTTCACAAACTGGCTGAAGAAAATATCTGTCTGTCTTTAAATCACCTCTTGTTCCCCAGCTCCACATATTTACTTCAAACAAGAGATAAAGAAGAGGAGGAGGAAGAGGAGGAGGAAGAGGAGAAGGAGAAGGAGGAGTGAGGAGGAGGAGGAGGAGGAGGAGGAGGAGAAGGAATCAAGGTCAATCAGACCTTGAACTGGATTAAATTCATTAGGTTTCATTATTTTGTTGAGGGGTCTAGAGTAAATGTTAGAGCATTTTGTTTTGATTTGGTTTGTTTTGCTTTATTTTTTTGTTAATACTCAAACCTGACTTAGTATGGGGTTTCTCAAATAAAAAAGTTGCATTAATCCTAATAGAGAGGGTACTGGGAAATGTCATGTTGATGTGGCTTGTTTCTTTTCTTCCAATGTGGATTAGACTTCCAAAGATGTGTAACTTTTTAATTTTCTTTAAGGAAAATGAAACACAGTGAACTATTTCTTTTTTTTTTATCTTTATTAAATTGGGTAATTCTCATTTACATTTCGATTGTTATTCCCTTTCCCGGTTTCCGGGTCAAAATCCCCCTAAACCCTCCTCCTCCCCTTCTTCATGGGTGTTCCCCTCCCCATCCTCCCATTACCGCCCTCCTCCCAACAATCACATTCACTGGGGGTTCAGTCTTGGCAGGACCAAGGGCTTCCCCTTCCACTGGTGCTCTTACTAGCTTATTCATTGCTATCTATGAGGTTGGAGCCCAGGGTCAGTCCATGTATAGTCTTTGGGTAGTGGCTTAGTCCCTTGGCATTGTTCTTCATATGGGGTCTCAAGCCCCTTCAAGCTCTTCCAGTCCTTTCTCTGATTCCTTCAACGGGGGTCCCGTTCGCAGTTCAGTGGTTTAATGATGGCATTCGCCTATGTATTTGCTATATTCTGGCTGTGTCTCTATTTCATATGACCCTGGGAAGTAAACAAGATCAGACCATAATTGGTCACATACTTACCCAGTTCTGCCTTAGTCAGTCAGCTGTTGTGCTGGAAACAGTCATCACATACATAGCCTATTCTTGTGTCAGAGAACTTTTGTGTGTTCTTTTCATGTCTTGTAAATACTTATAACGGAAAGATAGTTTGCATCTCTTCTTTCCTAATATCATGACTCATCTTAAACTATTCCTGTAAGCTAAAACTTGGGTCAAATTTAAGGACAGGTTATTTCTTTGCCTGCCGTGTTTCCAACAAATTTACTATATAAAGGAGAGTGCTAGAATTAACAGTCCCCAAATCTCCAAAAACCCTTTAAATAAAGCTACCTGAAAATAATTGATTTTCCTATGATTTAACAATACTATTTTGAAGGTGGAAAACATACCAAAAGATAACTGACTTTATACTGTTTGGTTTTAAAATTAGAATCTCAAAGTAAATCTTAAAAAAGTTATGTTGTCCTTAATGATATGTATCTCCAGATGTTGAGTGTCTTTCTAATTTAGCTAACAGTATTCTAGATGAGAACATATGTTTTAGATGTTGTACATTGAAGTTACCTTCTGTGATAATTTAAAACATCAAAAGATATATTTAATTAGTTAATGATCATGGCTCTTGAAGGTCATAAAACTTGAAAGAAACACATATACACAAAAAAACACACATCTATCTATCTATCTATCTATCTATCTATCTTCTATGTATCAATATATATATATATATATATATATATATATATATATATATATATATATATACTATCTCTGTGAGTGATGGTCCGGCACAAACACTAAAAATAAAGGGTGTGAACATTTTGGATACAGCTTTGAGTCAAAAGAAACACGCAAACAACCAATAGATAAAAACGGCAAGCTGTGTTTTCTATACATGCCTGTAGCTATGTGTACTAAGACGAGTTAAGCGTAAACTATCCAACTGATTAATTCCTAATGCACTGTCCAAAATGTGATTTTATCTGATAATTCATTTTCTCTTTCAAAAAAGTACTTGTTTAAGAAACTGACCCAGTCAGCTAACTCTAATATGCTCTAGATGCAGACTCATTTTTGAAAGACTTGAGTTATAATGATTAAGCTATTAAGATAATCAAAAACCTTTCACAAATCTTTACAAAATCAAATACTATAAGAGAAGCTAATTACTCTTCACTTCAAATACACTTCAAATCTGCAATTGTTTTATCTCAATTCTGTACAAAGTTTGAAATAAGTAAAATGCCTTAAATTGTCATAGGTTTGAGCACAGGCCTCCTGTTGAATTTCCAACAATAAAGACTCCTGTGAAAAATGTGCTCTCTTTTCAAATATATCAATGTTCAAGTTTGTGTGCTATAGCAATATAAGTTATTTTGTTCATCTACAGGAACTTAAGATGAAATGTTCTTTGGGAAAAAAAAGCCAGCAGGACTTAAAATTGGATGTCAAGGTCTAAGTTTTATGTGAATGAAACAAAGTTGTTTGAAAGAATGCCTTGAGGAACACAGGCAGCAGTGAAAAGTCTCTGTAGAAAAAGTGGCCCATTCGTTATCTGAATTTCAAGGTCATTGTGCACTTCTATATGGCAAATGAAAAACTAATTATCTGAATTTCAGATTTAACAACACATAGATACAAAGTGAGATCTTCCAGGACTACATAGAAAGACTCTGCCAAAGAAAAGAAAGTTATTTGGAACTTTAATCTCTCATGCTGATTTTCTCACTAAATTGGTGTTTTTCATACCTTTTTTATGTCTTGTACTGCAAATAGTTTTTAAAGCAATAAAATGGGAGCTATACTGTCTAGTATCTTGAACAAAAGATACTAGATCGAAATTTTTGATCTAAAGAGATTAAAAACATCCAAATGAGCCCAAAGAGTATATAATCCTCAAACAAATAACCAAAATTAACCTAAGAATATAATATCAAAACAACATATTTGGAATTAATAAACATTCAGTAATACTTCTCATGATTTCAGTCTTTATTCTCTACTAAAAAGAGACAGACTAAAAGATTCAACTAAAAACCAGGATTAATCTTCTTGTTACCCCAAAAACACACTTCCCCATCACCAATAGGCACCACTTACGAACATAAAATTGAATCCTAAGCAAGTGGAACAATGAACAAGTAGGCACAGCTATTGCAATTTATGACAAAATAGACTTTGAACTAAAACTAAGAAAACAGGTAAAGAAAGTCTCAGCAAGTTTAGGGAAATTGAAATGATATCCCAAGTACGTCCTGAACACAAAGAAGTACAGATAGATATCAACAATGATAGAAGTGAAAGAAAGCACACAAAAGAAAACTGGATAAAAATTGAGTTCAGTAAGATGTCAAGAAGAAAAAGTTTTTAGTTCTAACAATTAAATTTAAGTAAAAATGCAACTTGTCAAAACTCCATGGGATCTGCTTCAGGAAGTTCTGAGAGGAGGGCTAACAGTACTAAGTGCTTAAAGGACCTACATTAAAAGCAAACAAACAATAAGGAAACTCGCATTAATATTAATAACTTTGCGCTTCATTTGAAGGCCATGGTAAATCAAAAGCAAAAGAGTTTATAGGAATAGATAAATAAAGGTCAGAGGTTAAAGTAAAGACATGGAAATAAAAAATATACAAAGAAACAATGGAATGAGAAGTTGAATCTTTGATGATATCAACAGGATTGAAAAGCACTTTGAGCAACTATCCTAATGAGGGGGATCACTCAACCTAGTAAAAACAGATATAAATACGAAAACATTACAAGTACTGAGGAAGTTCTAAGTATCATAAGCATATACTTTAAAATCTATAAATCACTAACCTAGAAAATATAAAAATAGAAGCTTCAATTTCTAGATCTATATGAACTCCAAAACTAAGTCAAGGCAAAGTGAAAAACTTAAAAATACCTACAGAAACTAGCAAGAGAGAAGCAGTAATAAAAAATAACTCAACAGCAACCTTCCCAGGAACAATTAGGTACAATTCATGGGACTACCAGACCTTAAAATCTAACAGAATTTCTCCAATTACTCAATAAATAAAAAAATAAACTTTTAACTTCTTTGATGCCAGGATGTTACCACAGCCAAAAATGCAACAAGAATTATTTATCAGCCAATCTCCCTAAGGAGCATAATAGCAAATTTTCTCAGTAAAATGAATTTAAGAACATATCAGAAATATGATCCTTCATGATCAAGTTGGTTTTATTTCAGAGATGTAGATGTAGTGTACCACATATCAATTAATAAATGTGATCCACCACACAAAACATTTTAGGACAACATCACATAATCATGTCATTAGATATAGAAAAAGTCATCAACAAATAAAATACAGCATCCATTCATAATGAATCTCAAGAATCTAGAAACACAGGCAATATATCTAGAATAATATAGGAAATATAACACAAAACAGCAATCAACATCATGTCAACTGATAAAAAAAATTCAAAGAATTTCAAATAAATAAGAAACAAGACAGTGGGTATAGCTGCCCATTTCTCTTTAATATAGTGCTTGAAAGATTAACAAGATAAAGTAAGATATGATGAAGTAAAAATACATTTAGGGAAAGTAGTCAAATTGTTCTTATTTGCAGATGATTTGGGACTACTCATGGAGTACTCTAAATATTATGCCAAAAAAACTCTTACCACAGCAATGTAGCAGGATGCAAAAACAAACAAACAAACAAACAAACAAAAAAAACAAATAAAAAAGCAACAAACAACAATAACCAAAAAAGTCACTAGAATGAGAGAACAATAACAAAATAACAATTTCAATCTTAATAGCCTAATGAATATTTTGGAATTAATGCAGCGGAGAAAATGAAAGGCTTGTATAAAATATCTTTTATTAAAAAATATTAAAACATAAACTGAAGAAAATTTAAGATCCTCTGGACTCACAGATTTGTAGAATTAATATTGTGAATATAACTCTTTTACACAAAGCAATTCATAAATATGAATGCTCACCAAAACTTCAACACAATACTACAAAGAAATTGAAAAATATAATTCTAAATTTCATTTGGAAACATACACATGAGCATACTTACAATACAGAGTTATCACTACTCTTGACTTTTTTCAAATATTATCCTTTTAAAAAATTCAATAGATAATTGTTTCTACTTACTTTACATTCCAATCCCTGCCTCCCTCCTCCCCCCCCCCACATAGTTACTCACCTATGGCCCCCTTCCCTTCACACCTGAGAAGATTCAGGAGTTCCTTGTGTATCCCCTTACTCTGGCACATCAATTCTCTGCAGGGCTAAGGCAGCCTGTTTAAGGTAACATTCCATGGACAAGCAACAGCTTTATTGGGGGACCAAATGAAGACAAAGCTGTATATCTGCTATGTATGTGCTAGTAACATAGGTCCAGTCCATGTACACTCTTTAGTTGGTGGTTCAGTCTTGAGATCCTCAAAGGGTCCAGGATTGTTGATTCTATTGGCCTTTCTATGCAGTTTCCATCCCTTTGGAGTCCTTAATACTTCCCCAAACTCTCCATAAGACTCCCTGACCTCCATCCAATGTTTGGCTGTGGATCTCTTCATCTGTTACAGTCAGCTGTTGGGGGGAGTGTCTCAGAGAATAGTCATGCTAGGCTCCTGTCTATAAGCATAACAGAGTATTATTATTAGTGTCTAGGATTGGTATATTTCCGTGGGATGAATTTTTACTTTGGCCAGTCATTTGCTGGACCATTCCCTCAGTCTTTGATCCATCTCTTTCCATGAATTTTTGTTCAGGATGTTGTCTCCTGTATCTGCCAAGGTCTATCTAGCTTCAGCGTTCTCAGGGTCCTGAGGACTTGGTGTTTGGGATCTGTGAAAGAAATTAGTCAAAGCTAAATGATGGGGTATAAGTTGATAGCAGTTCTTTTCTAGATCTTCTTCTAGAAAGAACTGAACTACCTGGAGATCTATGTAGAGGAGACAACTCTTTTATAAAATTTAAACAGATACCCAGAGAAAATTGTTTGGAGAATGGACACAGATCTTTTAGGCCATTTTTTCTAGAACATTCAAAAAAATTATAGCAGCATTTCTGACTTTGATTAGAAAACTTCATAAACTATCCAGTGAGCCTTCAGAGTTGTTTATCTGATAAGAGAGAGCTTTCTCTAATAGAGAGTTGTCTCAAGCAGAGAGTTGATTCAAGCAGACTACAGACCAAAGGACTATATAGAGCTCTGTCCCAGGTTGACATTGATCTTGGGAATCTGTCTGCCTTTATAGGCACAAACAATAAAATTAACTGGGTAGAATCTTACCCACTGTTTACTACTTTCAAAATCTCTTTATCTCCTTCTTTAATATCTTTCTCAAAACTGGTCACATAATGCAAATTTCTCTTTTCTTCTAGTTCCATGAAGCTCCTATATAATTTTTGTTATATCCTTTTATTTTGGTACAGGAACAGACAAGTTGATTAACAGAATAGAATTGAATACCCTAAAAGAAACCCACACAACTATGGACACTTGATTTTTGACAAAGAAACCAGAACCATGTCACTTCTGCTTCTGATCTGCAGAAAAGAGTGACAACACAGCATTCTTTTCAAAGCAGTTTATTCAGGAACCTTACAGCATGCAAGCAGGAATATTTCTTTTCTTTTTTTCTCCTCCCTACTCAGCCCCTGAACACACTCCCTTATCCTCCCTCAACTCCGCCTCATCAGTCCAGTCTGCATAATCTCAGTTCATAGGTCCATGTCACATGGCCTGATCTTCCGTCATGGTGCACCTGTGCAGCTCTCACAATGGATGTGGCTAGTTTCGTGTGTGTGAGGAAGTCAGGTGCTAGTCATAAGACTTAGCTGGAGTCCCAGGCGCCATCTTGGGACTGCCACCACACCTGCTCCCCATATCTCCTCCTTCTTTATGTTTTTGTCAGACAGAATGCCTGTCTTAGGTTGCCCCCATAGCAATGCCCCTTACCCGTCATCGGGAGACAAACAGCTTATGTTTGATCCCTGTCTTAGGTTGCTGACACTCCCAGGGAGTCTTACCCATCATTGACTACTTCTCTAGCATGCCAAGCCATACTTGAGGAGACTGTCCCATCTCCACCGCTACAAAACCCTGTATCATTAAGGCTTGAGTTCTGCGCTGACGAAACTGTATACGGCACATGCACCAAAAGGCCAGGATGCTAATAAGAAGCAGGCATAGGGCAAATCCAGCAAGTCCAGCCCATTCTTTCAGCCTTGAGGCAGCAGCGGCGATCAAATCGGCCAGTCCTCCAGCTAAGGACACATCCAGTCGGGTGGAGTTGATATGGACAATGGATTGTCTCAATTCCCAAACTAGTCCAATAAATGTTGAGACCAATTTCCTGTAAATATACTGAGATATATTACGGGATAACTGAGCAGCACGAATGACATTCACAAATCGTATGGAGGTGACACACAGTCCTGAATATTTCCACTCACAACCCAATTGCATTAACTTCATCATAATATCTGCTTGTTCCTGGAGCAAATCGACCCTTTGATACAGCAGCAAAATTCCCGCTTTCAACTGACTATTAATATTACCCTGAACATCCAAAGCTTCTGCAACACCTGCAGATAAATTATTTACAGCTACCGCAGTCTGAACTACGGAGGTAAGGGAAAAGCCGCATCAAATCATTTATAGGCGCTATATCCCCAACCCAGGGTAGGAAGGTTAGCTTTAGCAAAGCATTAGAGGAAAAAAAATGGGGGAACACTTGTGCCACTATAAATCTCCCTTTTCCTAACAACATATCTTGATCCCAAGCAGGCTGCCCATTACAAGCGTTGAGCACTGCCTGCTCTGCAGCAAACTCAATATAATATACCTTCCCGTCCAAGTACTGGCCTGATGTCAGACAGGCACGAGCCAGATTTTGCCAGTCCCTAGGAGTCATGCAAAAGCGGTGTAAGGATTCTAGCTGCGCCACTACATAAGCGGTGCTAACCCCATATGCACGAACTCCCTCAGACAGCCTTTGGAAGATCTTCCAGTCCAGCAGCTCATGTGCATGATTGCCCTGAGCATCCTGAAATACAGGGAAGCATTGGGCTTGCAGTTCTCTCCAGGTTTCCGGGTATAAACTAAGTCCCTCTGCCCTGCCCGGAGCATACAGAGGTGGATGAAGTGGCCCCTGAGCCAATGGTTCTACCTTTAGTTTCACTTTCTCTAAGCTGTCAGAGATGCTTTCCAGATCGTCTTCCGATATTTCCCCCTCGCTAGAATTTCCTTCGGTCTCTGATTTTTGAGAACGTTCCTCCCTAACCTGATTTAGTGCCTCATTTCCTTTTTAGAGCTCCACGCCACACCTTTCCTCATCCCCTCTGCAATTTTTCACTAATTTCCACACTGACAGCACTCCTTTTGGTAAAACCCCCTGCTCCTCGGCAAACCTCAAATCTTTACCTAATTTCTCCCAACTGGGCATTGTAAGATGTCCTGTCACCAGGAAACCATAGAGCAACCTGGTCCACTGCTTTTAAAAAATTCTCTACTGTTTCTTTCTTTACCCAGATTCCTTTCACTTTTAACAAATGCTTGAGGGCTTGGCGAACTGTCTGAGCTGATGTTGAGTTCCCCATTGTGCTTGGTGCGACTTGTCCCAAAACCAGGAACCTTATAGTCTCAATCTGAGAGCTTTTCTCATCCCACTTACCTGAGAACTTACCAGCTAGCTGCCCTGACTGCTATGAGTTCTGAACAAAGGAGGAGGGTCCCCGTATGGGTAACCACTTGTCACTTCTGTTTCTGACCCGCAGAAAAGAGCGATGATACAGCGTTCTTCTCAAAGCAGTTTATTCAGGAACCTTACAGCATGCGAGCAAGAATCTTTCTCTTCTTTTCTTCTCCTCCCTACTCAGCCCCTGAACACACTCCCTTATCCTCCCTCAACTCCTCCTCATCAGTCCAGTCTGCATAATCTCAGTTCATAGGTCCACGTCACATGGCCTGATCTTGCATCATGGTACGCCTGCACAGCTCTCACAATGGACGTGGCTAGTTTCGTGTGTGTGAGGAAGTCAGGTGCTAGTCATAAGACTTAGCTGGAGTCCCGGGCACCATTTTGGGACTGCCGCCACACCCACTCCCCACAGAACCATACTACAGGGAAAAAACTATTTTAAGAAATGTGTGCATATAGAAGAATACAAATGGCTATAATTTTTTTTACCCTGCACAAAACTCAAATCTATGTGGAACGTGCACAGATATTATGTTGATAATTATGCTTTCTTAAACTCATATTTTCAGACTTCTTTCCCATAGCCTTGGAGCTGTCAAAAGGTTACAGTGTTTGGCATTTTTGGCAAAGACATAGACATACCCTGGACTTCTAGACTGGTGATACTTATTACCATGAAATCATTAATGTTGGTAAGAAAGAATATTCCTAGTTTCCTTTGAATATTTTCTAGTAACTTTGACAGGGAGAATATTTCCCAAAGGAGGAACATGTTATATATATATATATATATATATATATATATATATATATATATATACACACACACACACATCCCAGGAATATTCAGGAAGCTCATGCCCAGCTGGCTCTATTCCTGGGCCAGCAGTTATGTTACACTGTCTCTTCCATGATCATGCAAGGACTCAGCATGTAGAAATGCATGTAGGGCTATTTTTTACTTTCTCTTCTATTATATTTAGTGCATCCAGTTTTTTTTTAAGAGATTGATACACTTGAACTTGAGTTTTGTGCATGGCAAAAATATAGATCTATTTGTATTCTTTTATATACAGACATATAGTTAGATCAGGACCATTTTTCAAGATGCTTTCTTTTTTCCATTACATGATATGGGGCTTCTTTGTCAAATTCAAGTGTCCATAGGTGTGTAGGTTAATTTCATGGTCTTCAATTCTATTCCATTGATCACCCTGTCTGTTCCTGTACCAATACCATGTAGTTTTATTGCTATTGCTCTGTAGTACAGCTTGAGATCAAGGATGGTAATACCTCATGTAGTTCTTTAATTTTTCAGGATTCTTTTAGTTATATTGGGTTTTTAGTGTTCTATATGAAGTTGAAAAGTACTCTTTCAAGGTCTGTGAAGAATTGTTTTGGAATTTTGGTGGGGATTGCATTGAATTTGTAGATTGCTTTGGTAACATAGCCATTTTTACTATATTAATGTTACAAATCCTTGACCATGAGATATCTTTCCATCTTCTGATATGTTCTTCAATTTCTTTCTTCAGTAACTTGAAGTTCTTGTAATAGAGGTCTTTCACTTCCCTGGTAAGAGTTATACCAAGGTATTTTCTATTATTTGTGGTTATTATGAATTGTTTTGTTTTCTTAGTTTGTGCATATTACTTGTATGGAGGAGGTCTACCTATTTTTTGAGTTAATTTTGTATCCACCCATGTTGCTAAATTTGTTTATCAGCTATATGAATTCTCTGGTTGAATTATTGGGGTCACTTATGTACACTGTCATGCCATCCATGCATAGTGATACTTTGATGTCTTTCTTTCCAATATGTATCCCCTTGATCTCCTTAAGTTAACTTATTGCTCCAGCTAGAACTTCAAATTCTAAGGTAAATAGATATTAAGAGGGGACAGCTTGTCATATACCTGATTTTAGTGGAATTGCTCCACATTTCTCTCCATTTAATTTAATTGTGGCTATTGGCTTCCTGTTTATTACTTTTTTGTGTTTATATATGCTCCTTGTAGTCCTCATCTCTTCAAGCCTTTTTACATGAAGAGGTTTTGGGTTTTGTCAAAGCTTTTTTCAGAGTCTAATGAGATAACAATGTGATTCTTTTTTGGTTTGTTTATATGGTGTATTACAATGAAGGATTTTCATATATTAGAATATCCATGTATTTTTTGGACGAAGCCTACTTGTTCAAAGTGGATATTGTTTTTGACGTTTTTATAAATCATTTTGCAAGTATTTTATTAAGTATTTTTACATCAGTGTTCATGACAAAATTTGGTTTGATATTTTCTTTCTTTGTTTTCTCTTTCTGTGGTTTAGCTCTCAAGGTGACAATAGTCTCATAAAATGAGTTTGGCAGTGTTCATTCTGTTCCTACTTTGTAGAATAGTCTGAGGAGTATTGACATTAACTTTTTGAAAGCACGGTAGAATTCTCCACTATATTTATCTGACCCTGTGCTTTTTTTGATTGGGAGATTTTAATGACTACTTCTACTTCTTTAGAGGCTACAGGGATGTTTAAATACTTTTTCTGATCTTAATTTAACTTTGGTCACTGGCACCTGTCTAGAAAATCATCCATTTCATTAAAATTTTCTAACTTTGTGGAGTATGTGCTATTGAAACAAGACGACTTTGAATTTCCTTGTTCTCTGTTGTTATGTCTCTCTTTTCATTTTTTATTTAAACACTGGTGTCTCTCTGTATTTTAGTTAGTTTTATCTATCATGTTTATTCCCTATCGAACCATCTCCAGTTTTATTTATTCTTTATATTATTTTCTTTGTTTCTGGTTGACTGATTACATCCTTGATTTTGATATTTTCTTCCCTACTTATCCTCTATGGTGTGTTTGCTACTTCTGGATATTTTCCCCTAGGGCTTTTAGACATTTTCAATTGATGGTATGAAAAATTTCTAATTGCTGTATGGAGACACTTAGTGCTATGACGTTTCCTAATGCATATTTTCATTGTGCCCCATGTATTTGGGTATGTTGTGCATTCATTTTCATTGAATTCAAGAAGGTCTTTAATTTCTTACCCAAGCAAATCTTTCCTGACTCTTGAGTAGAGATTTGTTCAGTTTTCATGAGTGTGTAGGGTTTCTGATATATTTGTTGTGGAGGTTCAGATTTAATCCATGGTGGTGTATTAGGATGTTATCTCAAGGTTTTCTTGTTTTGATGAGTTTTTGATTTATAGTTGAAGTAGTCAGTTTTAGAGAAGGATCCACAGGTGCTGTTTTGTGTTTGGGTGAAATTTTCTCTCTATGCTTCTTCCACCTCTTTGGTTCATAACATCAGTTAGTTTCATTATTATTTTCTGTCTGGGTGATCTGTCGATTGGTAAGAGTGAAGTAGCAATGTCTCCCATTATTAGTATGTGAGATTTGATGTGTAATTACAGCTTCAGCATTGTGTCTTTCACAAATGTGAGAATGCTGTTAGAGGGACCTAGATGTTCAAGATCGAAATATTTTCTTGATAGATTTTCCTTTGATCAGTATAAAGTATCTTTCCCTATCCCAGAAAGATGGATTCTGTTTTTTAATCCATTCTCTCGGTCTGTGTCTTTTTATCTGATGTTGTGGGACATTAATGAACAGTGATTACTAATTCTTATTATTTGGATTTTGGTGGTTTTAGTGTGTGTGTGTGTATGTGTGTGTGTGTGTGTGTGTGTGTGTGTGTGTGCATGTGTGTGTGTTTCCCTTGATTTTTATGGTATGAAATTAATTATTTCCTGTGGGTTTTTTTGTATGTAGTTATCTCCCTTGGGTTGGAGTTTTCATTCTAGTAT
The DNA here is from genome assembly GCF_021556685.1 of Rattus norvegicus. Lineage (NCBI taxonomy): Eukaryota > Metazoa > Chordata > Mammalia > Rodentia > Muridae > Rattus > Rattus norvegicus. Next base: position 36,973,907 of record NC_141538.1, on the reverse strand, counting down.
TTTCTTTAGGGCAGGATTTGTGTATAGGTATTGTTTAAAGTTTAATTTGTCTTGAAATACCTTGTTTTGTCGACGTATGGTGATTGAGATTTTTTTCTAAATATAGCAGTTCCAGTTGGCAGGTGTGGTTTTTAAGAGGTTACAATATTTCTATCCAAGCCCTTCTAGCTTCTAGAGTCTCTGTTGAGAAGTTGGGTGTAATTCTGATAGGTAAGTCTTTATATGTTACCTGGCCTTTTCCCCTTGCACCTTTTATTATCTTTTCTTTATTCTGTAGATTTGGTGTTTTAATTATTATAAAGCAGGAACATTTTCTTTTCCGATCCATTCTAATGTTTGTTCTGTAAGCTTCTTGTATGTTTATAGGCATTTCTTTCTTTAGTTTGAGAAATTTTTCTTCTATGATTTTGTTGAAAACATTTTCTGGGCCTTGGAGCTAGGACTCTTCATCTCCCTCTATTCATATTATTCTTACGTTATGTCTTTTCAGGGTGTCCCAGATATCCTGGACGTTTTGTACTAGAAAAAAATTGAGATTTAAAAGATTGGTTTTTTGATTGACATACCAATTCTTCTAGAGCACCATCTATACCTGAGATAGAAATTCCATCTTTTATATTCTGCTGTTCCTGTTCTCTTCCATGGGTTTTTCATCTCCAGGATTCCCTCAGTTTGTGTTTTCTTCATTAGTTCTATTTCCATTTTCAGGGCTTGAACAGTTTTATTTATTTCCTTTACTTGTTTAATTGTACCTTCCTGTATTTCTTTAAGGAATTTATTTGTTTTCTTTTTAAAGACATCTACATGATGATTGTATTTTCTTGTATTTTTCAGAGATGTATTAATTTCCACTATCATCTTTATAAGGCCACTATTATCTTTATAAGATTGGATTTATGGTCATTTATTTGTGCTTCAGTTGTGCTTGCATATCCGGACATTGCTCAAGTAGGATAGCTGTGTTCTGAAGGTGTTTTTTTCTGGCTTTTTTATTGTGTTCTTTAGAGGGTCTTTATCCCCTGGATGGCTTTAGTCTCTGAATGTTCGGTTGTAGCAGGTGTTAGAAGGGAACCTAACCTCAATGGTACAGGTGTCCAGGGGTTCTTCAGTTCTATAGTTCTGAATCAGCAGGTCTGATGTAGGTGGGCTGAGAGGTGGCCTGACAGTGGAGGTCCCAAAGGGACAGTAAGAAAAAATGGATTTAGGAAGGTAATCTAACCTATATGGTTCTGGATCAGCAAGTCTGACAATGTTGGGCAGAGAGATAGTGGGACAATCCACTCTTGATTTTAGGCATACTTATGGCCTGTATTAATAACATCTTTCTGGCCGTGTCATTAAAATGGAATAGAATGAAGAATCAAGTATTAGTCCCTATACCAGAAGTTATCTGAATTTAAAAAAGAAGAAAAAAATTATACACTTGAAAAAAATATCTTCACAAATGATGCTGATAAAACTACACATCTACCTGTAGAGTAATGAAATTAAGTCATTACCTTTTACCTAGCAAAATGCACAACTTCAAATTTCAAGAATTTCAACATAACATCTGATACCATGAAGCTAATGCAAGAGAAATGAGACAATATTACTGAACATATAGATAAGGAAAGACTTTCTTAATAGGATCCTGGTAGCAACATCATTAGAATCAACAATTGACACACCAGAACACGTGACACACACAAAAAAACTTCTATACAGCAAAGAAAATCTTGATGAGTTAAGAGGCAATCAACTGAATGGGGAAAAAACATTTACTAGCTATACTATATTTTTAATTTTAATCACTTTTTTATATTTCAGATTTTGTCTCCCTTCCAGTTCACCCCTGACTGTTCTACATTCCATACTTCCTTCTCCCCACCCCACCCCTGTCTCCACAAAGATGTCCTCACGACTCCCTACCCAACCAGACCTAAGTATCCAAAATTTAGAAAGCAATCAAAATACTAAACTTTAAGAAAATAACAACCCTTATGACTAAAGATGTTGAACATTTCTTTAGGTGTTTCTCAGCCATTCGGCATTCCTCAGCTGTAAATCCTTTGTTTAGCTCTGAACCCCAACTTTTCATAGGGTTATTTGTCTCCCTGTGGTCTAACTTCTTGAGATCTTTGTATATTTTGGATATAAGCCCTCTATCTGTTGTAGGATTGGTAAAGAACTTGTCTCAGTCTGTGGGTTGCTGTTTTGTCCTAACAACAGTGTCCTTTGCCTTACAGAAGCTTTGTAGTTTTATGAGATCCCATTTGTCGATTCTTGATCTTAGAGCATAAGCCATTGGTGTTTTGTTCAGGAAATTTTCTCCAGTGCCCATGTGTTCGAGATGCTTCCCCACTTTTTCTTCTATTAGTTTGAGTGTATCTGGTTTGATGTGGAGGTCCTTGATCCACTTGGGCATAAGCTTTGTTCAGGGTGATAAGCATGGATCGATCTGCATTCTTCTACATGTTGACTTCCAGTTGAACCAGCAAGATTTGCTGAAAATGCTCTTTTTTCCATTGGATGGTTTTGGCTCCTTTGTCAAAAATCAAGTGGCCATAGGTGTGTGGGTTCATTTCTGGGTCTTCAATTCTATTCCATTGGTCTATCTGTCTGTCTCTGTACCAATACCATGCAGTTTTTATCACTATTGCTCTGTAATACTTCTTGAGTTCAGGGATAGTGATTCCCCCAGAAGTCCTTTTATTGTTGAGGATAGTTTGAGAAATGTTCAACATCTTTAGTCATAAGGGAAATGCAAATCAAAATAACCCTGAGATTTCACCTCACACCACTGAGAATGGCTAAGATCAAAAACTCAGGTGACAGCAAATGCTGGCGAGGATGTGGAGAAAGAGGAGCACTCCTCCATTGTTGGTGGGAAATCAGTCTGGAGTTTCCTCAGAAAATTGAACACTGAACTACCTGAGGACCCAGCTATTCCTCTCTTGGGCATATACCCAAAGGATGCCCCAACATATAACAAAGACACATGCTCTATTATGTTTACAGCAGCCTTATTTATAATAGCCAGAAGCTGGAAAGAACCCAGATGCCCTTCAACAGAGGAATGGATACAGAAAATGTGGTATATTTACACAATAGAATATTACTCAGCTATAAAAACAATGACTTTATGAAATTCATAGGCAAATGGATAGAACTGGAAATTATCATCCTGAGTGAGGCAACCCAATCACAGAAAAACACACATGGTATGCGCTCATTGATAAGTGGCTATTAGCCCAAATGCTTGAATTACCCTAGATGCACAGAACACTTGAAACTCAAGAAAGATGACCAAAATGTGAATTCTTCACTCCTTCTTTAAAAGAGGAACAAGAATACCCTTGGGTGGGTATAGGGAGGCAAAGTTTAGAACAGAGGCAGAAAGAACACCCATTCAGAGCCTGCCCCAGATGTGGCCCATACATATACAGCCACCCAATTAGACAAGATGGATGAAGCAAAGTAGTATAGGCTGACAGGAACCGGATGTAGATCTCTCCTGAGAGACGCAGCCAGAATACAGCAAATACATAGGTGAATGCCGGCACCAAACCACTGAACTGAGAATGGGACCCCCGTTGAAGGAATCAGAGAAAGGACTGGAAGAGCTTGAAGGGGCTTGAGACCCCATATGACCAACAATGCCAAGCTACCAGAGCTTCCAGGGACTAAGCCACTACCCAAAGACTATACATGGACTGACCCTGGGCTCCAACCTCATAGGTAGCAATGAATAGCCTAGTAAGAGCACCAGTGGAAGGGGAAGCCCTTGGTCCTGCCAAGACTGAACACCTAGTGAACCTGATTGTTGGGGGGAGGGTGGTAATGGGGGGAGGATGGGGAGGGGAACACTCATATACAAGGGGAGGGGGAGGGGGAGGGGGATGTTGGCCAGGAAACCAGGAAGGGGAATAACAATTGAAATGTAAATAAGAAATACTCAAGTTAATAAAGATTAAAAAGAAAAAGAAAATAACAACCCATTTAAAATTGAAACATGTAAATAATCAAAGAGCTCTTAGAGGGTCAATTGTTTGGCAGAGAATGTAGGAAAAGAAACAGAGTCGAGTTTACATGAGGGGAGGGGAAAGACTGTGAAGGAGAGAATAGAAATCAATGCGGACAGCTTTTGGGTATGGAAAACTCCTGAGAATGTGTCAGATAGAGGGTGACTAGCTGAAATTCCTAAAAACAGTGAATATGGAGACTAATGAGGTCACCTCCTATAGTCAGGCAGGACTTCCAGTGGAGGGAGGGGGACAGCAACTAACTCATAAAACCTTCAGTGATCTTCCTCTCAGCTACCTTCAAGAGTGAACAAGAAAGGACAGCCTGAGCTGACCCTTACCAGGTCCAAAATTTGTTCTGCCTGTAAGAAGTAGAGGGGGAAAGATAGAACAGAAACTGAAGGAATACCCAAGAAATGACTGACAGAACTTGAGAACCATCGCATGGGAAAGAGCCAACCCCTGACACTATGCTTCTATATCCTAACAGTATTCTGAGAGTATTCACCCAGCAGCTGGCAAAAAACAAATGAGATATCCAGAGCCAAAGAATCTGCAAACCTCAGGAAGTCTTACAGAAGAATGGAGGGAAGGAAAGATGAAGCTGGAGTAATCAAGGGCATCATAAGAAGACCTACAACATAAAATAACCTGAGGGAATGGAGTTTCACACAGTCTAAATACCAACCAAACATATGCATGGGCTGAATCTAGGCTCCTTACTCATATGTAGCAGATATGCAGCTTGTTCTTCATGTGGGTCCTCTAGCAATTTGAGTAGAGGATGTATCATCCTCTTGTACATCCTTTTTCCCATTGCTGGGCTGCATTCTCTGGCCTTGGTGGAAGAAAATATGCTTAGTCTTTATGACCTGAGGTACCAGCACAGATGAGAGAGAAAGCCAAGATGTCTGCAAGCAGTTGAATGCAATGTGAAAATGTGTTCTAGACAAAAGAGGATATTGTACACCTCCTATGAAAAATGAAATTGAGAAATTACAACTAATTGGATAAAACTAGGATTTATTATTCACAGTGAGATAATCTGGAAACAGACATGTATGGTGTGTTTTGTTTCATTTGTGTATATTAACTTTAAACATGCAGATATGTATTTTCTAATCAGAAAACCCAGAGAAGACAGAAAATTACTAAGCAGATTTTGTGGCTCCATTTGTTACAACTATTCATTTCTTTCATTGGGGTGTGAGATCTAAGGTTATATGTGATATAAGGCTACATGTTTAGATTGCAGTTAAAAAAGTATATGGTTTAAGAGAGGGATAGTTATAGATTCTCTCAGAAGATAAATGGCTTCTGCAGTGCTGAGTAATTAGATAAGTTTCCAGGATCAGGCATGATTTCACTCCTGTTGAGGAGAACTTGAATTCAGAGAGTTTGTTAGTAATTGTGAATTATGCATGAAACTATAGCACCTTTATGGATATAATGCCATGCTTGTCATTGTAGTTCATATGTGTCATAGCTACATAGGAATGTTTGTTTCTGCCTTCTGTTAGAAGCTTGTATGAGGAACCTCCTTTGGAGATATTGGTCATAATTGTCCTTTCAGTACTTTGTTTTGCTAGTTTCTACAAAGTGTTGTCTTCAGCTTTTTGCACGTTCTGATATGAAGTAGGTTAAGGTTATTCACTTTCATCTAGACATATGTTCTCCTTTTATGTAATACTATATGTATTATTGTCTCGTCCCAGTTTTGTTTTTCAAATTTGCTTTTGAAAAGTTTGGTTATGTGTCCTAGGGTTTGTTCAGTATTTTCTAAATGTGAATTTATGTCTTTCTATGTAATTATATTTCCAAACATGACTTATTTTGATATATATCTCTGCCATTTTCTATTTCATTTTTGTCTTTGACTTTATTGTACATATGACAGACACATACATTCATGAAGATGTATTAACTTTCCCCAAAGTTTTCATTCTCCGGATTGGATATTCTTCTTTGTAACTGTCTTCTAATTGAATGGCCGCCTTTTACAGCCTCCATACTGTATTCAAAACTACACAGTAATAGATTTCCTTCAAAGTTTTGCAAGATTTTTCAGTTCTAGAAAATTGAGAAGATCTTATCTTATACTTTATATATAACTCATAATATTTAATATAATTTATAGAGAAGTTGCATTAAAATTACTAGCTACTAACCACAGTTATGTATTCTCTTGGTCCTCTCTTATGTTTTCTTGATAAAAGTTAGTGTTTTCTCATTTTTTAGAATACCAGTTCATTTAGAGTACCAATTCATTTAGAATTGTACCTTGAATAATGTAGATAAATTTTCTGCAAACTATTTGAAGTTAAGCATGCATTTATGATGATTTTACTTACAAGCAGAATCCATATTAACTTATACATACTTTTGTAAGTTAACAAATTAAAAGAAAAATGATTGACATTTCTCATATTACTCTGCTCTAAATTGGATTATAAAAATATCTTTCTCCTTTTCAATGTAATCATATTAGGAATCATCTGAGAGTGTCTTAGCTCTCCGTCATGTGATATGTGATAAGCATGTGGAACTCATAAGTAAAACCAATAGTCTTGTAGAATCCTGATGGGAGGTGAATGTGCCAGTGGTAAGATGATTGCTCTGGTATGAATAACTAAAAACTTCCATTACGTTCTTCAGTCATTGAATATTGAAATGTATATTAGTATCAAAATATTATGGCTAACTCTGATTTATCTGATCCTATTGGTAACTATTTGGATGATTCAAGGATTATAATGCATGTAGTAGTTAAACTAGAATTCAGTAGATGAATTTCCACTAAGGTCATAACATTTCCAAGGCAATATTTAAATAAATTTTGATCAGAATTTTGTTACTAGAAAACATAGAGAATTTACAATTTTAGAATTTGCATATTCCCCTAATATGATACTGTACTCAGAAAATGAACTATAGAGTAATGAATACAGAGGGATATATTTTGCTGATTATATATTTTACCAATAAAATATATTGTAATATTTGAATAGAAATGCTTAATCTTATATTTATTACCAACCATCTTATTTTGCAAATGAAGTACATATTGGTTGCAACAAGATTCAGTAACATTTTCTAATGATAACTAAATAAAAAACTTATTTGTTAGTATACAGTAAAGTGAGTTCTTTATAAGATATAGAATAAATGTGAGATACATGATTTCATTATCATAAAATACTTAAGAGCCTCTTTTATTTCAGAAAAGTTTGAGTGAAAAAAGACATTTTTTTTTACAATTTTGATTAGGCTATAATAGCAATTATTCTCATCCTTCCAAATATGTTTCCGACAGAGGATTACACTAAAATAAAGGATTCAATGATGTGGTTGTATTTGACAGCATGATGCATGAACAAAAAACTATTCTGTCTTTTGTTCAACTGAAAACTTTAATAAACACTTTTGAGTAAAGAAGAAATACCCTTAAGAGAGACAATAAAATGCTGTATTTATTGGAACCAGCTATAATTCTATATGCTGATAAAGAGACAAATTCAAGGCACTTTTTGCCAAACCACCAGGTAAGTGGGACACAGTAAGAATCTATTGTTCTCACTGTTGTAATTCTGCACTGAAGCCACAAACTGCCCACAGACAGCGCCTGAGCCTGACTCGATGCAGTATTTAAGTAGGCCAAGGAAGTAAGGGAAATGACTTCTCCAGTTGGGTAAAAGGGGTAGAACTAAATTTTGGAAGATGTCTATGCAATTTTGTTGGCAAGGAAATGTATCTGAAATGTCTGCAAAAAGCATTTAGAAAAAACCTTCTAGCTTTAAATAATGGAGCTATCCAATAACTGGAATGATTCTGAGGCAAGTATAATTTAAAGCTTAAACGTATTTGAGGAAGTAAGTTCCTAATCTTCCAGTCTCCCATTTCTGTTTTTATTATTGGGGGTGATGGAAACCATAACACAGTAAATTTTCAAAAAAAAAGTCCTGATTTCTTACTCCTTTTTGGCTAACAGATACAATTGGGAAGCATAAATACAAAGTCATACACTACAATTATTATGCTGGGAAAGTGGCTTAACACTGGAATTTAGAGTTTACTTAAATACAAATGACTAATAAGTGAAGAAAACTAAGATTATGTAAACATCAACCATTGTAAAGTGAAGAATGCATACACCTTTTAGTAGGCTCTCACTCAGAACAAAAAGTATGGTATTCATTCATTAATAAGTGTATATTAGCCCAAAAGCTCGAATTACCCAAGGTGCAATCCATAGACCATAGGAAGCTCAAGAAGAAGGATGACCAAAATGCAGATGCTCCCACCCCTTCTTAAAAGGGGGAACAAAAGTATCTCATAGGAGGAGATATAGAGGCAAAGTTTCAAGCAGAGACTGAAGGAATGGCCATTCAGACCCTGCCCTACATGTGGCCCATATATATCCAGCCACCAAAACTAGATAAGATTGATGAAGCTAAAAAGTGGATGCTGAAAGGGACCAGATATAGATCTCTCCTGAGAGAAACATCCAGAGCATGTCCAATACAGAGATCAGTGCTAGCAGCAAACCACCGAACTGAGAACAGGACCCCCTTTCGGACAATTAGAGGAAGAATTGAAAGAGCTGAAGGGGCTTGCAACCCCATAAGAGAAGCAACCAACCAGAGCTTCCAGGGACCAAACCACCAGCCAAAGACTATACGTGGACTGACCCAGAGCTTCAACTGCATATGTAGCAGAGAATAGACTTGTTTGGGTGCCAGTGGAACAGGAAGTCCTTGGTCCTGCTGAGGTTAGACCCCCAATGCAGGCAAATGTCCAGGGAGAGGGTAAGGGTGGTGGATGTGGGGGAACACCCATATGGGGGAGGGGAGCAGTTGGGGGCTTATGGACAGGAAACCGGGAAAGGAAATAACATTTGAAATGTAAATAAAGAAATATATCCAATAAAGCAAATAAAATTTCAAAAAAAATTGCAAATGGTCATAAAATCCTACTCTTACCAAAAAAGAAATTTAAAGTTTATAGCTGCTAAAAGAGACCTAGGACGAGTCACATACTTAGGAATAGTTAGTTGGACAGCACCAAATAGGCTACAGGCATTCTTGGTTTTTTTTTGTTTGTTTGTTTGTTTTGTGTTTTCTTTAGCTTGGTTTTGTTTTGATTAGTTTTAAGAAAAAAGAGTAAGACATAACGGAAAACCATCAACGTGATCCATTATATAAACAAACTGAAAGAACAAAACCACATGATCATTTCATTAGATGCTGAGAAAGCATTTGACAAAATTCAACACCCCTTCAAGATAAAAGTCATGGAAAGAATAGGAATTCAAGGCCCATACCTAAACATAGTAAAAGACATATACAGCAAACCAGTTGCTAACATTAAACTAAATGGAGAGAAACTTGAAGCAATCCCACTAAAATCAGGGACTAGACAAGGCTGCCCACTCTCTCCCTACTTATTCAATATAGTTCTTGAAGTTTTAGCCAGAGCAATCAGACAACAAAAGGAGGTCTAGGGGATACAGATCGGAAAAGAAGAAGTCAAAATATCACTATTTGCAGATGATATGATAGTATATTTAAATGATCCCAAAAGTTCCACCAGAGAAATACTAAAGCTGATAAACAACTTCAGCAAAGTGGCTGGGTATAAAATTAACTCAAATAAATCAGTAGCCTTCCTCTACACAAAAGAGAAACAAGCCGAGAAAGAAATTAGGGAAACGACACCCTTCATAATAGACCCAAATAATATAAAGTACCTCGGTGTGACTTTAACGAAGCAAGTAAAATTGGGTTGAAATGAAAGTAGAATCTTTGAGAAATTAGGCAAAGGAAAAGAATATAACCAAAATGTGTTCTATATTTTTCTTAAACGCATGGGAGTAGTCATATTGGTTATTACAAAATAAATTTAATTCTCTGATTTGCTTAGTTTCATAGTTGTACAGCATATAAAAAGTTACTACTAACGTGCATGACTATTAACTCTCAGGTGATTGGAATACCTATCGACTAGATAATTCTGAAAACTTATGCCACTGATATTTGAAAGTTTATATATGGATTGAAATAACATTGAACCAAATATGTACTTAGAAAACACACATAAGCTTATCACCACCAAGAGAACTATACATCTACTCAAATCACTATGTTATTAACTTAGTAGAAGGACCTTTAAGGAAATGAATAAATTATGTTCTAATCCAATGACTTTCCCCAAAGTCCCTGAAAGTTAAATTGTAGCAATTTTATTAACAACATTCTGAACAGTTTTATGTTTAAGTATTGAATCATGAAATCTCTAAGGTATCCAGTAACTCTGAGAGTCATTGCTTATAAGAAAACATTAATATTAATTATCCTTTTACTGAAAACATATTTTACTGCTTAATTTGTGCTACTTTTCTTCATCCTGTGAAAGTTGACTTTTACCCAATAAAGACAATGAGTCTGTTCTCTTCACAGTTTCCAAAGATTTTGTTTAATAGTTAGATGTAATTTCTCTACTCTTTCTTCCTTGGTCTGCCTGCTGTGTTTGCTACTGTGAATAGCTCACTCTTTAAACCCATATCTTTTGACAGTCGCATTAATATGCCCCAGCATTTGCCTTCTATCCCCAACAGTTTCCTCCAACTTCCTTTCATCTCTTTTTCTCCTTACATAGCACTCATCAGTGGGCTACACTTTTATTACATTCATTCTCTCAATTATACAGCTTCTCTTATGTAGTTGAATTCCAAACCTTAGCACCTGAAACTGCTCATTGTGTGATATTGACCATTCAACTCCAGCTTCTTACTATAAAGAAATTATATCATGTTCAGATTTCCAGTTTTCCTTCTTCCAATGAAGCATATCTCTCTTGTTAATTCCCTTAATTAACTGTAGGAATATTTAGCCTTTTAAATATGTCCCCTCCTCATTGCTTACCTTCTTTATTTTATGATGTTTATAAAAGCAACTTAAGGAAGACAAACTTTATTTTGGATCAGTCTTTAAAATTTAATCCATTATGGTGGAGGAAATCAAGGCTGAGGGAGGTTAAGGTTACTGGCCATGTTTTATTCACAATCAGAGAGCAGTGAATGAGCGTATGCATAACTCTTAGCTCCTTTTCTAAACTTATGTAATCTAGAGTCCCAGCCAGAGAATTTTGCTACCTGGATTCACTTCAACCAATAAAATCAAGATAGTTTTTCAAAGACACATGACCCATCTGCCAATTATTGTACATATTATCAGGATAATGTGTGAGACTAACCATCATATCCTTTCTCCTATCATAAGCACACTTAGCCACCTGCTGTTTAGTAAGTTCTCTTGCTCTATTCTCCTTACTCTTGAGGGGGCTCATTTCACTCTACATTTCATTTTAGTTTCTGGTTCTGCCTTACTGACTTACAATATTTACTTCATCTCCATTTTCTCTAAGCATCAATGTAACTTTGAATATTTGACTCTAACATAGAAAAATTCTAAAACAACTGATTTTAAGATTTCAATATGCAAAATAGGGTTATATTCCACTAGACAGAATTCATACATGTAAGTACATTTTATTTTTTGGTAAATTTGTAGAAATAAGATTTTTTTTCTTTTCATTAAAAATCAATTTCCCACCACATATAACATTCAGGGGAAACAAAAAGATATAATAAGGTAAGGCAAAATCAATATATTGGAATAGGAAAATAATAAGGAAAAGAGACCAAGAAAAGTCACAACAAACATATATAGATGTATAGACCAACACTATGAAATCTAATGAACACACTAAACTGTAAGCCATCTGTATTTAAAGCACCTCAGAATACACTGTTGAGTCTGTTTTCTCTTGGCCACCCACTGCTGAGCATGCATCCTGGACTGAAGAGTAGTTTGTATTCTCAGTGAGGCTCACTTGAAGAAAACTAAGTTTCCATTTGCAAGTAGCTATCCATTAAAGATAGATCACTTCTGGGTTAGGGATGGGACATGTCACTACTATCTCTCCCTTTAGCTCCAGGAACCTCTATGGTATAGACTCATGAAGTTACAGTGCATGCTGCATATGTTTCTCATAGTTCATATGAGCCTTACACATGTGCATTTAGAAGGCCTTGTTCTCCTGTTGTGCTCCATCTCCTCTGGCTCTTAAAAGTCTTCCCACATCCCCTTCCACAGAGTCTTCTGAGCCCTGAGCACAGGGATTTGATAGAGGACATCCCACCTAGGGCTAAGTATTTCAAGTTCTATTACTCTTCACATATTTTCTTAGTGTGGATCTATGTATCCATATCTGCTCCTATCTGCTGCAGGGGCAAGTTTCTCTGATGAAAGCTAAGCAAGTCATTGATCTAAGAGAATATTTTTGAATTACTATTATAATTTTTAGAACAGTAGTATTTAGTTTCCATAGGTCCCTGGGCTATCTAGTCTTAGGTTCTTGGTCACCCAAGTAGTATCAGGTATGGCTTCCATCTTGTGGAGTGGTCCTTAAATAAAATCAGAAGTTGACTAGTTACTCCCACAAGTTTTGTGCCATCCATTACACTAGAATTCTTACAAGCAAGATCCCACTGTAGATCAGGGGTTTTGTAGCTGGGTTGGTGCTAAGTACATGGCTACACTAAAGACAATAGAACAAAAGGATAAAGTCTCTCTAGGCACCAGATCAATTTCCCTATGTTCAAAGAGTTGAACGGGTCTTTTCAGCAATGGGTCCATAATGTTAGTTTGTGGAGGACAACACATTGTCATGAAAACAGCCTAGGTTGTTTGGGAGTTCCCAAGAGCTCTTTCTGACCAACAGTTCAACTATAGTTTATCCAATCCCAGAACCTCTAGCTTTATTTGGTGACAAGAAATGTCTTGTTTGGGCTTTATCTCCCCAATTAATTAGTAATTTCACCTGTGTTACCTTCAAATCCAAATAATTTTAGGAAGTTTCAATTGTTTTAGGTTGCCATGCTATCCATGAAATGGCCTTTAATTTTAGTTGTCTCTGCCTGTATTTCCTGCCTTATATACTTTTTCCTTTAATCTCTCCTTGGCTCTGCCATTCTATCACACATAGAATGTGCAAATGTATCACATTTTTCTTTACCCATTCATCTGTTGAGGGGAATCTAGGTTCTTTCCAATTTCTGGTTATTATGAATAGAGAGAATCAATAAACATGTCTGAGCATGTGTCTCTGTGGAAGATGAAGCATCCATTGGGTATATGCCTAAGAGTGGTGCAACTACAACTTGAGGTAGATTGATTTCAATCTTCCAAAGGAACTACCACACTGATTTCCATAACTTTGCAGTTCCTTCAAAATGGATGAGGATACGCCATATCATCTCCAAAATAAGCTATTTCTTCATTAATCACCTTCATTTTGATAGTCGTAAGAAAAATCTTAGTGTAATTTCCATATGCATTTCTCTTATTATTCAAGATGCTAGGATTTCTTTTCAGTGTTTCTCAAAGATTTGAAATTCCTTTTTGGAGAATTCACTATTTAGTTCTTTGCTTTTTTAATTAGGTTATTTGTTTGCTTGATATCTACTTTTTTGATTTATTTATATATTTTAGATATTAGCCATTTGTGAAATGTATAATTAGTAAAAAAAAAAATCTTTTTCCATTTTGTAATCTGCTTCTTTGTCCCAATGATAGTGACCTTGGCTGATCATAATATTCCCAGTTTCATGAGATGACATTTATTAATTGTTGATCTCAGCGTTTGTGCTAGCAGTTTTCTGTTTAGAAAATCATCTCCTTTACCAATGAATTCTAGACTATTTCTCACTCTCCCTTCCTTTGTTTTCAGTTTTTCTTGTTTGATATTGGTGGCTCTGATTAATTTGATATTAAGTTTGTACAGTGTGATAATTATTGATCAAATTGGATCCATCCAGATTGACAAGCATAATTTATTGGAAACTCTCTCTTTTTATTCAGTGTGAATTTTTGGCTTCTTTATCAAGAAAAAAAAACCAGGTGTCCATAGGAGTGTAGAAATATGTATGGTTCTTCAATTAGAATACTATATCTGTTTTGCACCGGTAATTGGTTGTTTTTACTACTATAGCCCTATAGTACAATTTGAAGTTAGAAATGGTAATACCTCTATCAATTTGTTGATCATTCAGATTTGTTTTAGCTATCTTGGTAGTTTTTGTGTTTCCATATGAAGCTGAAAATTTACCTTTTGAATTTTGTAAAGAATTGTGTTGAAATTTTGATGAGGATTTCATAGTATGTATGTGTTGTTATTTGTAAGACAGTAATTTTTTATAATATTAACTATAGAGATACAGTGCAGTGTCTTTCCATTTGTGATATGTTCTTATATTTCTTTAGTTAATGTTTTAATGTTTTATCATATAAATTTTAACCTGTTTTACTTGAGTTACCCCAAGATATTTTACATTATTCAAGGGTATTATAAAGAGTGTTATTTCTCTGGTTTCTTTTTTGTCCATTAATTATTTGTATATAGAAAGGGTATTAATTTCTTTGAGTTAATTTTTTAGCCAACTACCTGTCTGAAAGTGTTAGTCAGCTTCTGAGTTTTCTGGTGAAATTTTAGGCCTACTTATGCATACTAACATATCATCTACAAATAGCAATATTTTGATATGTTTCTTTACAATGTCTACATCTCGATCTCCTTCAGTCATCTTAATGCTCTAGCTAAATTTTAAAGTATAATATTTTATCGATATTCAGACAGTAGACAGCCTTGTCTTTTTCCTGATTTTAATAGAGTTGCTTTGAGTTTCTTTCCATTTAATTTTATGTTGGCTATAGGCTCACCATAAAATGCCTCTTTTCTATCTAGATATGTTCATTGTATATTTAATTTCTAAGAGTTTTTATTTAAAACGGTGAGTTGGATTTGATTAAAGATGCTTCTGCATATAATAATATTATAATGTGTTTTTTCTTTCAGTTTGTTTATATAATGAATTTAATTTACTGTTCTTTTTTTATGTTAAACTATCCCTGCATCTCTGGGAGAAAGCCAAACTTGATCATGTGTATGACCTTATTGGTGTATTTTCTTAGTCTCTGTAAGTATTTTATTGATTATTTTTCCATCTATATTCATTAAAGAAAATGGTCTGGAATTCTTTCTTTGATGGTTCAATGTGTGGTTTAGGTGTCAGGTAATGGTGTCCTCACAAAATGAATTTGGGCAATGTTCACTGTGTTTCTACTTTGTGGAATAGTTATGAGATTATTAAAATAACTTCTGCTTTGAACAGGTACTGAAGTCTCTTACTATCAGGGTGAGAGGGTCAATGCGGGCTTTATTACATATAATAAAAATCATAATACCTTTTGATGGGATTTTTATAATACCTTTGATGAATATATAGTGCTACTTCTATCTTCTGGGTTTTGTGATCTACTTATTTGTTGATTGACATCTAGCTCAGTTCAAGTTCCTTACTATTGTGAATAGGCATGGATGTACAAGTATCTTTGGTGAAAATAGGTCATTAGAAATTTGCTATGTAAAGAGCACATCCCCAAAGCCTACAGAAACTTTTGTTAATCTCTGTCAAAGGACCTCTAAGTACTAACTTAGGATTTGATAAATTCTTTAAACAGGGCTTTAAAGTCATAGTTTTATCGTCATCTGTGACCTGCATAGAGGGCACATTTTTCTGACAGAACTAGGCATTTTATCTTTCCCCTAAGACTTATTATACTTTTTCCAATCGAGAAGTTTTGCTTATGAATTTTATTTTCAAAATAAAAAGGTCTTAGAACTTTAAATATTTTATAATTTCTGTGAAAATTGAATATTTTATTTCTCAGTTTATCTTTATCTGTCTATAATGAATTATATACAACTAAAGTCAACTAGTTAATATTTTCTATATTCTGCCTTTCCTTATTTATCTTAATCAATTTATTAAATGTTTGTTTTCCACATTATGTCAGTAATAATATTACTAAGTTCTGCACCTCCATTACATGCCACAAAGTTTCCCAACCTCCAATTTCCAGTGATATTTCACTTGTACTTGAATCACCTAGTAGACTGTCCACATCCATTTTTTCATTTTCTTACCTCCCTCCAGAGCTCCTCATGCTTAGTTTGAAACCTAGTACTGTTTTCTTTAAAGTTTTGTTAAAGACATTGCCACTAAACTTGTTACGTGATTATGTTTCTATAGGAAAGTCCACATCTGCCTTTGTGTTGAGGTTTGTTTGTCAGATGGCTAAATTTCAGCTAAGCCACAACTTTTCAAAGAAAAGTATAGCCTAGTAAGAGCACCAGTGGAAGGGGAAACTCTTGGTCCTGCCAAGACTGAACCCCCAGTGAACGTGATAGTTGGGGGAAGGGCAGTAATGGGGGGAGGATGGGCAAGGGAACACCCATGTAGAAGGGGAGGGGGAGGGGCTAGGTGATTGTTGGCCTGGAAACCAGGAAAGGGAATAACAATCGAAATGTAAATAAGAAATACCCAAGTTAATAAAGATGAAAAAAAAAAAGAAAAATATAGACAAAATGGAGAGAGAAATGAGAAACCAAAAGAGAGAAGTGAGGAGAAACTAAAACTACTTTTAACCTTAGTGATACAGATAAACAGAAGCTGTTGCCATCTATGCTGAGATACAAGGTACACAGAACCTACACGCAGGAAAACCGAGGTATATCAAGCATGAGATGACTGAGCTACAACCACCCCCTCCCTACATGGCAAGCTGGCACATCAATGCTAATACATTAATACATCTTTGTCAGTAGGTTTGTCCTTATCTTATGATTAATTGGCCAAGTGTTTTGTTTCTGTGTTTTAAATCTCACTCACATTTTCTTTTTCTTAATGCTGTCTTAGGATGATGTGGGGAAAGGTATTGTCGAAATCATCCAGCCCACTTAACTAGATAGAATGCAAAATACACTAAAGACTTCATGGTAGCATGACACCTGAAACAGAACTTCAAAGACTCAGTATTTGGGAGCTTTTCATAGTAGAGTGCTTTTATAACATGCAAAGTACTTAGTTGAATTTCTGGCATAAGAAGAAACGGAAGGTGGCTGTGGTGAGGTGAGATAAAAGCAAGACAAAGGACAGAACATGGGACAGGAAAAGCAATGTGGATTTGGTAAAGCCAAAGAGACTATAATAACTAGTTACAGATTTAAGGAACAAAGGAATCATGAGAAACAAAGGATTAAACAGAACCATAGAAAGGCTCCATTAACCTCCAAAACCTAAGACTTAAGCAGTGTTTACTCATTTCCCCATAATTCTTAAGTATTTTTAGCATAATACATGACATAGAAAAAGAGAGAGAGACATCAAAGTGATCAATGTGACTTCATCATGTAATCTCCTATATAGCTTTATAAAAGAGAAGGCACAGAGTGACATAATAAAGGGGTGTGCTGAGATGTCCTGAGACAGCATGGTAAGAAAGACAAAGGAAAGCTTTGGAAAGCTTTGGAAGTAAGAACTAATGATTTTTTTTGAAGTTCCTCAGTTTCTGAGTTATATGTTCCTTTTCATTTCTGACTTCTTAGGTATTGTCTCTCTGTCTTTCAGTTAGTTTGGCTAAGAGATTTTGTTGATCTTCTCAAAGAACTAGCTCTTGGTTTTGTTGATTTCTTTGTTTTGTTCTCTTTGTTTATAATTGATTGATTTTATTCATGAGGCTATTTCCTCTTGTCTACTCTTCTTGGGTATGTTTACTCCTTTTGCTCTAGAGCTTTAAGTTGAGCTGTTTAGTTGTTAGTATGAGATCTCTCAATTGTTTATGAAGTCACTTAGTGCTCTGAACTTTTCTATTAGCACTGCTTGCATTGTGTCCCATAAATTTGGATATGTTGTGTCTTCATTTTCATTGAATTCTAGAAAGTATTTAATTTCTGTCTTCATTTCCTCTCTGACCAAGTGTTCATTGAGTAGAGTGTTGTTCAATTTCAATGAGTTTGTAGGCTTTCGCTCTGTTGTTATTGTTCTTTTCAAAGTCCAGCCTTAGTCCATGGTCATCTGATAAAATGCAAGGTGTTATTTCAATCTTCATATATCTGTTGAGGCTTGTTTTATACCCAATTATATGGTCAATTTTGGAGAAGGTTCTTTGAGATGATGAGAACAGGGTATATTCTTTTCTTTTAGCATGAACGTTTCTGTAAATATCTCTTATATCCGTTTGGTTTGTAACAGCTGTTAGTTTCATTGTTTCTCTGAGCTGTCCAATAGGCATGGGTTTGAAGTCCCCCACAAATAACACTTATGAATGGTGAAACAAGATCAGGTAAACTAAACAGTTCCATAACCCTTGAGGAAAACGAATCTATTCAATATAGTACTTGAAGTTCCAGTTCAAGCAATAAAACATCAAAAGAATATCAAGGGATATAAATTGGGAAGGAAAAAGTCAAAGTATCATTATTCATGAATGATATGATAAGCAATGCTCAAAATTTTATAATGAATCTCCTACAGCTGAAAAACAACTTCAGCAAAGTGGCTGGATACAAATTAACTCAAAGAACTCTGTATCATGATGAACGAGCTGAGAAAGAAACTAGGCAAACAAAATGATTTGCAATAACCTCAAACTGAAATAAAATTATCTTGGTGTATAACCAAGCAAGTAAGACAATTGTATGATAAGAACTTCAAGCATTGATGAACAAAATTGGATAAGATGATGTCAGAAGATGGAAAGATCTCTCATACTCAGGGATTGCGAGGATTCACATAATGAAAAATGGTCTTCTTACAAAAGACATTGAGAAGGCAACACTCAACTTCATTTGGAAAAATAAACAGGATAGCGAAAATAATCCCAGACAATAAAAGAACATTTGAAAGAATGCACATTCCTGATTTCAAGCTGTACCACAGAGCTATAGTGATTAAAAAACTTGCATTGGTAAAAAAACAGACAGGTTGTTCAATGGAATAGAATCAAACATGGAGAAATAAACCCACGTAGCTGTGGACACTTGGTTTTTGAAAAGAAAGTCAAAATCATACAGGGGAAAAGTAAACAAAACATCTTTAACAAATGATGTTGATCTAACTGGATGCATACATGTAGAAGAATGCAAATAGGTCCCTATTTATCAGACTGCATAAAACTCAAGTCTAAGTGGATCAAATACCTCAACATAAAACTGGAAATACTAAACCTAATAGAAGAGAAAGTGTGAAATACCCTTCAATACATTGGTAGAGGAAATAATTTCCTGAAAAAACACCAAGAGCTCAAGCACTAAGGTGAACAATAGATACATAAAACCCCAGGAAAACGAACAACTTCTGTGAGGCAAAGGACACTAACATTAAGACAAAATGGCAAATAACATAATAGAAGGGGATCTTCATCAACCCCACATCTGACAGTGGGCTAATATCCAAAATATATAAAGAACCCATAAGGTTAGGCTCCAACAAACGAACCAATCCAACTTTAAAATGGGAAACATAGCTAAGCAAAGATTTCTCAACAGAGGAATTTTGAATGGCCGAGAACCACTTAAAGAAATATGCAATGAACTTAGTCATCAGGTAAATGCAAATCAAAATGATCCTGAGATTTTTACACCAATCAGAATGGCTAAGACAAAAATTTCTTTTTATTTTCTTTTTTAGGATTTAATTGTTTTATTTTATTGGATATTTTATGTATTTATATTTCAAATGTTATCTCCTTTTCCCCCCTCTCCCATTCCCCTTCCCCCTTCCCCTGTTTCCATGATGATACTCCCACTCCTACCTACTTCTACCTCAATGCCCTGGAAATCCCCTACACTGGGGAAATGAGCCTTGGCATGACCAAAGGATGACAATGCCATCCTCTGCTCCATATGCAGCTAGAGCCACGGGTCCCCTGATGTGTACTCTTTGGTTGGTGGTTTAGTCCCTGGGAGCTTTGGGGGTGTCTGGTCGGTTGATATTGTTGTTCTTCCTATGGGGTTACAAACCTCTTCAGCAACTTTATTCCTTTCTCTAACTCCTCCATTGTGGTCCCTATGCTCAGTCAGATGGTTAGCTGCAAGCATCCTCATCTGTATCAGTAAGGCTCTGGCTAAGCCTCTCAGGAGACATCTATATCAGGCTCCTATCAACAAACACTTCTTGGCATCAGCAATAGTGGCTGGGTTAGATGGCTGCATATGGGATGTATCCCCAGGTGGGGTAGTCTAGGTTAGGCTCACAACCAAAAATATAAGATAAAAATTTCTATCCACAGCACATGCTCTCAAGGATGAGGAGAAAGGTGAACAGTTCTTCACTGCTGGGCTGGATTGCACACCTGTGTAACTACTCTGGCAATCAGTCTTTCAGTTTCTTAGAAAATTAGAAATTATTATAACTAAAAATGCAGCTATACTACTCCTGGGTGTATCCCCGAAATATGCTCTACCATACCACAAGGAAAAATGCTTCACTAAGTTCATAGCTGCTTTGTCTGTGATAGCCAGAAACTGAAACGGAGATGTCCCTTAACTGAAAAATGAATATAGAAAATGTGGTTCTTTAACATAGTAGAATGCTATTCTGCTACTAAAAACAAGGATTTCATTAATTTTGCAAGCAAATGGATGGAACTAGAAAATATCTTGTGTGAGGCAACCCAGACTGAAAAGGACATACATGGTATGTACCAACTGATAAGTGCAAATTAGCCAAAAAGCACAGAATACCTATGGTGTACTCCACAGACCCAAAGAAAGTAAATAAGACAGAATGCCTAAGCTAGGATGCTTGAATCTCACTTCATATAGTCATAGGATGCAGAGGGAAAGAGGGAACTTGCAGGGAGGGATGATGGGGCAGGAAATGGGGGGCAGGATCATTTGTGGGATGAGACAGTAGAGAGGATTAGAAGGCCTGGAGAATGAATGGAAATCTGTTGGTGCCGTGGTTGGGAGTATGGAAGAAATCTCTAGAAAATGTCAGAGATCTGGCATAAGGGAGGCAGGAGTCAATGTGGGTGACCTTAGCCAAAATGTATAACAGTGGGTGTATGGAATCTGAAGAGGCCACTTCCTGTAGCCAAGGAGGACACACAATGAAGAGATAAGGACATCACTCCACCCACAAATCTTCAACCCAAAATGTCCTGTTTAAAAGAAATGCAGGGATAAAGATTGTGCAGAGCATGAAGAAATGGCCCACTTACACCTGGTCCAACTTGAGACCTTTTCCATGGGCAAGTGCCCATCCCTGACACTATTAATGATTCTCAGTTATGCTTACAGACAATAGCCTAGCATAACTATCCTCTGAGAGGCTCCTCACTGCAGCCAAGTGAAACAAATGCAGATACAGAAAAACACTGAAGGGAGATCAGAGACTCTTATGAAAGACTTGCTGGAAGGACTGAAGGCCCTGAAGGGGATAGGAACTCCACAAGAAGACCCAAAATGCCAACTAACCTTTCCATTTGGAAGCAGATACTGAGCTACCAACCAAAAAACATACACAGGCTAGAGTGAAAACTCTAGCACATATGTCGCAAATGTAAACCCCAGTTTCCATGTGGGTTCCCCAAAAACTTAAGCAGGGGCTGCCCCTAAAGCTGCTGCCTGTCCTTGGAATCTGTTCCCCTTGCTGACTGTCTTGTCTGGCCTAAGTAGGAGAGGATGGACCTAACCCTACAGAGACTTGATGTGCCAGGATGGGAGGCTAGAGGGCTGCGCCACCATGTCAGAGAAGAAAGGGAGAGGGAGGGGAAAGTCTGTGAAGGGGAGACCGGAGGGCAGAAATCAGGATGTAAAAAAATAGATAATTGTTAAAATGTAAGAAATTAAGGAAGGAAGAAAGGCAGACTGACAGATAGGGCAGATCTAAGAGGGAAGTGAAACTATAAGACAATATTTTTTCATCAGGCCACACACATACATATACACAGAAAAGCATAGCGGAGGTACAGTATGATATGGATTATATGATATTGATAACATGTTCCTAAATAGTTTTAACAGAGAAAGTTTTCTAGTGAATTTCCAAATACATCTTATTACATGTAGTGGAAAAATTCACTTAACACTATTTAGTAGAGTATGTCAAAGTCTACCTTTATAAAACTTTTGTCAAGGAGTAAGTACAAAAAGAGATGCATTCCTATCCTCTGTATTGGGGAAGAGACTCTGGTAAATACTGGAAGGTAAGATTATTGCTAGTTATATTTTATATATCATTAGTGACTTTTTACAAAACCTGGGATCTCACTGAAGTTTTCCTGATATAAGAGCACTGAGAGATCTTTGCAGTACTGGTCTAAGTGGTATTATTTACAAGGAACAATATATTAACTTTTCTTAGAGCTTCTCTTTTTTTCTCCAAGTGGTCTATGTAAATTAACTTCCATTTTCTTTTCCTTGATTTCCTTCCTTCCTTCTTTCTTCCTTCCTTTTGTTTTCTTCATAATGAATACATTATTACTCAAAGAGATGATTGGCTTTATGGAATTTTCATGCATATAAATCATTATATGTTGCTTTCAGCCATTATCTCTCCTACATCCCTCTTCTTCTCCCTCTCCCTTACGCCCTTTGTCTCGATATTTTCTGTCTTCCAGAAAGCCATTCTTTTTGCCAGGAACACAATATTAATGTAATACTAGACTTCAAATCTTTAATGAATTAACATGCCTTTATCTGTAGATTTGTCCTTAGCTTGTAAATAAATCACATTTGCTTTTTCTGATTGTCTTCAAACTGTCAGCAAGAATTAACATCTCCATGAATCTTAAATTCATCAGTTACTTTCACTTTCCTAATAAAACCAACCGTTTGATTTTTTTTTCTGTGCAGCCTTCTAATATACGTTAAGATGTGTTAGTATTTCTTCTATCTCTACACATTGATACTACTATTCTGTGATCATAAAACTCATTTATTTATGGCTTGTAAGGAATAGAAAATGCTGTTTATACAATTATGCATATACTCACCATTACCTGAACTGCTTTTAAAAAATTAAACCTATTTAAAAACTGATATAACTACCAATTTTTATTATTCAAACATGTAGAGCATATAAAGTATTTCCCTCATTTTTGTATCCTGCTACAATATGAATATGGCTTGAGTGAATCTTCAGTGATCCATGAGTTGAATTCATTGTTTTGTGTAACATCACCAAGAGGTAGATCCTAGTGAGAAAGCATTAAATCCATGAAGAAATTAAGGTAGTTCTTGTGGAACCCTCAGGTCTCTCAGTCTAGAGTTCTTAAAAAAAGCATGATGCTGACCCTAAAATTTCCATGTGAATGGTGTCATCCCCTTACATGTCCTCCACCACAATGACACCATGATGCTCTTATCAGAAAAAACAAGACGTCATCATCGAGTTCCTTAAATTCTGGAACTATTATCTGAATAAATCTCTCAGTCTCTCTCCACCTCTCTCTCTTTCTCTCTCTCTCTCTCTCTCTCTCTCTCTCTCTCTCTCTCTCTCTCTCTCCCCTCTCTCCTCTCTCTCTCTCTGTCTCTCTCTCTCTCTCTGTCTCTCTCTCTCTCTCTCTGTCTCTCTCTCTCTTTCATGTTTACCATACATAAGGCATCTCATTATAGGAACAGCATGGGACTAATAGAAAACTTACAGATTTTTCTATCAATTCTGATGAATAATTTCACAAAATACAAATCTTGGAAACAAAAAAGATACCTCAGTAACCTTTCTGAATCACTTGTGTTTTGAGAATCCAAGTCTGAGAGGCAAAATTACTTAAAAACATTGTATCAGAGATATCTTTTTGAGCTTTGTTTGTATTTGCTTTGTTCCTAGAGACTTCCTTCCATACACACATAATGTGCTTTGATCACATCTGCCCCATAACTGCCACTTAATTTCCTACGCTATCAGCTTCATGGGCTCCTGTCAGAAATACTCATTGAGTCTCTTTAGTTCTGCCTGTGTCTTCATGGATGTAGGCCCATATAAATGAGTATAAGTAGTCTTTGAGGGGCAAGGGCAAATACATAAGTTAACTGGCTCTAACTTCCCTAGTAGCTTTTTATTACAATAGATCCTCAACTAGAGGTGGGACACTCATAATCACCATTTGCTTTCCCTAAGTGCCAGTGCTTAATTACTGGGCCAGTGTAACATGATATGTGGCTGATGAGGCATTAATCTTAACCAGACATAGGTTGAGAGGTCACAGAAAAAATGAGGCTGTGACAAGTTTATTGCAAGTGATAAGACTTTTTATCCCCTTATTAGAAACAGAGCACACTGGTGATTGCCAGGATCAATACAATTTTACTTGCCAGGTTACAATAGCTCTTTGCAAGCTATACAGGCTATATAAGTTTAATTTCGAAGATCAATTGTCCTGTCAAACTTCTGTATATTTTGGTGAAGTCTAGGAACACGGAAACACAAGATGGCTTAAATGCTTCATTGCCTGAGGCACACAGTTCCCTAGAGGACCCAGACTCTAACCTGAATAACCTAAAACACATGCTTCTCAAGTCAACTAGATCAGGCCGATTTCCCATACCTATCCATGCTGGAATTTTGTCTGATTTGATCTAATGAAGATCTTGCTCATAGAACTAGTCACTTGAGTCCATGTATATAACCAGATTGCCATGCTCCTACATTCTATTTTGTGGTGGATGCCTATTTCTAGCTCTGTAGTCTTTCTTTGCCTGTCCCACGTTGGTCCCTGAGACTTATATAGAAGGGATATGATACAGCACAGATGACCAATTTAGAGCTGAACACTCCACAGTCTCAATTTCTGCACATTGATCAGTTGGGTATCTCTCTATTAATCAGCATCTACTCTAAAAATAAACTCTAGTGAGAACTGAAAGAAGCAGTAATCTATGAGTATATAGGTAAGAACTTAGAAGACAATATGTTGCCATGCTAGTTTATCAGAAAATACGAATAGGTTCTGTCCTGGGCTCAACACCTGGCTTGTCATAGATGCTTGACCTAGCTAACACTAACATAGGCCTTAAACAAACCCAGAATGTTACTTGCTACTCCCACAGTATCCATGCCTCTCTTGCCCCAGAGCACATATCTTACCAGGTATAGATTTGTTGCTGTTGTGTTGTTGTTGTTGTTGTTGTTGTTGTTGTTGTTGTTGTTGTTGTTAGCTGGCTGGTTGGCTTTGGTTTGGCTGGCTGGTTTGTTTAGGTTTTTTTGATTTTTTTATTGGACATACTTTCATTTACACTTCAAATGTTATGCCCTTTTCTAGTTTCCTGTCCATAAACCTCCATTCCATCCCCATCTCCCTGCTTCTATGAGGGTGTTCCCCCACTCAATGACTGGCCCCTTCCCACCTCCCTGCCCTGACATTCCCATATACCTGGGCATCGAGCCTTGGCAGAACCAAGGGCTTCTCTTCTCATTTATGTCCATCAAGCCCATCCTCTGCTACATATGCACCTGGAGCCATGGGTGTGTCCATGTGTACTCTTTGAATAGTGGTTTAGTCCCTGGGAGCTCTGGTTGGTTGGTATTGTTGTTCTTTTGGAGATGCAAACCCCTTCAGCTTCTTCAATCGTTTCTTTAACTCCTCTACTGGGAACCCCATTCTCAGTTAACTGGTTGGCTTTGAGCATCGCCTCTTGTTTTGTCATGTTCTCACAGAGCCTCTCAGGAGACAGGCCCTGTCACTATGCACTTCTTGGCATCAGCAATATTGTCTGAGTTTGGTGGTTGTATAGGGGCTGGATCCCCAGGTAGGGGAGGCTTGGGATGGCCTTTCCTTCAGGCTCTGCTCCAAACATTGTCTGCATATATCCTATGATTATTTTTGTTCCCACTTCTAAGAAAGACTAAATTGTCTGTACTTTGGTCTTCCTTCTTCTTGAGCTTCATGTGGTTGGTTGATTGTATCTTGGGTAATCCGAGTTTCTGGGCTAATATCCACTTATCAGTGAATACATACCATGTATGGTTTTTATTTTTATTTTATTTTATTTTATTTTATTTTGTGATTAGGTTACCTCACTCGGGATGATGCTTTCTAGTTCCATCCGTTTGCCTATGAATTTCATGAAGTCATTGTTTTTAATAGCTGAGTAGTACTCCATTGTGTAAATGTACCACATTTTCTGTATATATTACTCTTTTGAAGGACATCTGGGTTCTTTCAGCTTACAGCTATTATAAAGAAGGCTGCTATGAACATAGTGGTGCATATATCATTGCTATATATTGGAACATCATTTAGTTATATGACCAGGAGTGGTATAGCTGGGTCCTAGGGTAGGTATCTTGGGATCTAGGTACTATGTCCAATTTTTTGAGGAAATTCAAGACTGATTTCCAGAATGGTTGTACCAGCTTGCAATCCCACCAGCAATGGAGGAGTGTTCCTCTTTCTCCACATTCTTGCCAGCATCTGTTGTCACCTGAGTTTTTATCTTCCCCTTCCTATTCTACCCTCTAACTGTTCCACATCCCTTTCTTCCTTACCAATCTCCATAAGGATATCCTTACCTTTCAAACCCACCCCACCAGACCTCCCCACTTCCTGGGGCCTGCAGTCTTTTAAGGGTTAGGTGCATCTTCTTTGAGTCTAAGCCCGGATTCTACTGCTGGAGGCCTCATATCAGTTGGTATATGAAATCTGTTTGGTGGCTCAGTGTCTGAGAGAACTTGAGGCTTCACGTTAGTTGAAACTGCTAGTCCTCATACAGGGTTGAGGGTTGAGGGCTGCTACTCATCTTCTTCCTGCATTTCTGCAATTCAATCACAGGGGTCTGCAGCCTCTGCCCGTTGATTGGGTGTAAATATCTGCATCTGACTCTTTTACCTGCCGTTGGGTCTTTATGGTAGACCACTTTCTGTGAGTACACTGTAGTGTACTCAGACATTGGGGCATCCACTTGAGCTGAATCCCAGTAATTGACAAATGGGGTCTCATGAAACTCAAAAGCTGCTGTGGGACAAAGGACATAGTCAATAAGACAAATAGGAAACCTACAGATTGGGAAAAAAAATCCTCACTAACCCCACATCCAATTAAGGCAAATATCCAAATACATATAAAGAACACAAGAAGCTAACCACCAAAAAAACCAAACAGCTCAATCAAAAAGTGGGGTATGGTATTAAACAGAGAATTCACAAGAGAGGAATCTTGAATGGATGAGAAGCACTTAAAGAAATGTTCGAAGTCCTTAGTGATCAGGAAATGCAAATCAAAACGACCCTGAGATTCTACCTTACAACAATTAGAATGGCTAAGATCAAAATTTCAGGTGACAGCAAATAATGATGAGAATGTGAAGAAAGAGGAACACTCTTCCATTGGTTGAGGGTTTGTAAGCTGGTACAATCACTCCAGAAATCAATCTGGAGATTTCTCAGAAAATTGGGAATAGATTTACCTGAAGATCTAGCTGTACTACTCTTGGGCATAAACCCACATGATTTCCCACCATGACAGAGGGGCCTGTGTTCCAGTATGTTCATAGCAGCCTTGTTTGTGGTAGCCAGAAGCTGGAGCAACCCAGATGCCCCACAACAGAAGAATGGGTACAGAAAATGTGGTTCATTTACACAATGGAATACTAATCAGCTATTAAGAATGAGTACATAATGAATTTTGCAGACAAATAGATAGAACTAGAAAATATCATTCTGAGTTAGGTAACTCAGACGCAAAAGTACATACATGGTATGTACTCACCAGTAACTGTATATTAGTCAAAAAAGGACAGAATGCCCATTATATAATTCAAAGAACTCAAAAAGGTTAACAATAAGAAGAGCCTAAGTAGGATGTCTCAATCCTACTTGGGAGAGAGAAGAAAGCAATGGTGGGGGGTAAGAAATGGCCCTGAGTGGGAAAGGGAAGGGAATAGGAGGAAATGATTGGGTATTTAGTAGAGGTAATAGGGCTGAAGTCCTGGGGGCCAACAGGAAGAATGGAAACAAGCAACTTCAGGAAGTAGGAGGTGGGGGACCCTCTAGAATGTACAAGAGACCTGGAAGGTCCAAACTTTCAGAACTCAAAGGAAGGGAGTGTTGCATGTAATAATTAAACAATCTAAACTATTGTTCTCTATGCTCTAGCAATACGGTTTCTCTGCACCCATGGTCCCCATCAGGCTCAACTTGCAGCAGTTGACTTGCTGTGGAACCGCTCTTATTCCTAGTCATCCGCCCCGTGTAGCTAGCTACCACAAATCCCTGTAACCCAGTAAGTCAAAACTCTAGAGGCTTGTGATTTAGCAGCTAGATTCATATCAGTAAATTCTCAACCTACAAAATGCCCACACAATGAACTCAGAGCCAATTGATATTGAAATAAGCTGCCCAACTAGACAGGACAAATTGTTCTGTATTATTCCAACCCTTCTATGATATCCATACCTGTGTGTGGCTATTTAAAGCTACATGGATTGGGTTTGTTCATTTCTTCCTCCATTTTCTCTCCTTCTGTCCTCTCTGTACTCTCTGTTCCATCTCTAAAACTCTTAACCTGCCTTCTGTTTTCACTGCCCAATCACAGACTCCAGTACTCTACTATACCTGCCTTCACTTGCATATCAACAGTAATCTACACTTCACCCTTTTATCTAATTAAAATGCTCTTTCCTCTCAAATGTATATTCAACCCAACTATTACCATAGTTTAAGTTATAAATTATAAGATACACCTAACACCCAGTTCACCATTTTTGTCAATTAAATAAAGCACTGATAGCTATCTTTCCTAACTTAAAAAGGCTTATTATTCCATATCTGTTATGATCTGGTTTAGCTTATATTTCTATCTGAAACCATCGTTTGAAATTTAGTTTCTTAATTCTAAGTAGCCTGAGTTGGCAATGAGACTATGGTAAGTCTTCAATCTTCCCATAATTCCTGAGAATGACATACAATTACCTGAAAACATAGGAAGCCAAACACAGTGTCCAGAACTGAGACAAATTGTAGAGACAACTGCCTTTCTATACAGTCCCCTGTATCTCAACAAGTTGGAGCATCAAATGTTGCTGTTTGGCCAAGGATCATCTGACAGATCTTTGTAATGCAGAATTATGAAGGATTGATTACCCTCTTTGGCAAGGAAAATCACTCAATTCTTCCACATAGTGTGTCCTTTTTCCAGACAGTAATTAGTCTGTAGATGAAAAGCAATTTTTATCCAGTGGCTACCTTGCCACAATGTTCAATATCACCTTGAGGTTAAGATGATCAGTTTCTTCTTTGAATCCAAGAATAGGGTGTCAGGAACAGATATTTTTCAACAATTGATTAAATAACATTAAAGTCACATTCTGTGGATTTCTGACACTTCGAACACTATATATTTAAAATAACCTGGACTTTTAACTACTTTCAGCTATTTCTAATTAAAATATCTTATAAACGCCATAACAATTAATTCAGAACCGTGAATTTGCTATCTTGCCCTTAATTCATATGCTTAATTATCTAACATCTGTTTGTGATGGCAGTTAAAAAAGGACTGGTTCTAAGTTTTATATTCTTAAAATTTTTGTGTCAGTAGAAGGAATTTTTACCAATGAAAACCTTAATTCTGTATCAAACTAAATTCTGAAGCAATGTAACAAATAATAACTTCAACTTGGTAACAAGTACTCCAATTTCTACCAAATGTGATTATGGCTATATGATCAATTCCAGCTATATTCTTTCTGTTAAATTCTGACCATTTCTAAATTCCTTCAGAAAGACATCCTTAGAAAACTACTTCCTGACCCCCAAGCCCAGGGAACCAGGATGACAACTCTTCATAACTTCTTCCTGCTGAATATGGGCATTAAGATATCTTGACTGGGGTGGAAGATAGGGAAATTTGGTACTTGGTTAGGCCTTAAAAAGACCACATCAACAACTGTTATCAGTCTCTGATGTCTGCACTCTAGCTGGATCCAGGACATCAGGAGTTCAAGCAGGTTAGCTCCTTATCTTTGACGATGAATCTCACCAAATCTTTGCATCTGCAATATACAAATCTCAAAACAAAATTTAAGTATCATCAAGATATCTATAAGGATTGTCTTGGTCTGTGTGGGGTGTACGGATTAGTTAGGTTGAAATTCTGCTTTTTGAGCATGTGGAAGACATTCTTTTTATGTGCCAATTTTAACAATAACCAATTATATGTCTTCATTCATGCCATGTGAGGGATGACACAAAGAACTTTTACCTTTTTTGTTTGATTCTTTTCAATCTAGCTCTTCAGGGCATCCGCCTCTATCAAATCTGATCCAAAAAACACTGGAAGGTATGCAAAGTCTCATCACCTTTTCAAAAACCAAAAAGACAAAGCCTTACTCCCAATTCAGCATGTCCCTTTACCAGCAACCAGGAGAACTTTTGGCTTGACCTCTCTCCCAGAGGAACAATAAAACAACCACAAAACTCAATATCACACCGATTTTGATAAATAAAACAATTCAAAGCAAATGAAGTAAACTAAACAAATACTGGATGTGCTGATTTTTAGACCTTTTCTAATTTGTCATGCCAGGATACTAACCCAAAATACCCATGGAGCCCATGTTTAGAAAGTATGAGTATCCTGCATTCTGTATTATACCATCTTTTTTTGTGATTTTATTTATTTATTTATTTATTTATTTATTTATTTATTTATTTATTAACTTGAGTATTTCTTATATACATTTCAAGTGTTATTCCCTTTCCCAGTTTCCGGGCAAACATCCCCCTCCCCCCTCCCCTTCCTTATGGGTGTTCCCCTCCCAACCCTCCCCCCATTGCCGCCCTCCCCCCAACAGTCTAGTTCACTGGGGACTCAGTCTTAGCAGGACCCAGGGCTTCCCCTTCCACTGGTGCTCTTACTAGGATATTCATTGCTACCTATGAGGTCAGAGTCCAGGGTCAGTCCATGTATAGTCTTTAGGTATTGGCTTAGTCCCTGGAAGCTCTGGTTGCTTGACATTGTTGTACATATGGGGTCTCGAGCCCCTTCAAGCTCTTCGAGTTCTTTCTCTGATTCCGTCAACGGGGGTCCTATTCTCAGTTCAGTGGTTGCTGCTGGCATTCGCCTCTGTATTTGCTGTATTCTGGCTGTGTCTCTCAGGAGCAATCTACATCCAGCTCCTGTCGTTCTGCACTTCTTTGCTTCATCCATCTTGTCTAATTGGGTGGCTGTATATGTATGAGCCACATGTGGGGCAGGCTCTGAATGGCTGTTCCTTCAGTCTCTGTTTTAATCATTGCCTCTCTCTTCCCTGCCAAGGGTATTCTTGTTCCCCTTTTAAAGAAGGCGTGAAGCATTCACATTTTGCTCATCCGTCTTGAGTTTCATTTGTTCTAGGCATCTAGGGTAATTCAAGCATTTGGGCTAATAGCCACTTATCAATGAGTGCATACCATGTATGTCTTTCTGTGATTGGGTTAGCTCACTCAGGATGATATTTTCCAGTCCCAACCATTTGCCTACGAATTTCATAAAGTTGTTGTTTTTGATAGCTGAGTAATATTCCATTGTGTAGATGTACCACATTTTCTGTATCCATTCCTCTGTTGAAGGGCATCTGGGTTCTTTCCAGCTTCTGGCTATTATAAATAAGGCTGCGATGAACATAGTGGAGCACGTGTCTTTTTTATATGTTGGGGCATCTTGTGGGTATATGCCCAAGAGAGGTATAGCTGGATCCTCAGGCAGTTCAATGTCCAATTTTCTGAGGAACCTCCAGACTGATTTCCAGAATGGTTGTACCAATCTGCAATCCCACCAACAATGGAGGAGTGTTTCTCTTTCTCCGCATCCTTGCCAGCATCTGCTGTCACCTGAGTTTTTGATCTTAGCCATTCTCACTGGTGTGAGGTGAAATCTCAGGGTTGTTTTGATTTGCATTTCCCTTCTGACTAAAGATGTTGAACATTTCTTTAGGTGTTTCTCAGCCATTCGGCATTCCTCAGCTGTGAATTCTTTGTTTAGCTCTGAACCCCATTTTTTAATAGGGTTATTTGTCTCCCTGCAGTCTAACTTCTTGAGTTCTTCGTACATTTTGGATATAAGGCCTCTATCTGTTGTAGGATTGGTAAAGATCTTTTCCCAATCTGTTGGTTGCCGTTTTGTCCTAACCACAGTGTCCTTTGCCTTACAGAAGCTTTGCAGTTTTATGAGATCCCATTTGTCGATTCTTGATCTTAGAGCATAAGCCATTGGTGGTTTTGTTCAGGAAATTTTTTCCAGTGCCCATGTGTTCCAGATGCTTCCCTAGTTTTTCTTATATTAGTTTGAGTGTGTCTGGTTTGATGTGGAGGTCCTTGATCCACTTGGACTTAAGCTTTGTACTGGGTGATAAGCATGGATCAATCTGCATTCTTCTACATATTGACCGCCAGTTGAACCAGCACTATTTGCTGAAAATGCTATCTTTTTTCCATTGGATGGTTTTGGCTCCTTTGTCAAAAATCAAGTGACCATAGGTATGTGGGTTCATTTCTGGGTCTTCAATTCTATTCCATTGGTCTATCTGTCTGTCTCTGTACCAATACCAGGCAGTTTTTATCACTATTGCTCTGTAATACTGCTTGAGTTCAGGGATAGTGATTCCCCCTGAAGTCCTTTTATTGTTGAGGATAGTTTTGGCTATCCTGGGTTTTTTGTTATTCAAGATGAATTTGCAAATTGTTCTGTCTAACTCTTTGAAGAATTGGATTGGTATTTTGATGAGGATTGAATTGAATCTGTAGATCGCTTTTGGTAAAATGGCCATTTTTACTATATTAATCCTGCCAATCCATGAGCATGGGAGATCTTTCCATCTTCTGAGGTCTTCTTCAATTTCTTTCTTCAATGTCCTGAAGTTCTTATTGTACACATCTTTTACTTGCTTGTTTAAAGTCACATCGAGGTACTTTATATTATTTGGGTCTATTATGAAGGGTGTCGTTTCCCTAATTTCTTTCTCGGCTGGTTTCTCTTTTGTGTAGAGGAAGGCTACTGATTTATTTGAGTTAATTTTATACCCAGTCACTTGGCTGAAGTTGTTTATCAGCTTTAGTAGTTCTCTGGTGGAACTTTTGGGATCACTTAAATATACTATCATATCATCTGCAAATAGTGATATTTTGACTTCTTCTTTTCCGATCTGTATCCCCTTGACCTCCTTTTGTTGTCTGATTGCTCTGGCTAGAACTTCAAGAACTATATTGAATAAGTAGGGACACAATGGGCAGCCTTGTCTAGTCACTGATTTTAGTGGGATTGCTTCAAGTTTCTCTCCTTTTAGTTTAATGTTAGCAACTGGTTTGCTGTATATGGATTTTATTATGTTTAGGTATGGGCCTTGAATTCCTATTCTTTCCAGGACTTTATCATGAAGGGGTGTTGAATTTTGTCAAATGCTTTCTCAGCATCTAATGAAATGATCATGTGGTTTTGCTCTTTCAGTTTGTTTATATAATGGATCACGTTGGCGGTTTTCCATATATTAAACCATCTCTGAATGCCTGGGATGAAGCCTACGTGATCATGGTGGATGATTGTTTTGATGTGCTCTTGGATTCGGTTTCCCAGAATTTTATTGAGTATTTTTGCGTCGATATTCATAAGGGAAATTGGTCTGAAGTTTTCTTTCTTTGTTGTGTCTTTGTGTGGTTTAGATATAAGAGTAATTGTGGCTTCGTAGAAGGTATTCGATAGTGATCCATCTGTTTCAATTTTGTGGAATAGTTTAGATAATATTGGTATGAGGTCTTCTATGAAGGTTTCATAGAATTCTGCACTAAACCCGTCTGGACCTGGGCTCTTTTTGGTTGGGAGACCTTTAATTACTGCTTCTATTTCCTTAGGAGTTATGGAGTTGTTTAACTGGTTTATCTGTTCCTGATTTAACTTCGGTACCTGGTATCTGTCTAGGAAATTGTCCATTTCCTGCAGATTTTCAAGTTTTGTTGAATATAGGCTTTTATAGTAAGATCTGATGATTTTTTGAATTTCCTCTGAGTCTGTAGTTATGTCTCCCTTTTCATTTCTGATTTTGTTAATTTGGACACACTCTCTGTGTCCTCTCTTTAGTCTGGCTAAGGGTTTATCTATCTTGTTGATTTTCTCAAAGAACCAACTTTTGGTTCTGTTGATTCTTTCTATGGTCCTTTTTGTTTCTACTTAGTTGATTTCAGCTCTGAGTTTGATTATTTCCTGCCTTCTACTCCTCCTGGGTACATTTGCTTCTTTTTGTTCTAGAGCTTTTAGGTGTGCTGTCAAGCTGCTGACATATGCTCTTTCCTGTTTCTTTCTGCAGGCAATCAGCGCTATGAATTTTCCTCTTAGCACAGCTTTCATTGTGTCCCATAAGTTTGGGTATGTTGTACCTTCATTTTCATTAAATTCTAAAAAGTCTTTAATTTCTTTCTTTATTTCTTTCTTGACCAGGTTATCATTGAGTAGAGCATTGTTCAATTTCCACGTATATGTGGGCCTTCTTCCCTTAATGTTATTGAAGACCAGTTTTAGGCCGTGGTGGTCCGATAGCACGCATGGGATTATATCTATCTTTCTGTACCTGTTGAGGCCCGTTTTTTGACCAATTATATGGTCAATTTTGGAGAAAGTACCATGAGGAGCTGAGAAGAAGGTATATCCTTTTGCTTTAGGATAGAATGTTCTATAAATATCTGTTAAGTCCATTTGGCTCATGACTTCTATTAGTCTGTCCACGTCTCTGTTTACTTTCTGTTTCCATGATCTGTCCATTGATGAGAGTGGGGTGTTGAATCCTACTATTATTGTGTGAGGTGCAATGTGTGTTTTGAGCTTTAGTAAGGTTTCTTTTACGTATGTAGGTGCCCTTGTATTTGGGGCATAGTTATTTAGGATTGAGAGTTCATCTTGGTGAATTTTTCCTTTGATGAATATGAATTTTCCTTACTTATCTTTTTTGATGACTTTTAGTTGAAAATTGATTTTATTTGATATTAGAATGGCTACTCCAGCTTGCTTCTTCAGACCATTTGCTTGGAAAGTTGTTTTCCAGCCTTTCACTCTGAGATAGTGTCTGTCTTTGTCTCTGAGGTGTGTTTCCTGTAGGCAGCAGAATGCAGGGTCCTCGTTGCGTATCCAGTTTGTTAATCTATGTCTTTTTATTGGGGAGTTGAGGCCATTTATGTTGAGAGATATTAAGGAATAGTGATTATTGCTTCCCGTTATATTCATATTTGGATGTGAGGTTATGTTTGTGTGCTTTTCTTCTCTTTGTTTTGTTGCCAAGACGATTAGTTTCTTGCTTCTTCTAAGGTATAGCTTGCCTCCTTATGTTGGGCTTTACCATTTATTATCCTTTGTAGTGCTGGATTTGTAGAAAGATATTGTGTAAATTTGGCTTTGTCATGGAATATCTTGGTTTCTCCATCTATGTTAATTGAGAGTTTTGCAGGATACAGTAACCTGGCCTGGCATTTGTGTTCTCTTATGGTCTGTATGACATCAGTCCAAGAATCTTCTGGCCTTCATATTTTCTGGCGAAAAGTCTGGTGTGATTCTGATAGGTCTGCCTTTATATGTTACTTGACCTTTTTCCCTTACTGCTTTTAATATTCTTTCTTTATTTTGTGGGTTTGGTGTTTTGACTATTATGTGACGGGAGGTGTTTCTTTTCTGGTCCAATCTATTTGGAGTTCTGTAAGCTTCTTGTATGCCTATGGGTATCTCTTTTTTTAGGTTAGGGAAGTTTTCTTCTATGATTTTGTTGAAGATATTTACTGGTCCTTTGAGCTGGGAGTCTTCACTCTCTTCTATACCTATTATCCTTAGGTTTGATCTTCTCATTGAATCCTGGATTTCCTGAATGTTTTGGACCAGTAGCTTTTTCTGCTTTACATTATCTTTGACAGTTGAGTCAATGATTTCTATGGAATCTTCTGCTCCTGAGATTCTCTCTTCCATCTCTTGTATTCTGTTGGTGAAGCTTGTATCTACAGCTCCTTGTCTCTTCTTTTGGTTTTCTATATCCAGGGTTGTTTCCATGTGTTCTTTCTTGATTGCTTCTATTTCCATTTTTAATTCCTTCAACTGTTTGATTGTGTTTTCCTGGAATTCTTTCAGCGATTTTTGTGACTCCTCTCTATGGGCTTTTACTTGTTTATTTATGTTTTCCTGGAATTCTTTCAGGCATTTTTGCGATTCTTCTCTGTAGGGTTCTACTTGTTTATTAATGTTTACCTGTGTTTCTCTAAGGGAGTTCTTCACGTCTTTCTTGAAGTCCTCCAGCATCATGATGATATATGATTTTGAAGGTAGGTCTTGCTTTTCTGGTGTGTTTGGATATTCCATGTTTGTTTTGATGGGAGAATTGGGCTCCGATGGTGCCATGTAGTCTTGGTTTCTGTTGCTTGGGTTCCTGCAATTGCCTCTCGCCATCAGATTATCTCTAGTGTTACTTTGTTCTGCTATTTCTGACAGTGGCTAGACTGCCCTATAAGCCTGTGTGTCAGGAGTGCTGTAGACCTGTTTTCCTGTTTTCTTTCAGCCTGTTATGGGGACAGAGTGTTCTGCTTTGGGCGTGTAGTTTTTCCTCTCTACAGGTCTTCAGCTTTTCCTGTGGGCCTGTGTCTTGAGTTCACCAGGCAGGTCTCTTGCAGCGGAAATGTTGGTCTTACCTGTGGTCCTGAGGCTCAAGTTCGCTCGCGGTGTGCTGCCCACTAGCTCTCAGCGGTGGCAGCAACCAGGAAGATCTGCGCAGCCGTTTCCGGGAGCTTCAGTGCACCAGGGTTCCAGATGGCTTTTGGTGTTTTCCTCTGGCATCCGAGATGTGTGTGCAGAGTGCAGTCTCTTCTGGTTTCCCAGGTGTGTCTGCCTCTCTGAAGGTTTAGCTCTCCCTCCCATGGGATTTGGGTGCAGAGAACTGTTTATCCGGTCTGTTTCCTTCAGGTTCTGGTGGTCTTATACCATCTTTAAATCAAACTTCTATTACTATCTGCCTATAAGAAGCAGGCAGGTTCTATCTGTTATACTCTCTGCTTGGATCTTCAGACTTTTATTAAAACCTGCTTATAGCAGGCAATTATCACTGCTCTCTGCTTGGAGCCAGTGAGTATATTTTTCCCTCTGCTAGTTCCGAAATTTCCTGTATGACTCAGGCAAAGTCTGTATACTTATCTACCATTAAAAGCAAATAAACCAAACTTCTATTAAATTAAATCACACTTCTATTAATATCTGCCTATAGGAAGCAAACACATTTTGCTCTCTGGTTTTCTGTCTCAGAGCACTCATAATGTCTCTTCTCACAGCAGGGACCTGATAGACTGTGAGCTGAATCTCCCCCTTTGTTTCTTTGTTTTAAGGTTCCCTTACTTGAGCCACCGCACATGACTCATCTCAGCTCTGCTCACTAAGGTTAAATGTCTAAGTCACAGGCAAAGAATCTTAAATTTCTAATGGATTATTGTGTTGTTACCTATTGCTTTTAATAATTCAAAAACAATCCTCACTATAACTGGCTATTTTCTAGTGATACAGTTTCCCTGCCCCCATAGTCTCCATGTGACTTCTGCCCAACTCTCAGTGGTTCTATCTGCCCTGTATGGCTAGCTGTCATAAAACTTCTCTCTTTCTGTCCTTTCTGGCCTCTCTAAAACTAGCAGCCTGCCTTCCTTTTTCACTGCCCAATCACAGTCTCCAGTCTTATATTACACCTCCCTTCACCTGCATATTGACATCAATCTAAAAGGGACCTAAAATGAAAATGCCTTACAATGAGGAAAGGGAACTTGTAGAGTCCACCTTCAGTAGAAAGACAGGATGAATCAAGTGAAGGCTGGAGTTGCCATCCCACGGTCAAAAAATTTAACCCAGAATTGTTCCTGTCTGAAAGAATGGCAGGGACTTAAATGAAGAAGAGACAGAGAGAATGGTATGGATATTTAAATAGATACCCTCTATAAGTCGTGGGGATTTGAATATCTGGATCCCAGTTAGAATTGTTTCAGAAGGGTGTAGGATTGGTAAAGTTCTTTTCCCAATCTGTTGGTGACTGTTTTGTCCTAATGGCAGGGTCCTTTGTCTTATAGAACAATTGCAACTTTATGAATTCCCATTTGTGAATTCTTGATCTTACAGCATAAGCCATTGGTGTTTTGTTTAGGAAATTTTCCCCAGTGCCCATGTTTTCAAACCTCTTCTCCACTTTTTCTTCTATTAGTTTGAGTTTGTCTGGTTTTATGTGGATGTCCTTGATCCACTTGGACTGAAGTTTGTACAGGGAAATAAGAATCGGTCGATTTGAATTCTTCTATATGCTGACCTCCAGTTGAACCAGCACCATTTGTTGAAAATGCTATTTTTTCCACTAGATGGTTTTAGCTCCTTTGTCAAAGATCAAGTGACCATAGGTATGTAGGTTCATTTCTGGGTCTTCAGTTCTATTTCAGTGATCTACCTGCCTATCTCTGTACCAATAACATACAGTTTTTTTAATCACGATTGCTCTGTAATACACCATGAGGTCAGGCATGGTAGTTCCTCCCAAAAGTTCTTTTTTTTTGTTGAGAATAGTTTTCAGTATACTGGGTTTTTTGTTACTCCATATGAATCCATGAATTGCTCTTTCTAACTCTATGAAGAATTGGGTTGGAATTTTGATGGGGATTGCATTGAATCTCTAGATTGCTTTTGGCAAAATGGCCATTTTTACTATATTAACCCTGCCAATCCATGAACATGGGAGATCTTTCCATCTTCTGAGACCTTCTTTAATTTCTCTCTTCTAAGACTTGAAGTCCTTTTCATACAGATCTTTCACAAGCTTGATTAGAGTCACACCAAAGTATTTTATGTTATTTGTGACTATTGTGAAGGGTGACATTTACCTAATTTCTTTATCACCCTGTTTTTCTTTTGAGTAGAGGAAGGTTACTGATTTATTTGAGTTAATTTTATACCCTGACACTTTGCTGAAGTTATTTATTAGGGTTAGTAGCTGTCTGGTGGAACCTTTGGGGTTACTTAAGTATACTATCATATCATTTGCAAATTGTGATATTTTCACTTCTTCTTTTCCCATTGTATCACTTTGACCTCTTTTGTTGTCTGATTGCTCTGCCTAGGACTTTGAATACTATATTGCATAAGAAGGAAGAGAGTGGGCAGCCATTTCAAGTCCCTGATTTTAGAGGGAATGCTTCAACTTTCTCTCCATTTAGTTTGATGTTGGCTACTGGTTTGCTGTATATTGCTTTTATTATGTTTAGGTATGGGCTGTAAATTCCTGATCTTTCCAAGACTTTTAACCTAAAGGGGTGTTAAATTTTGTCAAATGCTTTCTCAGCATTTAATG
The DNA here is from genome assembly GCF_021556685.1 of Rattus norvegicus. NCBI lineage: Eukaryota > Metazoa > Chordata > Mammalia > Rodentia > Muridae > Rattus > Rattus norvegicus. The sequence goes on along the minus strand of NC_141538.1, from coordinate 36,934,692 downwards.
AGATGATTATGTGTTTTTTTTTTCTTTGACTTAATTTACATAGTGGATTACATTGATGGATTTCCGTATATTGAACCATCCCTGCTTCTATTAGATAAAGCCAACTTTATCATGATGGATGATTGTTTCGATGTGTTTTTGGATTTGGTTTGTGAGAATATATTGAGTATCTTTGTGTCGATATTCATAAGGGAAATGGGACTGAGAAGTACCTAAAGAAATGTTCAGCATCCTTAGTCATCAGGAACATGCAAATCTAAACAACCCTGAGATTCCACCTCAAAACTCACAGAATGACTAAGACCAAAAACTCAGGTAACAACAGATGCTGACAAGGATGCGGAGAAAGTGGCACACTCCTTCATTGTTAGTGGGATTGCAAACTAGTACAATCACTCTAGAAATCAGTGTAGAGGTTCCTCAGAAAATTGGACATTACACTACCTGTGGATCCAACTATACCACTCCTGGGCATATATCCAAATGGTGCTCTAGCATACAACAAAGACACATGCTCCACTAGGTTCATAGCAGTCTTATTTATAATAGCCAGAAGCTGGAAAGAACCCAGATGTCCCTCAACAGAAGAATGGATACAAAAAAATGTAGTATATTTACACAAGAGTACTGCTCCCCTACTGAAAACAATGACTTCATGAAATTCTTAGGCAAATAGATGGAACTTGTAAATATCATCCTGAGTAATGTAGCCGAATCACAAAAAAAAAAAAAAAACATGGTATGCATTCAAAGATATGTGGATATTAGCCCAAAAGCTAGAATTACTCAAGATAAAATCCACAGACCACATGAAGCTCAAGAAGAAAGATGACCAAAGAGCAGATGCTTCAGTCCTCATTAAAAGGGGGAACATAAATACTTAGTTGAGGGGATATGGAGACAAAGTTTGGAGCAGAAACTGAAGGCATAACCGTTCGAAGTCTGCCCCACCTGTGGATTTATCCCATATATGTACATAGCCACCAATACTAGACTATATTGATGAAGCCAAGAAGTGCATGCTGACAAGAGCCTGATATAGCAGTCTCCTGAGAGGCTCTGCCAGGGCATGACAAATACAGAGGCAGATGCTTGCAGCCAACCATTGAACTGAGAATGGGGTCTCCATTGGAGGACTTAGAGAAAGAATTGAGGGAGTTGAAGGGGTTTGCAACCCCATAAGAACAACAATACCAACTAACCAGAGTTCCCAGGGACTAATCCACCACCCAAATAGTATATATGGACACACCCATAGCTCCAGCTGTATATGTGGCATAGGTTGGCCTTGTTGGGCACCAATGGTAGGAGAAGCCTTTTGTCCTGCCAAGGCTGGACCCTCCAGTGTAGGGGAATGTAAATGTTGGGAAGCAGAAAGGGGTAGGTGGTTGGGCAAGGGGCAAAATACAGAAGAAGAGGGGGAGGATGGGATAGGGTGCTTATGAATGGGAAATTGGGAAATGGAATAACATTTGATAGCATTTGAAATGTAAATAAAAACATCGCCCAAAAAGAATTGTTACAGAAGGATTCAGATATGTAGCCTTGTTACAGGAGGAGAGCTTAAGGTTTGAAAATACCCTGCCAACTATATGCCTTCTCTGCTCCCGATTTTTCATCAAGATTGAACACTCAGCTGCTTTCACTACCTGCTACCTCTCATCTCTGTTCCACCTAAGTGGACTGTAGCCCTGTGGAACTCTTTCTTCTAAAGTTGTCTTGGCATGGCACTTTATCTCAGCAGTCAAGAAGTAAACCACATACCAAGCTAGTTTTTACTATAGCTCACAGAATAAAGCTATGGATGACCTTTCTTTGCCAGAAACATATTTAGAGGTTTCCAGTATTATGAAAACTACTCAGTAGGATTAAAATTGCCCCTCCTTTACTTCTCTTTTTTCTATGACTTGGATTCTTTGGCAATAGGGTTTTGAAATCAAAATCCTGGGGGAAAAGAAGAGCAATGGGAACAACCTGTAATGTTTGGACTTGCTCTTATGGGAGCCCACTTAATAACAACTCTAAAAGCTGTAATCCATTTCATGTATCAGTTTGATATGTGATAGCTCTGTTGGCTGGGAAGGATTTTGCCAATCTTCCCATTAAAAGGTAGCTCCATTCTTATACTTGAATATAGTTTAGGCAATGTATAAAGTCATAGGTTACTGTATGGTATTTTTCAAAAAAGGGTTGTGTGTGTGTGTGTGTGTGTGTGTGTGTGTGTGTGTGTGTGAGTGTGTGTGTGTATATGTGTGTCTGTGTGTGTGTGAGTGTGTGTGTGTATGTGTGTGTTTGTGTGTGTGTGAGTGTGTGTATGTGTGTGTATGTGTGTGTTTGTGTGTGGTGTATGTTGGTTGTTCCGCCTCATATTTTGTCCTCAACTTACCCTCCTATCTCCTACTCCATTTATCCACTTATGTTCTCTTACAGTCTTTTCCATCTTCACATCTCCCAGTTCTTCTCTTAAAATCCTGCCATAAGCCTTATTAACTTCCTGATTTCGATGGGCATTTCAATTTAATCTGCACATGTAAAGTTCAAAGGAGTTTCAGCTTATGAAAGGGAATATGTGTCATTTTCTTTCCAGGTTTCAGCTATATCTCAAGGTGGTTATTTCAGGCTTCACCTGTTTGTGTGTGAATTTCATAATTTCACTGCTGTTGAGTGATATCCCACTGTATTTCCACGCCCTAGTGAGTTCTATGATTATGCATTATGTCCTGTTGAAGTACACAACCACCATTATCCCCTAAACATCGGGAGATATATCTGATCATTTCTGCCATTCCTCCATTTTCAACCCCACACTAACAGATATATGGAGCATGTGGAATAGAGTCACATTCACCTAGGGAATCCTAATTCTAAAAACAACAGAATAGAAACACAGGTATGCCTAGATAATAATGCATTCATCTTATGAGATACTTTTTCTTAAAATATATTGTTTACTATTGTATTATTGCATAGAATCTGAATAGAAAATTAGGAGAAGTAGAAAATTGTTTTGTCACCAGTAAAAACTTAGAGATATTTGTTATTTATGTCAGGGCAGGGAGGTGGGAAGAGGTGGGTAGTTGGGAAAGGGGAACACTCTCACACAAGAAGGGGAAGCAGGATGGAATAGGGGTCTTATGGACTGGAAACTGGGAAAGGGAATAACATTTGGAATGTAAATAAAAAATATCCAATAAAAAAGTAAAAAAGAAAAGTTATTTAAATGAATATTACCAAGTACATTCTCAGTTTTTTTTTATATTTTGGATTGGTTTACATGTCTACCAATTACATTATGCAAGAGTTAAATTTTTCGAAATATAATGATGACTTTATCTAGTTTGAAAAGTACATATAAATCATAGGACCCTGGTCCACATTAAAACCAGGAGCTAATTCAGGAAGGACATTGAAAACGCATTCTCACATTCTATTTAACTGTCTCTTAGTTTTGCTAAACAATTAGTTTGGTTTCTGAGGAGAAATATGAGCTGCATTGGGAAGAAAGAAGGAACTTGGATCATTTATTTTTATAGTTAAAAAATACTTTCCTAGTTTAATTTGGAGCATGAAGAGAACATGGATTATTGTCTCTGTAGACAAAAATCTTAAAAATAATCTTCCTCCAAAATGGAGTGCTTTCCTAAGGATAATCTGAACTGTGTCATTTGCTGTAAGTGTGAAAATTAAAGAAGAGGTTATGGTCAGAAATCATATTTGAAAAATATTTTTAAATAATTCCATACATAGCAAGAATTTTATGCAGTAATCTAGTGCCAATTCCTGTTTATCTTTTTAAAAATATTTACAACTTGCTGATCATTTTTGAAAAATGGTCTTTTTCTGCTTTAGCTAAAATAGAGTTCTCATTGGTCACTTTATTTTTTGCCCCTTCTTTCATTTTCAACAGGTTCTGTTTTTAAAATATACGGATACATGTTGTCACAAAATATCCACTAAAAAATTACTTTAAATATATTCACAACATTTACTCCTTGAATTTTTATGTTTCCTATTCAATGTTAACCTCCAATTGTAATTCAAATATAAGAATGTAAAAACATGAGAATTTCAAGTTCATGTGGGTGACCTATGGAGACCCTTTCCAAACATACATGAACACACACACACACACACACACACACAACACACACACACACACACACACACACACACACAGGTGCATGTTCAATTACCCGGGTATCTTTAAATCTAGGAGAGTGATCATTTGGAACCAGGATTGGGGTTTTCTATATTAGCTAGTAAATTTTATTGACTGTAGATGCACCCAATTTCATCTAAAAGGAATGCAAAGAAAAATTCAACAATTGAAAGTACATGATCACTATTTGTTAGGTACAGATAATTTGGATAGGAATTATAGGAGAGCAAAATTTATTATCCGAAATTAAATCATTGGTAAATTTATCTCACTCTCAGTTATACAAGACAAATTTACATTCTATAGACTGTCAGAGGTCACAAGGCAGAAGTTAGGAATGGAAAATTGCCATCAGGTAACTAGGCAGAATTTTCCGTGAACTGAAGTGCAGGAAAAGGCCTTGTGCAGTGGAAAGGAAGGGTGAAGTTCACCACATGAAAAAGGCTAAGAAACCTGACCTCTGAGTCCTCTCCCAGTAGAAAAGTTTACTCTTCTTGCTTTTTAAACTATCAAGTTCCTTTCCTGTTTATTTGATTAGATGAGATAAGATATGCTCTTTGGAAATCCAGTATATCCATCAGTGAATCCTGTTAGGAAGATATTGCTATCATTTCTATTTAATGAGAGAACCCTAGACAGAATAGGACCTGATGATTATATGCCAGCCATACCAACCAAGGTTTAGTAATTGATTTTTTTTTTTGTGCTACTTAGAGTCTGTATCACAAACTTGTTCTCACTTTCTCCAATTTTCAGTGTAAACAAATTGTTTTTGTATGTTTATTTGTATGTTCATTTAATTGAACAAGACTTTCCACTACTATAGAGTAGATCAAATTTTGAAAGACTGTTAGAAGTCAATTTTTACAATAAAGAGAATATTAATATTTCATGTTATCTTTTTATACTTTTCAATGTATACCAGTGTTCTACAAAGATAAAATATATTTTTACATGAAAACATGCTTTCAATTAACAATAAGGTAGAGAGATTATCTTTGAACATTCCACTAAATTTTCTCAGCTTTTAAGTAAAAACTTTACTTTGAGCAAAGGCAATGGGTTACATAAGATCTTGGCCCCTTATCAGAATAAGGACTTTGGCAATCAAAATGCAAAGGAAGCATATGGATCTCTGAAACTCTAAAACTCTAATGCTTATGTTGGACTAACTTATAAAATATCTTCAATATGTCAAAAGATATTTGTATCTCATACAGAGGGTGTTTGTGGACTCTTAGTGAAGAAATAGGACTACATGAACACATTTCACTGAACTAGGCTAAAACAGGGAATTGGACACATACGCTGATCACCTTCTGAAGCCTTGTATGCAGTAGAAATTATTAACAAATTTGGAAGGATAAATCATACATAGATACAGAAAAAACTAGAAAGGTAAAAGGATAGTGGTTATGGGCAATGAACTAGAACTGACCTCAGTTGGTCACTGGGACAAAGATGAAAGTTCACATTCAAGGCCAAGCATGCTGCTATGGATTTGCAGATATCTAGTGTTACCTCCCACGTCGTGATGTTTTCTTCCCTGTAATAGGAAGAAGCATTGACTTCACATCTATAAAGACTTTTTTCTTACCTAATTAATGACTACGGGACAATGAGGGTGAACATTTTTGTTGAACTTAAGTTTTCAAATTCCTAAAGCAACTCAAAGGGTATTTTTTGGAAAGTTTATATGAACATGGCATGTGAATGACAAGATGAAAAGTAGGCACTTATCAGTCACTTAATTAAAATCCTATCATGACTTAACAACACAATTTGACCTATGATCACTGCAAAAACTTAATAGTTTTATACAGGATTCTTGTATGTGTGCTATAAAATATGCTCACTGATGCTTTAAAATACAAAACATTAATCACAAGTGAAATGTATTGGTTAGCTCCAAACTCCAGAAATATAAATTGAAAACTGTGTCACTTCGAGAAAGGTAGATTTATTTATCTATTTTATGTATTGAAATGGAGATGGGCTTCAAACCACAGACTTCAGACAAGATAAGTATGATTCTTCCTTAATATTAGATGGGGGCAATTCCCTCACTATTGTTAATAAATATATATAACTTGAGTGGAATTTATCACATAGAAATAATTGTTTTAAGATTTGATATAAGTTAACTGAATTTTCTAAATCATATTAAGCTACTCGGGAGTATGACCAACAGCTCTGGTGCAGCATGACGATCTCAGTGAGGTTCCACTCCAGTTTGGAAAACTTCCATCCTGTCTCTACATAAAATAGTAGAAGAGGTTCTGGGGATGTGGCACAGTGGTAGAGCACTGTTCTAGCATGAGAAAGATCTTGAGCTCAATACCAAGTACTGGCAAAGCAAATAAGCAAATACAAATGTTAGTGTAGTTTTGGAAGTCCCAGAGACCTGTGAGGTGAGATGTTCCAAGGAGTCAACGTAAGTGATCTTAGGTGAGATACCTAACAGTGGAGGCATGGAACATGAAAAGTCAACCTTCTCTAGCTGGGCAGGACCCCCAGTGGAGGTATATAGACACCAACCTACCCATGAAACTTTCCACCCAGAATCTGTCCTGTCTAAAAGGAAGCAGGGGCAAAGATGGAGCAGAGACTTAAGGAATAGCCAAGCAATAACAAGCCAAGATTCGGACCCATCCTATAGGCAAGCATCGATCCCTGACACTATTAATGAAACTCAGTTTTTGCTTGTATACAGGAGCCTTTCCTCTGAGAGGCTTTACTCAGCAGCTGGCTGAAACATATGCAGACACCCACAGCCAAATATTGAGCATAGATCAGGAACCCTTATGGTAGAGTTGGGGAAAGGATTGAAGACCATGATGGGGATAGGAACCTCTTAGCAAGACCAACAGTGTCACCTAACCTAGACCTCTGGAACCTCTCAGAGACTGAGCCACCAACCAATGAGTATGCATGGGTACAGGTACTTATGTAGCAGAGGACTGCCATGTTTGCTCAGTGGGAGAGGATGTGCCTAATCCTGCAGAAACTACATGCACCAGGGTGTGGGGGGAATACCTTCTCAAAAGTGAAGGTGAGTAGGGCTGGAGAAGGTGAGGGGGAGATTGAGGAGGCAGCCTTTGGGCTGTAAATTAATTTATTAATTAAGAAACAAGAATGGTTTTGATAAAGTTTTGAGTAACTTTTTGAAGTGAACTACTTGTATGAATGGCTCCCATAGCAACGTTATTAGGGCACTAATGCAGTGTATGTTCTGAGGCTGCATCTCATTGGATGGAGTTTATGCTGCCAATAAATAAAAAAGAGATTATATGGTACAGTTCATAGTAGACTGAATTATATAGAGAAAATCCTTTCACTGTTACTTTATTCTCTTTGAAATAATGCCTAGCAATGAGATTGCTGGACAGCATATTGGTTCTGTTTTCAAATCTCCTCATTTAGAACTGTCATCTACAACAGTTATAATACATTGAATTCCTATCAGCTATCTGGAAGAGTTCCCTTTCCCCACATCCTCACTGATAATTTTTATGATATTTTGTTTTTGTCAGTAACAGTTCTCACTTGACCATCATGGTGCCCCATAGCACTTTTCTTTTGCTTTCCCAGTGATTAATGATAATGAACATCTTTTATCTCACTTTTGGCCATAGGTTTTTCCTTTTTGAGAGAATGTCTATTCATACTTTTACCCTATTTTTCCCTGTGTATCATTTCCAAGACTTAAGTTATTTAATTTGCTTATATACTCTGGAATTAACATTTTAGATGTACTTTACAAATAATTCTTTCAAAATTCTGTATGCTTGATGCATGTTCAGTTGCTTTCTAGCTGAATAGAAACCTTTTATTTCAGCAAAGATGTGGGATAAAATTAAATGTGTATCAATTAACAAATATATAAAGAAAATGTGGAATACGTTCATAACAGAATGTTATCTGAAGATTAGAAAACATAATGGAATCATGTTATTTCTGACAGCATGGTCCCAGAATACAAGGTGATATGAATTAAGACAGACACAGAAAGACAAATACCACATGAATTTCTTCTAAGTGGAACCTAAAAGAATGTATTTTATAAAAATTGAAACCATAGTAACAACTGCCAGAGTATGAGGTCTCTGGAAAGAAGAGGAGCCAGGGATAGGCTCATATATTGCTACTATGAGTGTTCGATGGCACAGTGGGATGAATGTAATTATATATTGCAGAATAGAGGGGGAAAGATTGAATACACTTGTCATAATAAATGATAGGTTTCCAGATGATGAATAAGTTAATTCATCACTATCCAAAGTAGGAAGAATTCAAAATACCACATTTTACCTCATAAATACATTCAAGTATAATTTATCAACAAAAGTACACTTTAAAAATATTAGTTGGTATTCTAAAATTTTATTGGCAGAAAATTTAGTTCTCATATTCTATTTTGTCTCAGACATTTTATATTTTCATAAAAATATTATCTCTCAAAACACAGATTGCATTTATATAAAATAATACTAAAATCTAGATAACTGGTAAATTTCCTATACCAAGGATGCCTACTTTTCCCCTTGTTTTAATTTTAATAAACAGAAAATATTCTGATAATACAAATGTTTTCCAATGACCTGCATGGCCCTCGGAAAGTAAACCCATTACTAATTTTTGTACTTTTCCCTTAAGCACTATTTAAAAACAAAATACAGGGTTTTTTTCTGTTTTGTTTTGTTTTGTTTCACTTTCTAAAGACATACCTTGCATAGTTGATTTCTCTGAGTAATTCTTCCACAAATTTAAGTCAACAAAAATTTCTACTAACAGAAGCTCACTCTGGAAGATATCCCCATGTTTCATGTTCATGATTCTCTATTCAGTCCATGCACCATATAGTTAACGTTACCTACAAGATATAGTCTTCTGTAGGGATACACAAGCGAGACAAGATATGACAGAAACATATTAAAGCATAAGACAAACAGTTTGACCTTGACATGGGTCTGCTTTTCCACACTACCATTCCAAGCAGTGATGATTTACAGTGACAGAAAACTCATTACTTTGCTTTGATAAGCCATCTTGAACATAACCAATTTTTTATTTCAGATTTTACAGAATTCTTTCTTATTTATTCTTGTCTTTTCACTTTTAATTACTTCTACCGTTATTAACTCAGCACCATCTATTCTTCTACCATGGTATAGTTGCATGTGATCATTGAACAGTGGGCTCAACTAGCCAGATCAAGAACATATAAAAGCCTAAGCTACTCAGTTTCTTACAACCAACAATCAGTATCTGCATAAGAAGGGGATTCAATCTACCTCAAGGTCCAATGCTTGAGCATATACCCAAAAGGCTCCTCATTCTATCAGACAATTGCTCGACAATGCTCATTGCTAGTCTATTCATAAAATCAGAATTGGAAACAACATAGAAATCTCTCAACAGAAGAATGGATCAAGAAAATTGGTGCATTTGTGTAATGGAGTATTACTCAGCTGTTTAAAAAGTGGACATCAGGAGAAGTGCAGAAAATCCTGACAGCTCGGGGGAAACCACCACTTCTGCTCACATTCGTGGCCCAAGAAGAACCTGTCTAGTGTCCTCTGGATACAGGAACATAGGAGCAGTCAGCGGCAAGAACTTTCTGGTTTCTGACTGCGCCCGGAATTGAACCAGTCCCACAGCTCTCTGTACCCAAATCATCTGGCAGATAGAGCTAGACTCTTACAAGTGCAGAAATCCTGAAAGCTCAGAGGAAACGTGTGCTCACATCCCTGGTCCAAAAGGAGCCTGTGGATACAGGAACCTCAGAGAGGTCAGGGGCAGGACCCTTCTGATTTCTGCCTAAGCAGAAGCTGAAAGCCAGTCTCCAGGTATAGTGACACACCTGAAAGCAGAAATTCAGGTGAAAGAAAAACAGATCTACAAGAGTAGTGATAAACAGGCTTACAGAAGGGTCAAGCCAGTCAGCGACATCATGGCAAGTTAACACCAGAGACAACCTAATGACAAGAGGCAAGCACAAGAATCTAAGCACCAAAAATCAAGACTGTGTTGATAGTCTCATCAGCAAGACTCATCAGAGCCCCGTTCTCCCACCTAAGCAAATACTGAATATCCAAATATACATGAAAAGCAAGATTTAAATTTAAATTAACATCCATGATAGAAGACGTTAAGAAGGACGTAAATAATTCTCTTAAAGAAATACAGGATAACACAGGTAAGTAAGTCGAAACCCTTGTAGAGAAAACATGAAAATTCCTTAAAGAATTACAGGAAAACATAGCCAAACAACTGAAGAAATTGAAAAAACCATCCAGGACTTAAAAAAAGAAAGAGAAACAATAAAGAAAGCACAAAGAGAGACAACCCTGGAGATAAAAACAAACAAACAAACAAAAAAAAAAAAAACGAGGAAAGAGAATAGTTGTCATAGACGCAAGCATAGCAAACAGAATACAAGATATAGAAGAGAGAATCTCAGGAGCAGAAGATACCATAAAACATATTGATATAACCCTCAAAGAAAATGTAAAATGCTAAAAGCTCCTAGCCCAAAATATCCAGGAAATTCAGGACACAAATAGAAGATCAAACCTAAGATAATAGGTATAGAAGAAAGGAAAGACTCCCAATTTAAAGGGTTAGTAAATATCTTCAACAAAATTATAGGAGAAAGCTTCCCTAACCTAAAGAAAGAGATGCCCATACATACAAGAAGCCTACAGGACTCCAAATAGATTGGACTGAAAAGAAATTCCTTCCACAACATAATAGTTAAAACACCAAACACACAAAACAAAAAAGAATGTTAAAAGAAGTAAGGGGGAAAAGTCAAGAAATATATAAAGCAGACCTATCAGAATTATACCAAACTTCTCACCAGACTATGAAAGACAGAATATCCTGGGCAGATATCATAGAGACCCAAAGAGAATACAAATGCCAGCCCAGGTTACTATATAAAGCAAAACTCTCAATTAACATGGATGGAGAAACAAAGACATTCCACGACAAAAACCAAATTTGCACAATATACTTCCACAAATCCAGCACTAATAAGGATAATAAATGGAGGGAAACTACACTGTAGAAAAAGCAAGAAAGTAATCTTCTTTCAACAAAACCAAAAGAAGAGAGACATGCAAATATAATTCCACCTCTAACAACAAAGTAGCAGAAAAAAAACAACCACTATTTCTTAATATATCTTAATATCAATGGACTCAATTCCCAAATAAAAAGACAGAGACTAGCAGACTGGATATGTAAAGAGGATCTAGCATTTTGTGAATACAGAAAAGAAACCTCAATGACAAAGATAGATATTACCTCAGAGTGAAAGGCTGGAAAACAATTTTCCAAGCAAGTTGTCCCAAGAAACAAGCTGGAGTAGTCATTCTAATATAGAATAAAATAGATTTTCAACCAAAAGTTATCACAACAGATAAGGAAGAACACTTCATATTCATCAAAGGAAAAAATCCCCCCAAAATGAATTCCCAATCCTGAAGATATATGCTCCAAATGCAGGGGTACTTGCATTCATAAAAGAAACCTTAATAAAGTTCAAAGTACACATTGCACCTCACACCATAATAGGGGGAAATTTCAATGCTGGCGTATTGAATCTCATCAATGGACAGATCATGGAAACAGAAACTAAACAGGGACATAGAAAAAACTAATAAAATTTATGAACCAAATGGATTTAACAGATATTTGTAGAATATTTCATTCTAAAATAAAAGAATATACCTTCTTCTCAGCATCTCATGGTACATTTTCAAAAACTGAATATACAATAGGTCACAAAACAACTCTCAACAGATACAAGAAAATTGAAATAATCCCATCCACCCTTTCAGATCACCATGAACTAAGGTTGGTCTTCAATAAAAACAAAAAGGACAGAAAGCCCACATATACATGGAAGTTGATCAACACTCTACTCAATGATAACTTGGTCAAGGAAGAAATAAAGAAAGATATTAAACACTTTATACACTTTGATAACAAGGAAAGTATAACACTCAATCTTATGGAACACAATGAAAGCAGTGCTAAGAGGAAAACACAGATCTGAGTACTTCCGAAAAGAAACTGGAAAAAGCAGACATTAGAAGCTTGACAGCACACATAAAAGCTCTAGAACAAAAAGAAGCAAACACACCAAAGAGGAGTTGACAGCAGGAAATAATCACACTTATGGCTGAAATCAACCAAGTAGAAACTAAAAGAATTATACAAAAAATCAAGAAAAGCAGGAGCTGGCTCTTTAAGAAAATCAACAGGATAGGTAAACCCTTAGCCAGACTAAGCAGAGGGCACAGAGAGTTTATCGAAATTAACAAAATCAGAAATGAAAAGGGAGACATAACAACAGAATCTGAGGAAATTAAAAAAATATATCAGATCCTACTACAAAAGCCTATATTCAACAAAACTGGAAATACTGGAGGAAGTGAAAAATTTTCTAGACAAATACCAGATACCACAGATAATTCAGGATCAGTAAACTATTTCAACAGTCCCCAATCTCCTTAAGAAATAGAATCTGTTATTAAAATTTCCCAAACAAAAAAAAAAAAAAAGACCAGGATCAAATAGGTTTAGTTTAGAATTCTATCATAACTTCATAGAAGACCTAATACCAATATTATCCAAACTATTACACAAAACAGAAACAGAAGGAACACTAACCAATTCCTTCCATGAAGCCAAAATTATGCTTATACCTAAACCACACAATAACCAAAGAAAGAAGAACTTCAGAACAATTTCACTCTTTAATATTGAAGCAAAAATACTCAATAAAGTTCTGGGAAGCTGAATACAAGAACACATCCAAATGATCAGCTATCATGATAAAGTAGGCTTCATCCTAGTGATGCAGGGATTGTTTAATATAAGGAAATCCACGAATGATATAATGCTCTATGTAAACAAACTCAAAGGAAAAAAAAAATACTTGATCATCTCATTAGATGCTGAGAAAGCATTTGACAAAATTTACCACCACTTCATGTTAAAAGGCTTGCAAACAGCAGGCATTCAATGTCCATACCAAAACATACTAAAAGTAATATACGTCAAACCAGTAGTCATCATCAAATTAAATGGAGAGAAACTTGAAGCAATACCACTAAAATCAGGGACTAGACAAGGCTTCCCACTCTCTCCCTACTTATTCAATATAGTACTCAAATCCTAGCAAGAGCAAACAGAGAGAAAAAGGGATACACACTGAAAAGGAAGAAGTCAATACACCACTATTTGCAGATAATATGATAGTATACTTAACTGACCCCAAAAGTTCCACCAGACAACTGCTAAGCCTGAAAAATAACTTCAACAAAGTGGTTGGGTATAATAAATCAAACAAATCAGTAGCCTTCTTCTACTCAAAGGATAAACAGTCTGAGAAAGAAATTAGGAAAATGACACCCTTCACAATAGTCCCAAATACAGAAAATGCCTTGGTGTGATTCTAAACAAGCATGTGAAAGATCTGTATGACAAGAACTTCAAGTCTCTGAAGAAAGAAGTTGAGGAAGATCTCAGAAGATTGTAAGATCTCCCATAATCATGGATTGACAGTATTAATATAGTGAAAGTGTCCATTTTGCCAAAAGTAATCTACAGGTTCAATGCAATCCCCATCAAAATTCCAACTCAATTCTTCATAGAGTTAGAAAGAGCAATTTGCAAATTCATTTCAAATAACAAAAAATTCAGGGTAGCAGAAACTATCTTAAACAATAAAGAACTTCTGGGAAAATCACCATGCCTGACCTCAAGCTGCAATGCAGAGCAATAGTGACAAAAACTGTATGGTATTGGTACAGAGACAGGCAGGTAGATCAAGGGAATAGAACTGAAGACCCAGAAATGAACCTATACACCTATGGTCACTTGATGTTTGACAATGGAGCTAAAACCATCCAATGGAAAAAAAGACAGAATTTTCACCAAATGCTCATGGTTTAACTGGAGGTCAACATGTAGACCTCTTTTTTTCCTATATAAAGCTCAAGTCCAAGTGGATCAAGGGCCTCCACCTAAAATCAGATACAGTCAAACTAATAGAAAAAGTCAGGAAGAGCCTCAAACATATGAACCTGAACAGAAAACAAAGTCTTACGCTCTAAGATCAAGAATCAATGAATGGAACCTCATAAAATTGCAATGGTTCTGTAAGGCAAAGAACACAGTCATTAGGACAAAACAGCATCTAAACAAATTGGGAAAAGATCTTTACCAATAGAAAAGATCTAATATAAAGGGCTAATATCCAATATATAAAAAGAACTCAAGAAGTTAGACTCCAGAGAACCAAATAACCCTATTATCAATGGAATGAAGAGCTAAACAAAGAATTCTCAGCTAAGGAATATTAAATGGCTTAGAAACACCTAAGGAAATGTTCAACATCCTTAGTCATCAGGGAAATACAAATCTAAACAACCCTGAGATTCCACCTCACACCAGTCCATATGGCAAAGATCAAAAATTCAGATGACAACAGATGCTGGCCAGGATGTGGAGAAAGAGGAACACTCCTCCATTTTTGGTGGGATGGGAAGCTGGTACAACCACTCTGGAAATCAGTATCGAGGTTCCTCAGAAAATTAGACATTGTAGTACCTGAGAACCCAGCCATACCACTCCTGGGCATATACCCAAAAGATGCTCCAACATACAACAAAGACACTTGCTTTACTATGTTCAGATCAGCCTTATTTATAATAGCCAGTGTCTGGAAAGGACCCAAATGTCCTTCAACAGAGGAATGGATACAGAAAATGTGGTACATCTACACAATAGAGTACTACTCAGCTATCAAAAAGAATGACTTCATGAAATTCGAAGGTAAATAGATGGAAAAAGAAAATATCATCCTGAGTGTGGTAACCCAATCACACACACACACACACACACACACACACACACACACACACACACACACACACACACAAAAAATAAAACCACACATGGTATTCACTCACTGATAAGTGGATATTAGCCCAAAAGCTTGAAATACCCGATAGAATCCTACATGAAGCTTAAATAGAAGGATGACCAAAGTGAAGATACTTAAGTCTTTCTTAAAAAGGGGGACAAAAATATTCATAGGAGGAGAGATGGATAAATAGCTTAGAGAAGAAACTGAAAGAATGGTCATTCAGAGCCTACCGCACCTGGGGATCTGGCCCATATATATGTACAGTCACCAATACTAGACAATATTGATGAAGACAAGAAGTGCATGCTGAAGGGAGCCTGATATAGCTGTCTCCTGAGAGGCTCAGCTGGAGCATGACTAACACAGAGGTGAATGCGAACAGCAAACCATTGAACTGAGAACAGAGTCCCTGTTGGAGGAGTTAGAGAAAGGATTGAAGGAACTTGAAGGGGCTTGCAACCCCATAAGAACAACAATGCCAACCAACCAGAGCTCTCAGGGACTAAACCACTACCTAAAGAGTATACAAGGACAGACCAATGGCTCCAGCTGCATATGTAGCAGAGAATGACCTTGTTGGGCCAATAGGAAGACAAAACCTTGGTCCTGCCAAGCCTGGACCTCCAGTGTAGTGGAATGTCAGGACAGGAAAATGAGAAGAGTGGGTGTTTGGTCAGTGGGAACACCATTATAGAAGAAGGGGAAGGGGGAGGGTGTAGTGGGCTTATGGATGGGAAACCAGGAAAGGGAATAACATTTGAAATGTAAATAAAAAGTATCTAATAAATAAATCACACCCTTCTCTGATAATTATAATGTTGATATTTTTCTTTCTTTACTATTTTGAGGTTTTTGTAAGCCATTTCTATCAAGTTGGATATTGTCACCATTTCACAATAAATATAATTTATTTTACAAGATTGGTGAGGATGAGATAGGAATATGTTAGAGCAGAGACCTCAAATATTCTTGCTTTTACTTCAAATTTTAAAAATATCTTTGATTGTGCTTTGTCCAGAGGTAAAGGATTCCAGAAGGTTTCTTGAATTTTCTTTATCATGCTTCGCTAAATGCACAGCATTGCCTAAGTTATATACTTGAGGTTGTGACCCAAATTGGGAAGAAATGCTAGACACTGTGTGGTTTTGTTAAATATAGTGACTAGTTTAAGCCCCCTTTTTTCTGCCTCAACAATTTCTTCCATAAGTTCTATAAAAGCCACCACAGTGGCTGTTTTGTGGCATCCCATTTCTTAGGATCCATTCATACATAAATCCTACCTTTAAGCTCTCCCTTAGGCCTCTATAATGAAAATTCTTTCTGACTTCTTCTTACTTTCTGTGAATTTTATATCATAGAAACAACTGACTCAGTGGATGATGTGTATGAATAGGTCTAGCATTCTAACACATGAGTTAAAGCCCATTTAAGCAAGGACCTCATCCCTAACCAATTCTAAGATACCTCAAATTTTGCATATCAATAGAATTTCACTACACATAACACAAAAAATTCACTACATTTTTATATATAATGCTAACAATTATTTGAATTTAAATATTCATATACTAATTTTCATGAAAATCTTATGCATTGTTTTAATATCTAGATTATTATGTTTTATGATATTCATTTATAATTACTTTATCGATTATAAGTTGTTCTTGGGGTTGGGGATTTAGCTCAGTGGTAGAGCGCTTGCCTAGCAAGCGCAAGGCCCTGGGTTTGGTCCCCAGCTCCGAAAAAAAGAAAAGAAAAAAAAAAGTTGTTCTTTACTTTCATAAGCACAATTATTTCCATGTTTAACTTTTTAATGAAAACCAACTAGTGTCTCTTTTCATAAAATATACTTCATGAAATTTTGTATGCTATAAAGAGGGTAGAAAATTATTTTGATCACAAAATTTAACTTTGTATTCTTAAAGATAGCCTTGATTCCATCTTGGCAGTATCACAAACACACACACACACACACACACACACACACACACGCACAGACATACATTATACATATATATGTAAATATATATTTGAAATTGTTAATCAACAGTTTTATGAGAAATTTACCAACATTATTTGCAGATCCAGAGTGCATGGTACAGTTACATGTTCTTCATCACTCTTTGGGGTAGTTAGTATAGGACTCACTTGAAAAACATTTCCTAAAAGTCTTAAAACTCCAGGTTATTAAAATTAATATTAATTTCTATATGCCATTCTGAAATAAACAAAACCACTAGAGAAACATCTTTAATACGATACGTTTTTTTTTAAATCATTTGCCTGGACCTAGAGCATACAGAAATGTCTCACTTTTGAGTAAACATTCTATTATATCAGCACAAGCAATAGCGTGCATTAATACTCAAGTAAATAGTTATCACAACATTAATTTGGTTTCAGAAATTTATGAGGAAAATGAAGTATTTATTAGAATATTTGCTTTTTCATTATCTAACTTCTTTGTCTCTCTTCCCTTTATGTAACAAATTCCACTTAAAATAAAAAAAAATTTAAAACTGGGAGAAACTTACAGTAAGACTTGAAGTAAACAAGTAAGACTGAGCATGAAAGAGTAGAAGCATAAGTAATTGGAAACCAATCTCTTCTAAAGTCTTGGTAGTCTATTGTTTCCTACAGAACACTATTTGTAAAACATAGAACAATGAAAGTGGTTACTTGAACTATATTATTTGTAGCCCAAACAGGTGATTATATAGTTATCAATTATATTATTTGTAGTTTCAAAATTATTTGAGTTTAACAATATCTCATCTCTAAATATTTGTTTTTATATTAAATTATTATGGTACATGACATACCATTAGTAATTTCTAGTTAAATTTTATTTGATATATAACATATAATTAAAAATTATATATGCGTATTATACATATCATATGCACTATGTCAATATGATTTAATTCATATACATACCTTCAATTGAAATCATATATGCAGAAACAAATTCATCATATACATCAGACCAAATTAAATCTTCTATCCCTAAGTAGAGTTAAGATTCCATCATTTTTATCCTTAAGTTTTTCTCAGTCTCCAGTGCTTTGTACATAAACTTATGGGAAACTTACTTGGTCATTTATTTGAAAGATATAAGCAATGAATGCACCAAATGAAAACTACTTGACGATCTGTGACTTTTTTTCCTAAAGCAACACTCAGACTTGATTTCCTGTTAGGTCGGCTTCTCTAGCTCGAGTCCAGTATCAATGGCTATACTTACAGAGCTGAATAACCAGATGTAGAAAAAATGGTTCATTATGTGGTACTTTAGAAGTCACACTTTGCAAAGTACCTTCCTATTGACTACCTCCTCTCAAAAGCAAGACATTCATGAGCTCTCTCAGTGCCTCGGCCTCCAGTTATTGTGAGGCAGAGGGTGAACTGCACTGGGCCGTAAAGTTCTATCCTTTAGAAGATGAAAGAAATCTCAGAGTCACAACTCAAACAGTGCTATACTATGCAGGCTGTGAAAACACTTTATGTCCTGCGGTAACAGAATCAAACTCCCCCTTTGAGGCCACGGGATGCAATTATAGAGGACTACAATGTCTCTTTCCATGGGATGTACACTATTTCGTCAGTCTTCAGTGCTCACAGGCAGCTAGCTGTGAAAATGTAAACCCTCCGGTTCTGAACAGATCCAAAGCACAGATATCTTCATCACTGAGTCCTTCAATTCTATTTATAACTAATTTGAGTAAAAATAACCAAATATGCTCTCTTACTTAAGAGATTCAGTTAGATATTTAGTAATTACATATGCTATAGTGTGCAAGTAAAGGATATTTTAGCTGTGTCAATCTTCTAGTCATATTTTCTTCCTATTTTCATAGAATGTACCATCCACCTAAGATCTGTTTATCCTCTTTTTCCCTGGCATTCTCTTCATCACACTTAAACTAGTTGTCACCTGCTTTAATACATCCACACTAATCAAGTTCCCCTCTAATGCCATTATTGGTTTTTAATAAACTTCAAATTTTATAGCAGTTTTTGGGTCAAAGCAAAATTGAGCTCATGGTACGCAGAGGTCATGTACACTCCCTACCCTTTCTGTCACATGAAGCAGTAGGTGAACCTGTAATCTCAATTATATTGCTAAAATTACCTTGCTATATGATTATCATCAAGACTGTGGTTTATACTTTAATTCAGTCTTGCTGCTGAGAATATTATTGATTTGAAAAAATTCACACTATATCTTGTATTGTATTCCATAAAAAAGAGATCCTCTTCTCTAACATTCATACACATTCTATTTATTATTCTGTTATCAATGTTAATACCTGCAATATTTGATCAAGATCCATTCCGAGAACTTTTTAACTCCAGAATGGATGAAGTCAAATATTGCATGATATTAGTATGAGTATTAAGAAGATAATAATTATAAAACCATAAATATAGGTCAAATGGCCAGGGACAGTGAGGCTTCTGATTCTAGTTCCAATGAAGCTGATGCAATAGAATTCATGACCAAAAGGAAATCTTGGCAATATGGTCAGAGCCATCTAAAAATATTATATGTGTGTGTGTATATATATATATATATATATATATATATATATATATATATATATATATATATATATCTTGGCATCTTGACATCAGCAATGGTGTCAGGGACTTGGTGTCTTCAAATGGGATGAATCCTTAAGTGGGGCATCTCTGGATGACCTTTCTTCAGTTTCTGTTCCAATTTTTGTCCCTGTCTTTTCTTTGGACAGGAACATTTCTCCGTTAATGATTTGTGTGGGTATCCCAATCCCTCAACAGGGGGTCGTGCCTGTCTACTGGAAGTGGTCTCTACAGGTTCTATTTCCCCTTTGTAGGATATTTTGGCTAAAGTGATGCATATTGGGAGCCTCTTGTTTCTCTAGTGTCTGGGACTTTATCATGGCTACCCCAGTTACCAATTCCTGACTACTACAGATTTCTATTCTATTTCCTGACCTTTTAAATTCCTCTCCTGTCCCTATTACCTGATCCCATCCCCCTTTGTCTCCCCACCTCCTCTCTCCCTCCCAGGTCTCTCCCTCTCACCCTCTAGTTCCTGTGATTATTTTATTCCCCATTTTATGTAGGATTGAAGCATCCACTCTTTGGTTTCCTTGAATGGCTTGGAAGCACTAAAGAAATATTTAACATCCTTAGTCATCAAGGAAATGCAAATTAAAATGACCCTGAGATTCCATCTCACACCAATCAGAATAGCTAAGATAAATAACTCATGTGACAACAGATGCTGGCTAGGATGTGGAGAAAGAGGAACACTCCTCCATTGCTGGTGGGAGAGCAAGCTGGTAAAACCAATTTGGAAATCATTCTGGCAGTTCCTCAGAAAATTTGAAATAGTTCTACCTGAGGACCCAGCTATACCACTACTGGGCAAATACCCAAAAGATGCTCCAACATAAAACATATACACATGCACCACTATGTTCATAGCATCCTTATTTATAATAGTCAGAAGCTGAAAATACTCAGATTTCCTCTAGAAAAGAATGGTTACAGAAAATGTCATACATTTACACAATGAAGTACTAGTCAGGTATTAAAACTAAAGACTTCATGAAATTCCCAGGCAAATGGATGGAGCTAGAAAATATCATTCCAAGTGAGGTAACTCAGACACGAAAGAACACACATGGTATGTACTCACTGATAAGCAGATATTAGACCAAAAGTACCACCATAATAATCCACAAACCATATGGAGCTTATGAAGAAGGAAAACATAAAATTTCAAACACAAGGTGTATACCAGTATTACAAATATTGCAAAAGATTGAATAATGAAAATATGGAAAATTATTTTATTCAAATTTACAATTAAAAGTCAATTGGTAAGCTTACGAATGATGAGTAAACATGCCAACACATAGAAAGGCAAGCCACAGTAAGCTAAGGAATGAAAGGAAAAGGAGAAAGAAAGCAGTGGGAAGGTAAATTTTTCTGAACTTATAAAAATGCTTACAGAAGCAGAAGAAGCACAAATTTAACAAATGTTTTCCACTGTTTCTGTAGGTTAGAAACCATTCCAGTTATTTTTAATCTAATAAGTTATTTATCGGCATAACAACATGTCAGAGGCATTTAATTATCTTCAATGTAAATGAGAAAGAAAAAATCAGGCAAAGGGAACAAAGTGATTTGCCCCAGAGTGCACAGTCACTACCTATTGAAGTCAAGATTCAACTCAGGCAGCAGGTTCTATACCTGACCATTTATTATACTGCTGCCTCTTGGCTCACAGCATTAAGCTCCCATAGGAAAACTGCCTGTAACCTAATGGACACAAGTAATTAGAACATAGATTTGAACACTACCTTCCATGATAATTTAATTCTATTTTTCTGTTATTTTTCACCATTTTTAAGTAATTGTTTTTGCTATGCTCTGACAATCCTGCAAGAATGCTGTAAAACTTAATTATGCTTATTTTAAACACTTTGTCTACATTGAATACATAAAAGAAAACATTATGATATTTGTGATATCATAATACCAGAGATAACTTCGATATTTCTAAAATTATCACACAATAAGATCCATTTGATAAGTATTAAATAAGTATTTCCTCTATGCAATCTACGTGACCCTATTATATAGTGGATCTTTGTGGGACATACATAATTTCGGGCCCAGTTTGGCAATGAGCACCTGTAGAAGTTGGGAAATGTAGACCAGAGATCATGAGACAATCTGTACATATTATTACATAATATATGTGTATATATAAATAAAATATTAATTCAATCAAATTTATACTTCTCAAACATGATGCTGCATTGTGGGATGCTCCCAAGCCTTTGAGTTGAGCAACTTAAACCATGCCTGACTGTATCCAATCTGAAGACTGATTTATCTTCCTTTTTAAAGATCTCATGAATACTTCATGTTGAGTCATAAATATTAAATATATAAGTCTTTAAGAACAGGACTTGAAGTACTCCATTTATGGTAAATGGATTTATATTAAGTGGAAACAAGTAAATGTGTCTTACCTTTGCTTTCTGTAGAGATTCTGTATGGACATTATCCAAAACTCAACAATAGAGCAGTGGAATTCAACAGTAGAGAGCTGCATTTTGCAGCTAAAGATCAGAACATGTAAGAAACTTGCTATAGTTTGGATGCTTGTGAATCTAGACTTCTGGGAAGTCACTCTCAGTAACTCTTGCATAATAGTTCTGAACAATATAGAAGAAGATTCAATTGCATTGAAGATCACTAAAAAAAGTAAAACAAAAAAATCAACGAATTCGTTTTCCTCTTTCTATAGTTGTGTGTGTATGTGATGGGGGTGTTTCAGTATTCAAAACATTTACTCATCCACTTACATAAAACAGCATTAATTTCATTTAAGAATTTAAGTTAATATTTCCAACTGCATTTACTTGCCCTATATGAAAATTCATTTTTAAAGATCTTAATAATTCAAACATATTTTTGAAGTTACATTTCTCTAAATTGTATTTATAAATTATATTTTAGGAGAAAAGTCTTCTAAGAGTTCTAACATTTGAAAACTATTTATAAGTCACTAGGATGCATCAAAACTTCCATGTCTTTTGCAATGAGTATTAAAACAGCCTTGAATGGACTTTGAATTTCTTGAACCATAACTGTGTTTATCTTCATTTGAAAAGTCACAATGAGTTTTCTTCATTAGATTTAAAGCCCATTACTAGCCACTGAAAAAAAATGTGCTATTTAATAAAGGAGAAATCTATTTTTAAATATTGTTTATTCATTTCATGAGACTCAGCAATGTCTTCTTATTTGGTAATATGTTTTGTGTATTTCTCCTGAAGGAATGGTCTTTCAATTCAAGAGAAGGGAAATTTCACAGACGTGAAGATAGTAAATATCAAACTTGCCACAGGCAAATGCTACTCAAGGGCTTATGATTATATCACCAATGCATTACGTGCAGGTTTGACTCTCAGAAAACAATCTAGATGTTGGTGTTTATTGATCATTTTATTCTTATACATTTCAATTGATATTCCCCTTCCCAATTACACCAGCTCAAACCCCCAATCCTATTCCCCCTCTTCTCCTCCATTTTTCTCTCTATGAGGGTGCTTCTTAGCCCACTCACTCCTGCCTCATCACTCTAGCATCTCCCTTCACTGTTTCATCAAGTCTCCACAGGACCATGGACCGCCCCTTGAATTGATGTCAGATAAGGCCATCCTCTGCTACATACATATCTGGAGCAATAGATCCCTCCACGTATACTCTTTGGTTAGTAGTTTTGTCTCCTAGAGCACTAGGTGGTCCAGTTAGTTGATATTGTTCTTCCTATGGGGTTTCAATCCTTTTCAGCAACTTCAGTCCTTCCCCTAGCTCTTCTATTGGGGTCCCTTGGCTCAGTCCAATGGTAGTATCTGCTGCATCTGCATCTTATTGGTCAGGAACTGGTAGAATCTCTCAGGGAAGAACCATACTAGGCTCCTACTAGCAAGCAAGTTATAAGTGGCATCAGCGTTAGTGTCAGGGCACCCATATTTGTAAAAGAAATGTTACTGAAGATCAAATCACACATCAAATCTCACACATTAATAGTAGGAGACTTCAGCACCCCACTCTCACCAATGGACAGGTTGGAAACAGACACTAAACAAAGACACAGTGAAACTAACGGAAGTTATGAACCAAATGTATTTGACAGATATCTACAACATTTCATCCAAAACCAAAAGAATATACCTTCTTCTCAGCACCTCATGGTACCTTTTCCAAAATTGACCACATGATTAGACACAAAACAATGTACAAGCACATTGAATTAATCTCGGGTATTCTATCAGATCACCACAGATTAAGGATGGTCTTCAATAACAACAAAACAACAACAAAATGAACAACTCTCTACTCAAGGACAACATGGTCAGGGAAAAAATAAAAAAAATAAAGACTTTTTGAATTTAATGCAAATGAAGGCACAACTTATCCAAACTTATAGGACACAATGAAAGCAGTACTAAGAGGAAATCTCATAGATCTGAGTGCCTGCATAAAGAAACTGGGCAGGCAATATTCTAGCAGTTTAATAGCACATCTGACAACTTTTGAACAAAAAGAAGCAAATACAACCAAAAGGATTATATGGCATGAAATAATCAATCTCCGTGCTGAAATTAACCAAGTAGAAAGAAAGAGAACAATTCAAAGAATGAACAAAACTAGAACATGGTTCTATGAGAAAATCAAGATAGATTAAACTTTTAGCCTAACTAACTAGAGTGTATAGAGACACTATCCAAATTAACAAACTTAGAAATGAAAATGGAGACATAACAACAGAAACTTAAGAAAAATTAAATTTCCTCACATCTTACTACAAAAGGTTTTACTCAGCAAAACTGAAAAATGTAGATTAAACAGAGGATTTTTGAGACAGATAGCTGGAACTAAAATTAAACCACAATCAGATAAACCCTATAAACACTCCCATAACTCATAAGGAAATTGAAGCAGTCATTAAAAGTCTCCCAAGCCAAAAAAGCCCAGGACCTGACGGATTTAGTGCAGAATTCTATCAGATATTCAAAGAAGACTTAATACCAATATGTATCAAACTATTCCACAAAATAGAAACAGAAGGAACAGTACCCAATTCATTCTTTGAAGCCACAGTTAAAATAACACTTAAATCACACATTTAACAAAAAGAACTTTTAGACTCATTTCCCTATGAATATCAATTCAAAAGTATGAAATAAAATTCTCTCAAACAAATCCAAGTATACCTAAAGCGATCATTCATCATGACCAAGTAGGCTTCATCCTAGGGATGCAGGGTTAGTTCAATATACAAAATTCCATTAACATAATCCACTATGTAAAAAAGTCAAATATAAAAAAACCACATGATCATCTCATTAAATGCTAAAAATGCCTTTGACAAACCCCTTAAGGTTAAATTTTGGAGAGATCAGCAATTCAGGGTCCACATATAAACATAATAAAAGTAAAATACAGCAAACCAAATACATCAAACTAAATGAAGAAAAAGTTAAAGCAAACTCAGTAAAGGGCAAGACAATGCTGCCTACTCTTCCCTGATCTCTTCAGTATAGTACTCAAATAATAAAAGGAGATGAAAGGGATAAAATAGAGGAGGAGGAAGTCAAGATATCACTATTTGCAGATGATAGGATAGTGTACTTAAGCAACCCCAAAAATTCTACCTGAGAACTCTTAGAGCTGATAAACAACTTCAACAAATTGGCTGACTGTAAAATTAACTCAAACAAATCAATAGCCTTCCTCCACTCCAAGGATAAATGGGCTGAGGAAAAAACATTAGGGAAATGACACACTTTACAGTAGTCAGAAATAATATAAAATATTTTGGTGTGACTCTAACTAAGCAAGTGAAAGATTTTTATGACAAGAATGTCAAATCTCTGAAGAAAGAAATTAAAGACCAGTAAAGGTTGCAAGATCTCCCATGCTCATGGATCAGCTGGATTCACATAGTAAAAATAGTCATCTTACTACAAGCATTCTATACACTCAATGCAATCTCCATCAAAATTGTAACTCAATTCTTCACAGAGATAGAGCATTTCTCCAATTCAACAGGAATAACAAAAACTCAGGATACTGAAAAACTATTCTCAAAAGAACTTCTGGAGGAATCACCATCCCTGACCTCAAGCTATACTACAAAGCAGTGGTGATAAAAAATTGCATGGCACTGGTACAGACACAGGAAAACCTTCAATGGAATAGAACTGAAAACCTGGAAATAAACTCACACACCTATGGTTACTTGATCTTAGACAAAGAAGTCAAAACCATCCAGTGGAAAAAAGACAAAATTTTCAACAAATGGTGCTGGTTCAACTGGAGGTCAGCATGTAGAAGAAGAAAAAAATGATCCATTCTTATCTCCTTGTACAAAGCTCAAGTCCAAGTGACTCAAGAACCTCCACATAAAGCCACATCAGATGAATCTAATAGAAGAAAAAGTGGGGAAGAGCCTTGAACACATGTGCACAGGAAAAAATCCTGAACAGAAAACCAATGGCTAATGCTCTAAGATCAACCCAAGTCATTAACAATCAACACTACATAAGTAAAACCAGTTACTCATTCATTTTATTTCTGGTATCAGTAAATATTTTGCTCCACTGTCTAGAAATTTTATGTTAAAAGGGGTTTTTCTTTTAAATGTTATTATCTGACTATCTTAGTTTGTCGAAATCACATTTCTCCTACTTCTGTATGCTGTACTTTCTAACAGCTTTCTCAGTCCCTGTAGGTACAGTGTTGAAACAGACACTTTCTTTCTTTCTTTGTTTTTTTTCCATGTGGAGAGGTTTAATGAGAGAAGAGTAGAAGAGTGGAAAGGAGGCCAGCCATGGGCACGTGGGGTGTGGGGGATAGGGGGCAAGAGCAGCAAAGAACAAAGAGCAAGAGGGGGTAAGAGAGCAGACACTTTCCTACCCGTAGTTTGCAAGCAATATTTTTTTTGTTTTTCTGACATAAATGTGTTTCTTATTTTTCTCATGATTTTAGAGAATAAGTTCATTTTTTATCTTTTAACCAAGAAGTTATTGACCACATAGTGCACACTTAATCTTCAAAATTTCTGCTTGATGAATACGAATGATTGCCATTAATCTGCCAACTTTAACACTGAGAACTGGGCCATGACAGCAACACATATTTTTACACTCAAGCGCATTCTGCATCATGGAAAGAATCATTACTAGACTTATAAAACTAGAAACAGATACCGCAAGAAGAGAGGGTGAATATATATTTTTTATCTTATAAACTTTTTAATATTACTTTTATCATATCATGTACTTCAATACCAGTCATCTTCTCATCCCTTTCCATCTGCCTTCTCCCCTTGCAGTCTCTTCCCAAAAAAGGGGGAAAAAAAAATCTCATCATGGAAGCTATAGTGTGTCGCAGTTTATCCAAGAGTATGTTCTTTGTATATACATCTTTACTTCCAAATATTCATTGCAATGGATGGTTGTTCTGGCTTGCGACCTCTGGCTTCTGGTATAGTATCAATACCAGATCCTCACCCAGACTTCTCTCACATACCTTGTTTTTACTTATCATCATGGAGATCTTATGGCTTTGGATCTGCAGAACTGGCTCTTTCATGTGTTTGAGCAGTTCATTGATGATGTACATTTTGTGGGCCAACTCAAAGCCTTGAATCTGGATGGTAGCTAAGTTGGTCAGCTCATCAGCTCTCCTGGACCACATGACAAGGGTGAGTTTTCTAGCACTGCCCAGGCTAACTCATACAATGCTTTTGCCACAGGGCCACCCCCTCTTACCAATCCTCATGACGTTGTGGTAGGTTCACTTGAATCCATGCTACCAGAGCCAGCTAAAACTGTCTAATCAAGGTGTGTGTGTGTGTGTGTGTGTGTGTGTGTGTGTGTGTGTGTGTGTATGTCAGTGAGAAGGGATTTCCTGAGTGCTGTAGCCAGAATGTGGCTCTCTCATTCTCAGGTCTCATGTCCTGGGGATCAGTTCACCCTTGCCTTTGGCATCAGGGCCAACAGTACTATGGTGCTAGGTGAGGCACAGGTCCTGCTCTCCTAAATCCCACAGCTGGTAAAGAGGGACATGCTCTAACACTCTCACCATCCACGGGTCAGCTCTCCTGCCTGCTGAAGGTAGTAAGAGGGTTATCTCTCCCTCACCCATGCCACTACAAATGCACAGCATGGCTGGCTATCCAGCACGGTCTTTGGGGCCTACTCAGGCATACCCCTTTCACCAGGGTCAACTCTTCTCTGCTGCCCAGGTGAAGTAAAGGGCTTGATCTCCCAAGTGCCTCATCCAGCTCCGCACAGCCCTGGGGCATCAACATGGTCCCAGGCAGAAGTTGCACCTAGACCCGGGCATCCACATAGTCTTCAGTGGTAATATGAGCAGTGAACGTGGACAGAGACCTACATTGCTGAATGCCTATGGACCCAGATATGTTCCTCGACTGCAGTAAGGGTTAGGAATTCACCATGACATCCAGTGGAAAGACAAGCTACATATATCAGACTATTCCTCTCCATCCTCAAGTCCCCAGTTCTTCCTTTCTTCATAATACTCAAAGCATACTGCTTCTCTTTCTCTCCCATCTCTCCATCCCATACTTGGACACTGTAGTGGATACTGATGTAGGCCACCCGTGCAGCTAATGATCATCTCAGTGTCTTCCCCAGACCATATCACATGTGGTAGCATCAAGAGGACTTCTGAGTGTCTACAGCCCACCACGCTGCATCATATAAGGATATATAAAGTGTAGAAAAGTAATAGTATCTTGAAAGTGAGAGAATTAATTTTTAAATATATCTTGTGAATGTATGACCTGTGAAAGAATAAAAACTAAAATACAGATCTCTTGAACCCTCAGTCAGATAAATACCTTTTTTACAATGATCAACCTGTATTATAGAATGTCAGAAAGATAAACAAATACATTTGTGTCTTTCCTCAGTCAAAATATGTTAATAACAATAAATTCCCAGCAAAAAGTGGTTTTCATAGAAGCAGTTTCTTTCTCTGTTTCTTTGGAAACGGTTTGCCAAATATACCTACTTTACTTAGTAGCCAGAAAGGGTTCTTCCTTTCATTTTCCATTACTAATATTAGCTCTCACATCACATATTTACACATCACACAGTCAGTAACTTTATCTACCTGTAGGTTACAGGATGGTTTCAGAGTGTTAAAGAGGTTAAAGAGTTCAAAGGGTTTCAAAGAGCTAACAGACAATAGCAGGAATCTGATAGAAATCTAAGAGTCTGGATGATGAGGAAAGATTCTGAGAAAGCAATTGCTGGAAATCTGCCAGACACATTGCTATTGAATCAGGGTGATGCAGGGTTATAGGTTTGAGTGGAGCTACCAGACTTAGATAAGGCTCAGAAATAAAGTGAAGTACTAAAAGCTGTAGCTGAGAAAAGTCATTCCTTGATTCTAGGTGAAAAAATATTTGAAGATAAATTTGTGGCAATTGTGTCTGTGTGTGCATGTATAGACTATGTCCATGTGTGCCACAGTGTGTGTGTGTGTGTGTGTGTGTGTGTGTGTGTGTGTGTGTGTGTATTGTCTACATGTTCATAGGTATGAAAGCAACTTTGAAAGGGCTTTTTATTTCTCTACTTTGAAATTGAATTCCGGTTACGGGGCTTGAAAGACAAGACCATTAACCTGTTGACCTATCTTACTCTCTTCCCCATTCCTTTTGGAAGCAGGTTTTCTTGTTTCTTGCTGACTCTGTAACACATCAATCTGACTAGTCTAACTAACTAATGAGTTTCAGGCATCTGCCTGTCTCAACCATATATAGTTAATTATAAATATTTGCTCCTTAACCAGGCTTTTGATGTAGATGTTGGAGTTCCAAATTAAGTCCATAATGCTTATTTCACAGACACTTCTCCTACCGAGCCTTCTGTCTAGAATCCAGTAAAATATTTTTAATTGATAAATATTATGTTATTTTTTCACAGAAAGATATAAACATTTTTAGGTAGGAAATAATGCCATACAAAGTCCATCAAAGTCCAGTTCTGAGATAGGATGAATTGACTGGGCTGACAGATCATGGATAAATGGACATTTACAGGAGTGTGTGTAAACCAACACAGTTACATCCTTATAATGTTCTGTACCATTGTATATGAGGTCCTCTTGAATCATAAAAATTCCACATTCCAATAACTATGTACTTCCTTCAAAATATTTCCAAAAAACATTTGAACTTAGAGTGGGGAGTAGAGAAGAGAAATAATGTTCTAAACTTTGCTTCCATATCCACTCCTATGAATATTTTTCCCCTTTTAAGAAGGAGTAGGGGTACTGAAGCGGCAGGTACCCTGCGGTCCAGACAACACCAGGATCTGAAGGGACCCGATCAAAAGCTCCCTGCACCCAAATCCCGTGGGAGGGGTAGCTAAACCTTCAGAGGGGCAGACATGCCTGGGAAACCAAAAGAGACTACACTGCCCACATTTTTCACTACAGAGTAAAACACCTAACTCCATCTGGGACCCTGGTGCACAGGGGCCCCAGGAAAAGGCAGCGGAGGCCCTCCTGGTTGCCGCCCTCACAGAGAGCTCAAAAACAACCCCCCAAGACCCACTTCAGCCACGGGACCACAAGTATGACCAACTTTTCTGCTCCAAGGGACCTGCCTGGTGGACTCAGGACACACAGAGGCAAAATTCCTCTGGGACTGGACACGTCCAGTTTTTACCTGGAGGCTGAACCTCACTGATCCCAGCCCACGTTCCCTGCTCCCAAACCCCTTGGGAGAGAAAGCTCAACACCTGGACAGGTGGGCATTCCTGACACTTCAGAGCAGGAGAGACCACCAATACTGCCCACCCATGCCCACAACCCTGGCCCAAGAGGAAACTGTATAGGGCTTCTGGGAACCAGAAGATAGGGGCACTCAAGCAGAAGGTCCCCTGCAGTCCAGACTCCACCAGATCTGAAGGGACTCAATCAAAAGCTCCCTCAGCAAAATCCTGTGGGAGGGAGAGCTAAACCTTCAGAAGGGCAGACACGCCAGGGAAGCCAGAAGAGATTACCCTCTGCCCATATTTCTGACTGAGGAAAACACCTAATGCCATCAGGGACCCTGGTGCATGAAGGCCCCAGGAGAAGGCAGCACAGGCCCTCCTGGTAACTTCCCTCACAGAGAGCTCAAAAGCAGACCTCCAAGAGCCACTTCAGTCACAGGACTACAGGTCAGACCAACTTTTCTGCTCCAAGTGGCCTGCCTCATGGACGCAGGACACAGGCCCACAGGAACAGCTGACGACCAGTAGACAGGAAAGACTACACGCCTGAAAGGAGAACACTCTGTTCACATAACTGGCTGAAAGAAAACAGGAAAACATGTCTACAGCACTCCTGACAAACAGGCCTATAGGATGGTCTAGCCACTGTCAGAAATAGCAGAACAAGGTAACACCAGAGACAACCTGATGGCGAGAGGCAAGCATAGGAACCCAAGCAACAGAAACCAAGACTACATGGCATCATGGGAGCCCAATTCTCCCACCAAAGCAAACACTGAATATACAAACACACCAGAAAAGCAAGATCTAGATTTAAAATCACATTTGATCATGATGATGGAGGACTTCAAGAAAGACATAAAGAACTCCCATAGAGAAACGCAGGAAAACATAAATAAACAAGTAGAAACCTATAGAGAGGAATCACAAAAATCCATGAAAGAATTCCAGGAAAACACAATCAAACAGGTGAAGGAATTAAAAATGGAAATAGAAGCAATAAAGAAAGCACAAAGGGAGACAACCCTGTATATAGAAAACCAAAGGAGGAGACATGGAGCCATAGATACAAGCATCACCAACAGAAGACAAGAGATAGAAGAGAGAATATCAGGAACAGAAGATTCCATAGAAATCATCGACACAGCTGTCAAAGATAATGGAAAATGGAAAAAGCTACTGGTCCAAAATATGCAAGAAATCCAAGACTCAGTGAAAAGATCAAACCTAAGGATAATAGGTATAGAAGAGAGTGAAGACTCCTAGCTCAAAGGACCAGTAAATATGTTCAACAAAATCATAGAAAAAAACTTCCCTAAACTAAAGAAAGAGATGCCCATAAACCAAGAAGCCTACAAAATTCCAAATAGATTGGACCAGGAAAGAAACTCCCCCTGTCACATAATAGTTAAAACACCAAATGCACAAAATAAAGAAAGAATATTAAAAGCACTAAGGGAAAAAGGTCAAGTAACACATAAAGGCGAACATATCAGAATCACACTGGATTCTCACCAGAGACTATGAAAGCCAGAAGATCCTGAACAGATGTCATACAGACCCTAAGAACACACAAATGCCAGCCCAGGTTACTGTATCCAGCAAAACTCTCAGTTAACATAGATGGAGAAACCAAAATATTCCATGACAAAACCAAATTTACACAATATTTTTCTACAAATCCAGTGCTACAAAGGATAATAAATATCAAAGCCCAACATAAGGAGGCAAGCTATACCCTAGAAAAAGCAAGAAACTAAACATCTTGGGAACAAAACAAAGAGAAGAAATCCACACAAACATAATCTCACATCCAAATATGAATATAGCAGGAAGCAACAATCACTATTCATTAATATCTGTCAACATCAATGGACTTGACTCCCCAATAAAAAGACATACATTAACAAACTGGATATGCAATGAGGTCCCTGCATTCTGCTGCCTACAGGAAACATACCTCAGAGACAAAGACAGACACTACCTCAGAGTGAAAGGCTGGAAAACAACTTTCCAAGCAAATGGTCGGAAGAAGCAAGCTGGAGTAGTATCGAATAAAATCAATTTTCAACCAAAGGTCATCAAAAAAGATAAGGACGGACACTTCATATTCATCAAAGGAAAAATCCACCAAGATGAACTCTCAATCCTAATATCTATGCTCTAAATACAAGGGCACCTACATACATAAAAGAAACCTTACTAAAGCTCAAAGCACACATTGCACCTCACACAATAATAGTAGAAGATTTCAACACCCCACTCTAATCAATGGACAGACCATGGAAACAGAAATTAAACAGAGACATAGACAGACTAAGAGAAGTAATGAACCAAATGGACGTAACAGATATTTACAGAACATTCTATCCTAAAACAAAAGGATATACCTTCTTCTCACCACCTCATGGTACTTTCTCCAAAATTGATCATATACTTGGTCATAAAACAGCCCTCAATAGATACAGAAAGAGAAATAATCCCATGCGTCCTATCAGACCACCACGTGCTAGACCTGGTCTTCAACAACAATAAGGGAAGAACGCCCACATATACATGGAAGTTAAACAATGCTCTACTCAATGAAAACTGGGTCAAGGAAGAAATAAAGAAAGAAATTAAAAACTTCTTAGAATTTAATGAAAATTAACATACCCAAACTTATGGGACACAATGAAAGTCGTGCTAAGAGGAAAACGCATAGCTCTGAGTGCCTGCAGAAAGAAACAGGAGAGAGCATATATCAGCAGATTGACAGCACACCTAAAAGCTCTAGAACAAAAAGAAGCAAATACACCCAGGAGTAGGAGAATGCAGGAAATAATCAAACTCAGAGCTGAAATCAACTAAGTAGAAACAAAAAATACTATACAAAGAATCAACAGAACAAAAAGTTGGTTCTTTGAGAAAGTCAACAAGATAGATAAACCCTTAGCCAGACCAAGGAGAGGACACAGAGAGTCTGTCCAAATTAACAAAATCAAAAATGAGAAGGGAGACATAACTACAGAATCAGAGGAAACTCAAAAAAATCATCAGATCCTACTACAAAAGCCTATATTCAAGAAAACTTGAAAATCTGCAGGAAATGGATAATTTCCTAGACAGATACCAAATACAAAAGTTTCATCAGGAACAGATAAATCATTTAAACAACCACAAAACTCCTAATGAAATAGAAACAGTCATTAA
Organism: Rattus norvegicus; assembly: GCF_021556685.1. Classification (NCBI taxonomy): domain Eukaryota; kingdom Metazoa; phylum Chordata; class Mammalia; order Rodentia; family Muridae; genus Rattus; species Rattus norvegicus. The sequence continues at coordinate 36,901,067 of NC_141538.1, read as the reverse complement.
AGGTCTCCCAACCGAAAGAACTCAGGTCCAGATGGATTCAGTGCAGAATTCTATCAGACTATCATAGAACACCCCATACCAATACTATCCAAACTATTCCACAAAATTGAAAGAGATGGACCGCTACCGAATGAAGCCACAATTACTCTTATAACTAAACCACACAAAGACCCAATAAAGAAACAGTACTTCAGACCAATTTCCCTTATGAATATCGATGCAAAAATACTCAATAAAATTCTGGCAAACCGAATCCAAGAGCACATCAAAACAATCATCCACCATGATCAAGTAGGCTTCATCCCAGGCATGCAGGGATGGTTTAATATACGGAAAACCATCAATGTAATCCATTATATAAACAAACTGAAAGATAAAAACAAGATGATCATTTCATAAGATACTGAGAAAACATTTGACAAAATTCAGCAGCCCTTCATGATAAAAGTCCTGGGAAGAATAGGAATTCATGGCCCAACCTAAACATAGTAAAAGTCATATACAGCAAACCAGTAGCTAACATTAAAATAATGGAGAGAAATTTTAAGCAATCCCACTAAAATCAGGGACCAGATAAGGCTGCCTACTCTCTCCCTACTTGTTCAATATAGTTCTTGCAGTTCTAGACAGAGCAATCAGACAACAAAAGGAGATTAAGGGGATTCAGTTTGGAAAAGAAGAAGTCAAAATATCACTATTTGCAGATGATATGATAGTATATTTAAGTGATCCCAAAAGGTCCAGCAGAGAACTACTAAAGCTGATAAACACCTTCAGCAAAGTGGCTGGGTATAAAATTAACTCAAATAAATCAGTATCCTTCTTCTACACAAAACAGAAACAGGACGAGAAAGAAATTAGGGAAATGACACCCTTCATAATAGTCCCAAATAATATAAAATACCTTGGTGCATCTTTAACCAAGCAAGTAAAAGATCTGTATCATAAAAACTTCAGGACTCTGAAGAAAGAAATTGAAGAAGATCTCAGAAGATGGAAAGATTTCCCATGCTCATTGATTGGCATGATTAATATAGTAAAAATGGCTATTTTACCAAAAGCCATCAACAGATTCAATGCAATCCCCATCAAAATACCAATCCAGTTCTTCAGAGAGTTAGAGAGAACAATGTCAAAATTCATCTTGAATAATAAAAACCCACGATAGCTAAAACTATCCTCAACAATAAAAAGACTTCCGGGGGTATAACTATCCCTGAACTCAAGCAGTATTACAGAGCAATAGTGATAAAAACTGCATGGTATCAGTACAGAGACTGACACATAGACCAGTGGAATAGAATTGAAGACCCAGAAAGGAATGCACACATCTATGGTCACTTGATTTTTGACAAAGGAGCCAAAACCATCCAATGGAAAAAAGATAGCATTTTCAGCAAATGGTGCTGGTTCAACTGGAGGTCAGCATGTAGAAGAATGCAGATTGATCCATGCTTATCACCCTGTACAAAGCTTAAGTCCAAGTGGATCAAGGACCTCCACATCAAACCAGATACACTCAAACTAATAGAAGAAAAACTTGGGAAGCATCTTGAACACATGGACACTGGAGAAAATTTCCTGAATAAAACAGCAATGGCTTATGCTCTAAGATCAAGAATCAACAAATGGGATCTCAAAAAACTGCAAAGCTGTAAGGCAAAGGACACTTTGTTAGGACAAAGTGACAACCAACAGATTGGGAAAAAATCTTTACCAATTCTACAAATGATAGAGGGCTTATATCTAAAATATACAAAGAACTCAAGTTAGACTGCAGGGAGACAAATAATCCTATTAAAAAATGGAGTTCAGGGGGTTGGGGATTTAACTCAGTGGTAGAGCGCTTGCCTAGGAAGTGCAAGGCCCTGGGTTTAGTCCCCAGCTCCGAAAAAAAGAACCAAAAAAAAAAAAAAAAGGAGTTCAGAGCTAAACTGAGAATTCACAGCTGAGAAATGCCGAATGGCTGAGAAACACCTAAAGAAATGTTCAACATAGTCATAAGGAAAATGCACATCAAAACAACCCTGAGATTTCACCTCACACCAGTGAGAATGACTAAGATCAAAAACTCAGGTGACAGCAATTGCTGGCAAGGATGTGGAGAAAGAGGAACACTTCTCCATTGTTGGTGGTATTGCAGACTGGTACAACCATTCTGGAAATCAGTCTGGAGGTTCCTCAGAAAATTGGACATTGAACTACCTGAGGACCCAGCTATACCTCTCTTGTGCATATACCCAAAAGATGCCCCAAAATATAACAAAGACACATGCTCCACTATGTTCATAGCAGCCTTATTTTTAATAGCCAGAAGCTGGAAAGAACCCAGATGCCCTTCAACAGAGGAATGGATACAGAAAATGTGGTACATCTACACAATGGAATACTACTCAGCTATCAAAAACAATGACACTATGAGATTCATAGGCAAATTGATGGACATGGAAAATATCATCCTGAGTGAGGTAACCCAATCACAGAAAAACACACATGGTATCCACTCATTGATAAGTGGATATTAGCTCAAATGCTTAAATTACCCAAGACACACAGAACACATGAAACTCAAATGGATGACCAAAATGCAAATGCTTCATTCATTCTTTAAACAGGGAACAACAATACCCTTGGGAGGGAATAGGGATGCAAAGTTTAGAACAGAAGTCGAAGGAACACCCATTCAGAGCCTGCCCCACATGTGGCCCATACATATACAGCCACCAAACTAGATAAGATGGATGAAGCAGAGAAGTGCAGGCCGACAGGAACCGGATGTAGATCTCTCCTGAGAGACACAGCCAGAATACAGCAAATACACAGGCGAATGCCAGCAGCAAAACACTGACCTGAGAATGGGATCCCTGTTGAAGGAATCTTAGAAAGGGTATAAAGAGCTTGAAGGGGCTTGAGACCCCATATGAACAACAATACCATCCAACCAGAGCTTCCAGGGACTAAGCCACTACCCAAAGACTATACATGGACTGACCTGGACTCCAACTGCATATGTAGCAATGAATAGCCTAGTAAGAGCACCATTGGAAGGGGAAGGCCTTGGTCCTGCCAAGACTGAACCCCTAGTGAATGTGATTGTTGGGGGGAGCATGGAAATGGGGGGAGGATGGGGAGGGGAACACCCATAGAGAAGGGGAGGTGTATGGGTTAGGGGGATGTTTGCCTGGAAACCGGGAAATGGAATAACAATTGAAATGTAAATAAGAAATAGTCAAGTTAATAAAGATGAAAAAAAAAAAGGAGGAGTTGGAGCATCTGCATTTTGGTCATTCTTCTTCAGCTTCCTGTAGTCTGTGGATTGCATCTTGGGTAATTCAAGCTTTTTTGGCTAATATCCAGTTATCAGTGAGTGTATAACAAGTGTGTTTTTCTGAGATTGAGTGATCTCTCTCAGGATGATATTTTCTAGTTCATTCCATTTGCCTATGAATTTCATGAAGTCATTGTTTTTGATAGCTGAGTAGTATTCCATTGTGTAGATGTACCACATTTTTTTAATCCTTTCTTCTGTTGCTAAAAAATTCATGCTGAAAGGGACTGGATATAGATCTCTCCTGAGAGACACATCCAGAGTATGTCCAATAGAGTGGTCAGTGCTAGCAGCAAACCACCGAACTGAGAACAGGAGTCCCTTGGGGGGAATTAGAGGAAGTACTGAAAGAGCTGAAGGAGCTTGCAACCCCATAGAATCAACAATGTCAACCAACCAGAGCTTCCAGGGACTAAACCACATGGAGTGACCCAGGGCTCCAACTCCATATGTCGCAGAGAATAGCCTTGTTGGGGCACCAGTGGAAGGGGAAGCCCTTGGTCCTGTCAAGGTTGGACACCCAGTGCAGGGGAATATGGTGGGGGGCAGTAAGGGGAATGGATGGGGGAAATATACATATGGGGGAGGAGGGGAGGGGACAGGGGCTTATGGACAGGAAACCGGGAAGGGGAATAACATTTGAAATGTAAGTAAAGAAATATATCTAATAAAAATTTTTTTAAAAAGAAGAGAAATATTGGATAGAGATCCATATAATGGTTCCGGGATCCTAACTTCCTCTCTTTTATTATGTAGCATTAACAACTAACTATATTACCATTGACCTACCTCTGTGTTATTCAATTTATCCCATTTTCATGGTTACTGGAACAAAGTTATTTTTCTCTAAAACAATGAGATGAAATGCCCAGATTTTAAAAACCCATAGAAATAAATAATGTTTAAGAGGCTTTTAAATAAAATGGTAAACCATATACATAGGCATATTGGGTGGAAAGAAAAAAAATATCTACCAGAAAAGATGTCTGCTCCTGCCAGAACCAAACTCTAAAATGCTTTCTGCTTCTCAAAGTAAGTAGTGGTCACATCGATGTCTCTCTACACCTTCAGTTTTCGTAAACTGATCTGTGCACCAAGTTGCCCTGCAGATCACTTGTGCATAAGCAATAGTTTCAGCAGAGTTTTAAAGAAAACTATAAACCAGGTGCCAATTCTGTGTTTGTTTGCGAAGTAGGGAATTACATATCAAGAGGTCCTGCTCTATACAAAAGCTGTGCTCCCAATATTGTATGAAACATTGAAATGGGTTACATATTATGAAACACACTCATTGCTTGGCATCTCTGTGTCCATAGAGAGTATCTAATTTCTACATCAGCTGAACACTTAATTATGCATTTCTGGCTTCTGGAAAAATTTATTGATGTTTCTACTACACCACTTTGGTGCATTTACATTTTTCAGAATGGAATTGCTTGAAAGAAGAAACTTAGCATCTTTAATATGAAAACCCATCAGCAGTGATAATTCATGAGTTTTCTAAAATATACAAAAATTAAAATTGATGCTATGAACATGTGCACAGTGTATGTTTTATGGCAATCCATACTTAGATTATTAAATTGAGTTTGGATGTGAATCTCAGATAAAAGGGAAAATGCCCTGATTGAATATGGCTTAATAGTACCTTCTTTAATACATTTTTCCCTGTAGAGCCACTATGACCAATAAATTGTTGAGGCCTCATGAATTTGCTCAGCCATCTAATCCAAAAATATTAAATTGAGGGGAAAATCCTCTCTCTCTCGATCTCTCTCTCTCTCTCTCTCTCTCTCTCTCTCTCTCTCTCTCTCTCTCTCTCTGCAAAACAGACTAGCATTTTGAACTGCTTTATAAAGGTGGATAGATTACAGCCATTTGTTTAAATTTATAGGATCCATATACTTATTAATGACAACTCCAAAGCACTCGGTGCTCACAGTGTCTATCCAGTCAGCTTCACACACTCAGCAACACACACAAGCAGACTTCAAAATGGAGCACTGAACTACAGAAGCTTTATGAGAGCCTAAGAGCCTCTGCTATCCACGTGTACTTCCTCTTCTTGGATTTCACAGTGGATATTTTGTACCCAGGATACTGACACCTGCTTACTGCCATTTAGGACAAGATTAACACAGTGAGCTGACAGCTTTTCTGAGAGCTACATCATACTTCGCTCACAACACAGGGAAATTGGGTGTCATTTTGTTGTCTTCATGCAGCATTTTGACTGAAAACTACACAGCTCCTGAGCAGTCTATCACTGTGGAGCTGTATACATCAGTAAATTATGGAGACACAGAACCAGGAAAGAATTTAAAAATGACATGGTGACATTATCCCCAAACCCAGAAGCCTATTTTTTTCCTAGTGACAAGTATTCATTGTACCTTATCATTCTAAAAAAAGATTTTCAGTTTGGTAGAACTGTATTTATTAAAAGATAATGCATTTTATTATGTAATTTTAACACATGGAGACTAAAAGTGAAATGTTATAGGCAATGCAAACAGTTTGTTGGTGCTACTATGTAGGAGAAACTTTTATTTGCCAGATATAATTGTTATCTCAGAGGCTAACTGCTGAATAAGCTCATCCTTTCCAGTTTTTTCTGAACTCTGGCTAGCTGGTTTAATTCAGCTGTTCTGATGCAAACTCCCTCTCTAAACTACTGGTACAACCTGGCTTCTCTCTGCTCTTCACTTAATTGCTCTGTTTAGGAAAACCACAACTGATTTCCATGAACTGAACTGCACTGACTGGAATAATGAAACTGAACACATGGAAGTAAGCAGAACTGCAGGAACTCAACAGAAGTTAACTGCATTCAAGAAAATGCCATAAAACTCCATGGAAATGAATGAAATTGAACTCCAGTTCCTTTCCTAAACTGCCCTCATTGAATTGCTCTCCCTTTCTTGTCTGTTCTGAGAGTTGGACATATCCTATCTCTGACTCATTCTGTCAAATCTTTCTCTGAGACATTACTTTTTCTGCCACACAATTAAACACAACTTTCAAACATGACTGGTACCTTCTACAAACGATCATTACCTACATTGTTTAATAGTAAAGGTATATACTAAAGGTGTGTGTGTGTGTGTGTGTGTGTGTGTGTGTGTGTGTGTGTGTGTGTGTGTGTTACAGCCAGAGGATATAAATGTGTGCCATTACAAATGGATCATGTAGACCTAGGTCTTTTGATCTGATGCCTTCCAGAACTGTCATGTTGCTAGATTAAAATTCCTCCATATTACTAGAATTATTTACAATTGTTTGTAGGACTATATTGATTGTGTGCAGTTCTGTTAGTTTACAAAAAATTTTCTCAAGCAGTGGAAATATCTCCCCATAAAAACATGAATAAATTTATCAATTCTCTTAAGAAAGGTATTATAAATCAAGTACAAGGCTAAAATATAATCAAATATATAATCAAATTTTAGCAGTAAAAAAAGACCAAATGTCTTAGTAGTTTAGCCCTCAATTTAAAAAAGAAAGAAAGGAAGGAAGGAAGGAAGGAAGGAAGGAAGAAAGAAAGAAAGAAAGAAAGAAAGAAAGAAAGAAAGGAGGAAGGGAGGGAGGGAAGGAAGGAGGGAATAAAGGAAGGAAGGAAGGAAGGAAGGAAGGAAGGAAGAAAGAAAGAAAGAAAGGAGGAAGGGAGGGAGGGAGGGAGGGAAGGAAGGAGGGAATAAAGGAAGGAAGGAAGAAAGAAAGAAAGAAAGAAAGAAAGAAAGAAAGAAAGGTAGGAAGGAAGGAAGGAAGAAAGAAAGAAAGAAAGAAAGAAAGAAAGAAAGAAAGAAAGAAAGAAAGAAAGGTAGGAAGGAAGGAAGGAAGGAAGGAAGGAAGGAAGGAAGGAAGGAAGGCAGGAAGGAAGAAAAAGCATGTCACCCAGTAATAATTCATGGGTCATTTGTGATTGATTAATAGGCAGCTCAGAAATCATGTAGAAAGCAGATTCACTAACAAGTAACAAGTAATGTCTCTATCTACTCCCAAGGAAAAGCAGTGATAACAAACTCCTAATCCACAGATTTCTGCCTTTCATATCAAATTTACATAATTTTTTTCTTTTCACAGGACCCAAGTATATCAATCATCAAATTGCTCTTGAAGATGTTTCCATAATTGAGACATGAAGTCTAATCTTGTAACAAGGACTAGAAGACTACTGGTGATTGTTTGATGAAGCCTTTCAGTCATTATATACATATATCCTATGTATATAATTTAACTTTGAAATATTCGTGATAGATATGTCTTAAAAGAATAGTGCAGGCAATATTTAAGAATTTTCTAAAATATTACCATAGAGCATGCTTCTTAAGTTGGTACATAGAGGTACAAAGTACTCTTCAGAATTCACTGCCAAGAAATTTATTTCAAAAATCTTTCAAATAAAATAGCAGATTTCTCTTGTCAATGTGTAAACCAAAACCAGAAATGAATGCAAGTTGTATTATTCCAGGAAATTGCTTTCTCATCCCTGCTATCTCCCCTTAGGTAAAAAGCTTTGAGTGCATTATGCTCCCGAAATACAGGCTTCTACTGCTGTATATTTGGCCGAATTGCTATTTGGGACACTAGATGTTCAATTCTTTTCTTCATGGTTAATGTCTACAAATTTAATGTATAAAACATATTTCCATATATCATTTCAAATATTTGCCATTGGATAAAACTATTCTATAAATGAATATATTCAAAGTTGTACAGTTACTTTTTTAAGTGTTATTTGTATTTTTCTGTATACATATTTGTATATACTGCTAATATTTTAAATTTAATTTTACTATTATTTATTGTCTTAGTTGGGATTGCCATTGTTGTGAAGAGACACCATTACTAAGGCAGCTCTTGTAAGAGACAATATTTAATTGTGGCTGGCTTACAGTTTCACAGGTTCAATCCATTATCATCAGGGTAAGAAGAATGTCAGCATCCAGGCAGACATAGTGCTGGAGAAGGAGTCAATAATCTTAATCTGAAGGCAATGAGTTGAGACTTTGTTTTGTGCACTGGATGAAGCTTGATTTTAGGAGTCTGGAAGCCAAATCTCACAGTGACACACTTCCTCTAACAAGGCTACAATTCTTTTAATAATACCACATCTCCTAACAGTGTCACTTGGCCAAGCATATTGAAACCACCACATTACTCTCCCTGACACCCATATGCTTATTCAAACACATGAGTATGGGGCCCATTCTTATCCATGGTATAATGAAAAATAGATTTAGCCCAACTTCAAAAGTCCCATAGTTTGTAGAAGTCTCAAAAAACATTAGAAGTACAAATTTCAAAGTCTCTTATGAGATTCATCTTATGATTTAACTGTAACCACCAAGAAAATCAAATCAAAAGGGAGGTTATATACCACAGATATCCATTACCATTCCAAAGGATCATAGTGAGAATTTTTTTGATATTTTGTGTGTTTACATTTCAAATGTTATCCCCTTTCCGCCTCTCTTCCTTGCCTCCTCTCCCTGTTTCTATTAAGATGCTCCTTGGAAACCCACCCACTTCCACCTCAAAAACCCTGGCATTTACCTACAATGGGGAAGCAGCCTTCAGAGGACCAAGGGTTTCTCTTCATATTGATGCCAGGCAATGCCATCCTCTGTTATAAATGTAGCTAGAGCCATGAGTCCCTCTATGTATACTTTTTAGTTGGTGGTTTAGTCCCTAGGTGCTCTGGGGGGTGGGGGCATGTCTGGTTGGTTGATATTGCTGTTTTTCCTATGGGGTTGAAAACCCTTCAGCTTTTGCAGTCCTTTCCCTAACTCCTCCATTAGGTCCCCATGCTCAGTCTGATGTTTAGCTGTGGGTATCCTCATCTGTATCAATAACTCTCTGGCAAAGCCTTTCAGGAGACGTCCATATCAGACTCTTGGAAGCACGTACTTCTTGGAATTAACAATAGTGTCTGGGTTTAGTAACTGCATATGGGATGGATGCTCTGGTGGGGCAGTCTCTGGAAGGCTTTTCCTTCAGTCTCTGCTGCACTATTTGTTCCTGTATCACCACCCCCCATGAATATTTTGCTCTACCTTTTAAGGACTGAAGCATGCACATTTTGGTCTTCCTTCATCTTGAGTTTCATATGGTCTTGAATTATATCTTGGGTATTCCAAGCTTTTGGGCTAATATCCACTTATCAGTGTGTACATACCATATGTATTCTTTTGAGACCAGGTTACCTCACTCAGGATGGTATTTTCTAGTTTCATCCATTTGCCTAAGAATTTCATGAAGTCATTGTTTTTAATGACTAAATAGTACTCTGTTGTGTAAATATACCACATTTTCTGTGTTCATCCTCTGTTGAAGAACATCTGTGTTTTTTTTCTAGCTGTTGGCTATTATAAATAAGACTGGTATGAACATAGTGGAGCATGTGTCCTTGTTATATGTTGGAGCATCATTTGGGTATATGTCCAGGAGTGGTATAGCTGGGTTCTCATGTAGAACAATGTTCAATTTTCTGAGGAACCTCTAGACTGATTTCCAGAGTGGTTGTACCAGTTTACAATCCCACCAAGAATAGAGGAATAGAAGTTATTGATGATCAAAATAAGACTAAAAACTAGAACTCCAAATTCTGCATCTTCATGTCTGATGTTAAAATATTTTTTCTGATCTGCAACTCCTTTCATCATTCTAGACTTCAACAAACTTCATTCTCTTTAGTTGTTTCCACTCCCTGTTAGCAGCTTTGTGCCCCAGGTGTTCCACAGCTCTGGCATCTTCCATATCATTGAGTTTTCAAGGTGACTTCAGCTTTACGGTTTCTTGTTCCAATGTCTGGTTATCCATGCACAGTCTTCTGGCTTCCCAAAAGGGGTTGGGTTACTTCTCCAGCTCTGCCCTCTGTAGGTTCACAGTGACTCCATGGCACTGTTCCTGCTGTTCTTGGTGGTTGTATCATAGTACTGAATATCCAATATTCTGGAGTCTTCTGCTTCAACTGGGCTTCATCACTAGCCTCTCATAGGTTCCCTTCATGATGCTAAGCTTCACTATATTTGCATGGCCCCTTTAGACCTGGACCATCTACTGCAACTGAAACTGTACCTTCACCATTGGCCATCCCTTGCCTCTCACAAATCTCAGCCTTTCTTCACAACCCTTTCATACCTTCAAAACTAGTGACTCTTACACATTACCAAGTATTACTGAAACATGGGGTACAACCATGGCTATCTCTGAAACGAAGTTTCTTTGTGATCTCAGAAAATGCTTAAGAGAAGTTTTCGTTAATGTTGGTCTCTTCTGAATCACAGTTAAATTTATAGCTTCAACTAATAAGCATCAGTTGTTCCAATGATCTTTACAACTCTTGACTCTAATGACAGAATCATGTGATGTAAGCTGCTGAATTCAGCTGCTTGTTGGGGCTGGAATATGCCCACCCATGTTATATTACATTTTTACCAGGTTTCTGTTTTCTAACTTCTTTACTGCCTTTGATTGTCTGTCCTGGAACTTCCTCTGTAGACTGACACTGAAATCAAAGATCTGCATTCATTTGACTCGTGAGTGCTGGGAATAAAGATGTGTTCCACCCAATGCAAAGACCTAAGCTTTTCCCTACTTGGAACTTTCTGTGTAGAAGGCTGGCTTAGAACTTGGAGATAAGCTTCTTTCTGTCTCCTGGGATTAAAGGTGGTTACTACCATGTTTGAACCTCAGGTTTTCATGGACGCTATTTATATCAATACCTGTATCCAAAGCCTATATATTCCAGCCTTAAGATATGAATCACAGATACACCTTCTATTTCTGGATTGTAGTTCATTTCAAATTAAAAGTCTAAGTGAAAGCAAAACCTGATAATAATCATACCTAACATAACTAAAGCTTGTTCAACTTAAAATATATAAGCAATAAACTTAGCTAGATGGGATCTTGCACTAGCACAAGGCTTCCTTGTGGAGTCAGTACATCCTTAATTCTATATAATGGCCTTGAACACAGGATTTAGGATTTAGCTCCATTGAACTTCCTGGTGTGAATTGCTGTCTATATGCAGCTGAGGGTAGGCACAAGGTAAGGTGCAAGCCTATGTCTGCACAGTGGAAAAGGAAGGTAGGTTGAGAATTTTAGAGATGAGTACAGAGACAGAGGAGACAAGATGACCTGTAGGAGAGGAATAAGAGCCAGAACCACACAGTCCTAGAAATGATACATATTTGGGATTTCTTAGATAGATGATTAAATAATAAGTACGGTGCGTTTGTCCCATCTAGGTGTGTAGCTTGTGTTTACATCAATTGAGTTTTTAATTCATTGTGTGGGTGTTTTGTGGGTTGAGAATTTACTAGTATAAATAAGACTGATAAATTATAATCCTTTAGAGTTTTGATTTTAACTGGTTACTTGGATTTTGACAGCTAACCACAGGGAGTGGATGACTGGAAATGAGAGCAGAATTCATAGCAAGAAATCTATGAGATGGACTTGCATTGGGCTAGCCATGGACGCAGTGAGACCACCTAGGCCAGAGAATAGCCAGTGTTAGCATGAGATGGTGCCTTTTTATATATTTCATGTAAGACCTGGTGCTTGTTTAATACTTGAACCATATATTTTGTATTTTTTCTTTCTATGCTTCCTACACCTGATCAAAATATTCTTCATAGGTGTAAACCTGAGGACAAAGTCCATGTTGGGCTTTTCTGAGAAGAAATTAATCTGAATCTTTTTACCTTTAGCCTCATGCAGACTCTTCAGACAAAGACAAAAATGAGCATCATTCTTCACAAAAACATTGTAAGAAAAATCTCCAGGCAACATAATAAAAATCCTCTCCTCTGAAACCTCTAGAGGAGGGGCTACGCACCTCAAATCATCCCCAGTACCAAAGTCTTTCATATTCCTACTAGAATGGCTCATTAAGCCCTACTAAAAGCATTCCACTACTTTTCAAAAATCCCAAAATAGACCTTCCACTAAACAAAAGCATTGTCAGGCCTATCACAGCAATATCCAAGTTCCTGGTACCAAATTCTCTCTTAGATAGGGTTTTAATTGCTGTAAAGAGACACCAGGACCAAGCCAACTCTTGTGAGGGACAACATTTAATTGAGTTTCAGAGGTTCAGTCCATTATCATTGTGGCAGGAAGCATGACAGCAACCAGGCAGGTAAGATGCTAGAGAAGACTCAAGAGTCTTAATCCAAAGACAACCAAGAGAAACTGCATCTTCTGCATTGGGAAGATCATAGCATAGCAGCCTCAACAGCCACCCTCACAGTGACACACTTTTTCTAATAGGGTAACACTTCCTCGAATAATGCCAGGGCAGACATGCTGATAGTGCCACTTCTCATCAGCCAAGCATATTCCAACCACCTTATCTATCTATCTATCTATCTATCTATCTATCTATCTATCTATCTATTTTTACTTCTCCATCATTTATTAATTTTATTGGATTTTTTAATTTACATTTCAAATGTTACCCCCTTTCCCAGTTTCCCAGACATAAACTTCCCTATCCCATCCTCCATCCCCCTTCTTCTATGAGGGTGTTCCCCCACCCACCTACCCAACTCTTTCTGCCTCCCTGCCGTGACATTCCCCTACACTGGGAGATCCAGCCTTGGCAGGACCAAGGGCTTTTCCTCCCACTGGTGCCCAAAAAGGCTATCCTCTGCTCCATATGCAGCTGGAGTCATAGGTCTGTCCATATGTACTCTTTGGATGATGGTTTAATCCCTGGGAGCTCTGGTTGGTTGGTATTATTGTTCTTATGGGGTTTCAAACCCTTCAGCTCCCTCAATCCTCTCTCTAACTCCTCTAGTAGGAACCCTGTTCTCAGTTAAACGCTTATTTTTAAATTAACAAGCTAAAACTCTTTAGGGCATTTTAATTTTTAGTTTCTAATTTAGTTTCATTTAGTGTGTGTGTGTGTGTGTGTGTGTGTGTGTGTGCGTGTGTGTGTGTGTGTAGGTGTGTGTGTGTGTAAGTATGGAGTCATGAATGTTGGTGTGCACATATGAATTAAAAATTATTTAGGGGAATTTAGTTCTGTCCTTCCACTATAGTATAGGAGATGTGAATTCAGATCACCATGCACATGAATAAAATATGTTTTACCCAGGGAGCATTCTCAGAATCCTTGCCATAGAAAAATAATTTTGTGGATTTCTTTAATTTCCAAACATCTTCCCATTCATCCTTTTCTTCTATTTAAACTTCAACACTACCATTCGCTTTCATATCAACTGTTCACTTAACCTTCACATACACATCATTGAAATCTTTAGTTATCTCATCTCTAGGCCTCATACTAGATTCTCAGCTTCCACCCAACTTTACAATATAAAATGATTAAAAAATAGGGTTCACATATGGAAAGAAAACTTGCCACATTTGTCTTTCTGACCTATGTCACTTAATGTAATTGTTTCCAGTTGTATCAATTTTCCTACAAATTTTATTTTTCTTTATAGCTGCATAATTTTACCACATTAATTTTTAGATCAACATATCCATTATATGTTAGCTCAAAATACTTTTAGGGATAATACTGCTATCAGTGATACAGAAACGTTTTTGACTTTGAAAAGTTACATTAAAGGGGTAGGAACAAATAATGAGCTAACTACCAAAAATGAGCAAAACCAAACAGGCATAATCAGAGACAATTTTGTCACTTTCTTTATTGAAATACCAAGTGCTATATTAATATGAACAATTTTTTTCTTTTCAGTATTAATAAGAGTAGATCATAGTGATAGTACTCTTCTTACTAATTGCTATTGTTTGATTTAAAGTTATGCATTATTTCTTGTAGCTCTAAAAAGTTGTTCAACATATTTGTGCTTTTCCTCCTGAAAGCAAAGAACTTCATTAAAACTTTTATAAATCATTGATTCCCCGAAAAACATTAGGTAGATTTTGTTGATCATACATTTCAACAATGCTATATGTACATTTCTATGAATTAGTGTTCCACATTGTGAGAAATTTCCCCATAAAAATATCTTGATGGTGCTTGAACCTTGCTAAACCCGGCCCACAGCTCCCTGCTCCCAAACTCCGTGGGAGAGAGAGCTGATCATCCAGAAGTGTGGGAATTTCTGAGACTGCAGGGCAGGAGAGACTGCCACTTCTGCCCACCTTTGATCACATCCCTGGCCCAAGAGGAAACTGCATAGTGCCTCTGGATACTGGAATATAGGAGCAATCAAGCTTCAGGAACCCCAAGGTCCAGACTGCACCTAGATCTGAACTGAACTGGTCAAACAGCTCCCTGCACACAAATACTGAGGAGGTGGGGAGAGCTCTAACTTTAGTGGGGCAGACACTCCTGGGAAACCAGGGGAGAATACTCTCTGCCCACATTCCTGACTCTAGAGCAAAATGCCTTGTGCCATCTGGGCCGACTTTGCACAGGGATCTAGGAGCACTAGGGGCAGGACCCTTCTGGTCATTGCCTGCAGGGAGAGCTGAAAGCCAGAGGAATGGAATGACTACACGACTGAGAGCAGAACACTCTGTTTCCGTAACTAGCTGAAAGAAGACAGGAAAACAGGTCTACAGCAGTCCTGACACACAAGCCTACAGGACAGTCAAGCCACTGTCAGAAACAGCAAGACAAGCTAACACCAGAGACAACCTGATGGCAAGAGGCAAGGACAGGAAGGCAAGCAACAGAAACCGAGACTACTTGCCATCATCAGAGCCCAATTCTCCAACCAAAGCAATCACTGGATATCCAAACACACCAGAAAAGCAATATCTATAATTAAAATCACATTTTATCAGGATGATGGAGGACTTTAAGAAGGTCATAAATAACTCCCTTAAGGAAATACAGGACAACACAAGGCACAAGTAAACAACTAGAAGCCCTTAAAGAGAAAAGACAAAAATTCCTTAAAGAACTACTAGCAAAAAATAAAAAAAAAAAAAAACAGGAGAAGGAAATGAACAAAACCATCCAGGCGTTAAAAAATGGAAATAGAAACAATAAACAAAGCACAAAGGGAGACAACCCTGGAGATAGAAACCCTAGGGAAGAGATCAGGAGTCATAGATGTGAGTATAACAAACAGAATACAAGAGATAGAAGAGAAAATCCCAGAAGCAGAAAATTCCATAGAAAACATTGACACAACTGTCAAAGATAATGTAAACCAAAAAAAGCTCGTAGCCCAAAATATACTGGAAATCCAGGACATGATGAGAAGATCAAATCTAAGGATAATAGGTATAGAAGAGAGTGAAGACTCCCAACTTAAAGGGCCAATAAATATCTTCAACAAAATCATAGAAGAAAACTTTCCTAACCTAAAGAAAGAGATGCCTACAAGAAGCCTACAGAACCCCAACTAGTTTAGACCAGAAAAGAAACTCCTCCTGTCACATAATAGTCAAAACACCAAATGCACAAAACAAAGAAAGAATATTAAACACAATAAGGGAAAACGGTCAAGTAACATATAAAGGCAGACCTATCAGAATTACGCCAGACTTCATACCAGAGACTATGAAAGCCAGAAGATCCTGGACAGATGTCATACAGACCCTAAGAGAACACAAATGCCAGCCCAGGTTACTGTATCCAGCAAAACCCTCAATTAACATAGATGGAGAAACCAAGATATTCCATGACAAAACCAAATTTACACAATATCTTTCTACATATCCAGCCCTACAAAGGACAATAAATGGCAAAGACCAACACAAGGAGGCAAGCTACTCCCTAGAAAAAGCAAGAAACCAATCGTTTTGCAACAAAACAAAGAGAAGACAAGCACACAAACATAATCACAACTCCAAATATGAAAATAACATGAAGCAACAATCACTATTCCTTAACATCTCTCAACATCAATAAACTCAATTCCCCAATAAAAAGACACAGATTAACAAACTGGATTCATAATGAGGACCCAGCATATTGCTGCCTACAGGAAACACACCTCAGAAACAACGACAGACACTACCTCAGAGTAAAAGAATGGAAAACCATTTTCCAATCAAATGGTCTGAAGAAGCAAGCTGGAGTAACCATTGTAGTATCAAATAGCCATCTTTCCATTGTTCCCTGGTCCTGCTCTGCACTCATTGCAGCCACCTTCGCCACCCACCGCCTCCTCCAATGCGGACTCTGGCAGAGAATGGAAGAGAAGCACCTGCCAATGGAAACGCTCAAAATGAGAAAAATGGGGAGCAGAAGGCTGACAATGAGGTAGATGAAGAAGAGGAAGAAGGAGGGGAGGAAAAGGAGAAGGAGGAGGAGGAGGAAGGTGATAGTGAGGAAGAGGGTGGAGATGAAGATGAGGAAGCTGAGGCTCCTACGGGCAAGCATGTAGCTGAGGATGATGAGGATGATGATCTTGACACCAAGAAGCAGAAGACTGATGAGGATTACTAGACAGCAAAAGGAAAAGCTAACCTTAAGCACTATTACCTATTTACCCTCGACTTCCTGTCTCAGAATTTAAATGTGGTCACCTTTGAGTAGAGAAGCAGGCCCTGCCTGTCCACTGCGGGCAGTGCCAATCACAGATGACATGCTCTCTCCACCACTCCACCAAAACCACATCATGAATTGGCCACATGAGAGGAGAAAAGAACCAGAACTATCCAGGCCCTGCTTTTTTCCTTAAAAATAATTTAAAAGAAAAACTTGTTTGTAATTTTTATTTACATGTTATATTTTTAACGTATTTTAGGGGTTAGCTATTTATAATGATAACGGGTGACCAAACCAGCCTTCAGAGCGTTTTCTGTCCTACTTCAGACTTTACTTGTGATGACAATGTTCATTATACTCTAAAAGGAGAAAAAACCTTGTTTAAAAAAAACAACAACAAAAATCTTATTCCGAGCACTCCAGTAACATTTTTTTTTGGGGGGAAGGGTATATACATAGATGTACTATAAGTAGTTGGTTTGTATGAGATGGTTAAAAAGGCGAAAGAAAAAAATATTTTTCTTTTTTTTTGTCTATGAAGTTGCTGTTTATTTATTTAATTTTTTGCCCTGTTTGATGCATGTGTGAAATAATGACCAACAATAAAGCAGAATTTCATTTTGCTGAGTTGTTTTAACAACAACAATAAGAACAACGAAAAATTGACTTTCAACCAAAAGTCATCAAAAAAGATAAGGAAGGACACTTCATATTCATCAAAGGAAAAATCCACCAAGATGAACTCTCGATCCTAAATATATATAAATATATATGCTCCAAGTACAAGGGCACCTACATACATAAAAGAAACCTTACTAAAGTTCAAAGCACACATTGCACCTCAAAAAATAATAGTAGGAGATTTCAATACCCCACTCTCATCACTGGACAGACCATGGAAAGAGAAATTAAAGAGAGACATAGACAGACTAACAAAAGTTAAGAACCAAATGGACTTAACAGATATTTATAGAACATTTTATGCTAAAACAAAAGTATATACCTTCTTCTCACCACCTCATGGTACTTTCTCTAAAATTGACCATAAAATCAGTCACAAAACAGGCTTTACACATACGGGAAGAAAGAAATAATCCCATGCATCCTATCAGACCACCACGGGCTAAGGCTGGACTTCAATAACATTAAGGAAAGAATGCCCACATATACATGGAAGTTGAACAATGATCTACTCAATGATAATCTGGTTAAGGAAGAAATAAAGAAAGAAATTAAAGACTTCTTAAAATTTAATGAAATGAAAATGATGGTACAACCTTATGGGACACAATGAAAGCTGTGCTAAAAGGAAAACTCATAGATCTGAGTGCCTGCAGAAAGAAACAGGAGAGAGAATATATCAGCAGCTTGATAGCATACCTAAAAGCTCTAGAACAAAAAGAAATAAAGGAGTTTAATAAAGCAGGAAATAATCAAACTCAGGGCTGAAATCAACCAAGTAGAAACAAAAAAGGACTATATAAAGAATCAATAGAACAAAAAGCTGGTTCCATGAGAAAATCATCAATATAGATAAGCCCTTAGCTAGACTAACCAGAGGGCACAGAGTGTGTGTCCAAATTAACAAAATCAGAAATGAAAAGGGGGACATAATAACAGAATCAGAGGAAATTCAACAAATCATCAGCTAGTACTACAAAAGCCTATGTTCAACAAACTCAAAAATCTGGAGGAAATGGGCAGTTTTCTAGACAAATATCAGGTATCAAAGTCAAATCAAGAACACGTAAACCATTTAAACAACCCCATATCACCTAAAGAAATAAAAGCAGACATTAAAAGTCTCCCAACCAAAAGAGCCCAGGACCAGATGGGATTAGTGCAGAACTGGATTCATAGAAGACCTCATACCAATACTATCCAAACTATTCCACAAAATTGAAACAGATGGATCACTACCAAATTCCTTCTATGAAGCCACAATTACTCTTATACCTAAACCACACAAAGACCCAACAAAGAAAGAGAACTTCAGACCAATTTGCCTTAAGAATATTGACCCAAAAATACTCAATAAAATTCTTGTACCAAATCCAAGAACAAATCAAACTGTTCATTCATCATGATCAATTAGGCTTCATCCCGGGTATGCAGGGATGGTTCAATATATGGAAATCCATCAACGTAATCTGCTATGTAAACAAACACAAAGAAAAAAAAACACATGATCATTTCATTAGATGCTGAGAAAGCATTTGAAAAATTCAACACACCTTCAAGATAAAAGTCCTGGAAAGAACATGAATTCAAGGCCCATACCTAAATATAGTAAAAGACATATACAACAAACCAGTAGCTAACATTAAACTAAATGGAGAGAAACTTGAAGCAATCTCATTAAAATCAGGAATAAAAAAGGCTGCCCACTATCTCCCTATTTATTCAATATAGTTCTTGAAGTCCTGGCCAGAGCAATCAGACAACAAATGGATGTCAATAGGATACAAATTGGAAAGGAAGAAGTCAAAATATTAGTGTTTGCAGATGATACGATAGTATACTTAAGTGACCGCAAAAATTCCACCAGAGAACTACTGAGCCTGATAAACAGCTTCAACAATGACTGGGTATAAAATTAACTCAAACAAATCAGTAGCCTTCCTCTACCCAAAAGATAAGGAGGCTAAGAAAGAGATTAGGGTAATTACACCCCTCATAATAGTCCCAAATAATATAAAATACCTCAGTGTGACTTTAACCAAGGAAGTTAAAGATCTGTATGATAAGAACTTCAAGTCCGTGAAGAAATTGAAGAATATCTCAGAAGAAGGAAAGATTTCCCATGCTCACCAATTGGCAGGATTAATATAGTAAAAATGGATATTTTACCAAAGTGATCTAGAGATTCAATGCAATCCCCATCAAAATACCAATCCAATTCTTCAGAGAGTTAGACAGAACAATTTGCAAATAAAAAACCCAGGATAGCTAAAACTATCCTCAAAAAAACAAAGTACTGGGGGAATCACCATCCCTGAACTCAAGCAGTATTACAGAGCAATAGTGATAAAAACTGTATTTTTTGGTACAAAGATAGGCAAATAGATCAGTGGAATAGAATTGAAGACCCAGAAATGAACTGAAATACCCATGTTCACCTGATTTTTGACAAAGGAGCCAAAACCATCCAATGGAAAAAAATAGCATTTCCAGCAAATGATGCTGGTTCAACTAGAGATCAACATGTGGAAGAATGCAGATCGATCCATTCTTATCACCCTGTACAAAGTTTAAGTCCAAGTGGATCAAGGACCTCCACATCAAACCAAGCTAATAGAAAAAATGGGGAAGAATCTCGAACACATGGGCACTGGAGAAAATTTTCCAAACAATATACCAATGTCTTAGGCTCTAAGATCAAGAATTGAGAAATGGGATTTCATAAAACTGCAAAGCTTCTGTAAGACAAAGGACACAATTGTTAGGACAAAATGGCAATCAACAGATTGGGAAAAGATCTTTACCAATCCTACAACTGATAGAGGGCTTATATCCAAAATATACAAAGAACTCAAGAAGTTAGACTGCAGGGAGACAAATTACCCTGTTAAAAATGGGGTTCAGAGCTAAACAAAGTATTCACAGCTAGGGAATATCGAATCACTGAGAAGCACCTAAAGAAATGTTCAACATCTTTAGGCACAAGGGAAATGCAAATCAAAAGAACCCTGAGATTCCACCTCACACCAGTCAGAATAGCTAAGATCAAAATCTCTGGGGACAGCAGGTGCTGGCGAGGACGCGGAGAAAGAGGAACACTCCTCCATTGTTGGTGGAATTGCAGACTGTTGGAACCATTTTGGAAATCTGTATGGAGGTTCTTCAGAAAATTGTACATTGTAGTACCTTAGGAACCAGCTATACCTCTCTTGGGCATATACCCAAAAGATGCCCCAACATATAACAAAGACACATGCTCCAGTATGTTCATAGCAACCTTATTTGTAATAGCCAGAAGTTTGAAAAATCTCAGATGACCTTCAACAGAGGAATGAATACAGAAAATGTGGTACATCTACACAATGGAGTACTATTCAGCTATCAAAACAATGACTTCATGAAATTCATAGACAAATGGAAGGAACGAGAAAATATCATCCTGAGTGAGGTAACCCAATCACAGAAAAACACACATTATATGCACTCTTTGGTAAGTGGATATTAGCCCAAATGCTCGATTTACCCAATATGCACAGACCATATGAAACTCAAGAAGGATGACCAAAAAATGGATATTTCACTCTTTCTTTAAAAGGGGAATAACAATACCCATAGGAGGGGATAGATAGGCAAAGTTTAGAACAGAGACTGAAAGAATGGCCATTCAGAGCCTGCCCCACATGTGGTCCATACGTATACAGCCACCAAACTAGATAAGGAACTAGGATTTAGATCTGTCCTGAGAGACACAGTCAGAATATGGCAAATACATAGGCGAATGCCAGCAGCAAACCACTGAACTGAGAATGGGACCCCCGTTGTAGGAATCAGAGAAAGGACTGAAAGAACTGAAGGGGCTTGAGACCCCATATGAACAACAATGCCAAGCAACCAGAGCTTCCAGGGACTAAGCCACTACCCAAAGACTATACGTGGACTGACCCTGGACTCCAAATTAATAGGTAGCAATGAATAGCCTACTAAGAGCACCAGTGGAAGGGGAAGCCCTTGGTCCTGCCAAGGCTGGACCCCCAGTGAATGTGATTGTTGGGGGGAGGGCGGTAATGGGGGGAGGATGGGGAGGGGAACACCCATACAAAAGGGGAGGGGGAGGGGTTAGAGGGATGTTGGCCTGGAAACCGGGAAAGGAAATAACATTTGGAACGTAAACAAGAAATAACCAATTTAATAAAGATGGAAAAAAGTTTAAATATTAGTATAGTCTATGAAGGCTAAAGAGCTACACAAACTTGAGATTTCAATTATTCCAACAGAACTTTTCATTTTTCCATGTTTCAATTATAATAAGTCAATTAAAATCCATAATGGAAAAAGAAAAATATCTTAAATAAGGAAGAATTGCTTTTGACTAATAGCTTCAGGGGGAACAGTTGGTCATGGGAGGAATGCATGGTTGAACTTAGCAGTTCTATCAATGTTGGGCAGGAAACAGAGAGATTGCTGCTATTCTTATGGATTTCTCCTGCTTCCCACTTTGTTCAGTTTTTAGCACAGCTCATGAGTTGACAGCAGTCCTGGTCCAAGGTGTTGTCACCTCTCAGATGATTCCTTCTGAAGCGCACTCGTATTTCTCAGATACATATAGTTTATGTAATTCTGAACCCTTCATTCATGTAGACAAAGAATAGTATGTGTCACATCATCAACACTTTTCACTCAGTATAACTGTCTTCATTTAAAATATACTTTTTGTAAATACACTACTCAATTCAAAAACTTTCTATTTTTCATTTTTATTTAATTGTGTGTGTGCACGTGTACATGCTTGTGGGTATATTCATACAGCTGCAAGAACTAGAGACGACAGAGACTTTGGAGTGTGTGAGACTGAAGTAAAGGAAGTTAGTTGTGTCTTATTCAATGTGATGGTGGAAATACAACCCTTTTTTTTCTTTTTTCCAGAAGATCAGTCTGCGCTCTGAACTGCTAAACCATTTTTTCTGCCCATTTTACTTCATGTTTATCATGCACAAGCTTCAGTGTGTGCTTCTGCATCATGTGCATGCAGGTTCCCATTCACCCCAAGAGTGGTATCAGATATCTGTGATAGAGTTACAGGTACTTGGGAACTACCTGACAAGAGGGCTGGGAACCAAGCTCAGGTCTTCTTCAGGAGCAGAAAGTGCTCTTAATCACTTAATCATCTTTACAGCCACGAAAATCTAGAATTTATCTATAGGAAATACATTGTTTCCATGCAAAATCCTATAAAAAATAGAAAGTAATGCTCTGGACCACAGAGTCATGAACACTGGGTAAGAATACCGTGAACATAAGGATAAGGATGTTCTCAGCACGCCTCATGGACCTTGAAAGTTTTCCTGGGTGGGTATGATGGACACGTTATCAGGGAAGGGCATTGAAGAAAATAGCTACTGAAAAATAAGAATGGCTGTGTGAAAAACAGTTCTTCCTGTTCCTGACCTCAAACAAAACACAGAAAGTCAAATTTTGGACGGGCAACCAAACATAGGGAATAGTAGAAAGAAGTGTGGTTTCAGAAGGCAGCCTCAAATCTTGCCTATGTTATAGACTACATCAGAATCTGGATTGGAATTTGTTCTAAGTATAATAGATGGCCTTGGAAATATTTGAAGCAAATAAGTGAAATGGAATTATTACATTTACAAAAGTTAATATATTTTGTGTAACTTGCACATGAAATTTAAAAAGGAGAAACTAGCAATTACTTAAAGTCTTGGCAGATTTTCTTGTCCGGCAAAATGAAGACTGGAATTTGGGTAAGACACAGGCAACAGAGATGGAAACAAAGATTTGAACTACATTTTCACACAGTTTGGACATAGAATTGAAAGAGAAAATACATGAGTGCAATTTAGGCATTTTTCTCGAACAATTTTTGTATTTACAGAATGGAGCAGATACAAGCCTTAAACATTGCAGCATTTTCTTTATGCATTCCTTATTAGTGACACAAATCAAGTTAAATCATCATATATTTTATAACTTGTATGAAACACAAGTAAATTGCTAGCTATTTGTTTTTATCTAAGACAAAGATAAAAGCCTATTGGAAGAGCTACAATAAAAGACTTTTTACAAAGAGAAGACAGATGCACCTTGGTAGGGGCTGACAGTTTTTAGAATAGCTTTCTGATTCTATTTTGCAAAATATAACTTAATATACCACAAAGGATCATTCATATTCTACTTTCAACTTGGGCAAGTTGGAGGAAATAGCTCTTTTTTCTCATAGTAATGAGGTTCTCAAACAAAGATACAGTTGTCTTCAAATGGTTTTACTTTCAACCACAAAAGAAAGTACTAATTATTTAGCAAGTCTACTCTGGGTAGAGTGAGACACACCTAATCCTTGCCCTGGAGGATAAAAAGATGGGTGGAGGATACATGTTGGGCCAGCTTTGTGTGTATGTGTGTGTGTGTGTGTGTGTGTGTGTGTGTGTGTGTGTGTGTGTGCGTGTGTGTGTGTTATGTCTATGTGTTTTGATATTCTTGTTATTATGTAAATATATATTATTAAATTAGATTTAGAAATGAATTTGTAATCTGCCATGAGTTTGAAAGACAACTAGAAATTTTATAATATTTTCAGAAAACAGTGAATATTTTTTCCAAGTACTTCTTATCTAAAATGGCTAATTCTGTTACTGCGATGACTCACTTTCCTTCTGTGACTTGTTTTATTATTTTTAATTAAATCACTACAGAATTGTTTTAAGGAATAATAAGGATGTGAGCTCAGACTATTAAGATGGATGCCCATGTTAAAGAGTAGACAACAAATGACAGCTTGAAATTTAGTCAAACTCCTTTCCCAAGCAGAGTCTATTGTTTTAGCTGGAAGGTGATTTGATACTGCAATAAACTCAGAATAGTTAACAGAATACACCTAGATTCCTGATGCCTTCATATGTTTTGCTTAAAAAAACATTGCTGGAAATTGTAGATATTGGACATAAATCAAGGAAGAATGTAGTTATTTGAAGGCCGTAGCTATTAGCATCCAATCTATCTCTTCAGGGTGAGTTCATTGGAATGTATGTCACAAGGATTCATGATAGCAGAGAAGACTGGTTTCTATTTGCTTTTACTATCAACTTGACACATCTTAGGGTCACCTGAGAAAACAGTCTCAGTTGCGCGATTGCCCAGATGAGATGGCATATGGGCATCTCTTTGTAGTATTATTTTGATATTAATTGATATAAGAAAGTCTAGATCACCATAGGCAGCACCATTCCCTGGAAAGTTGACCCTGAACTGTATAAAAACTCTAGCTTTTGTGGCTTTATGAGTAAACTAGCAAGCAAGAAGTTTTTGTTTGAAGCTCCTGCTTACACTCATGCCCTAACTTCCATCACTGATGGATTATAATCTGTAAATTGAGATAATTCATTTCCTCTGCTAAACTGTTTTTGGTCAGAGTGTTTAATCACAGCAGCCCAGATGAAACTAGTACATGCTCACTCATATCGCTTGTGTCACCTAATTTCTGTGTTGCATTTCCTGCTGTTTAGATGTGCTTCAAATAGAAGTTCCTAAAATATGGGACTCAAAGAACTAGGTAAGTAGCTCCTGATGTTTCTAAAGCCATACTGTTCATACAGTTAATAATTGCCATCTCCACCACAACAAAAACATTTCAGAAGTTTGAAACTATCCACAGTTTCCAGCTGCTTCAGGCTCTACCTAGCTACTCCAAGAGGAAAAAAAATCCATAAGTTGGTACATTAGCAATCCATTTGCGGCACACCAGTATTTTGTGGTATGTTGCCAAATTAAAATAAATTAAACCAAATAGCAGCTTATTTCCCTTAAGAGACATAATGGTTATTCAGGCTTGTATGCCAGCCAGGAACTTCAGCCAGTTTTAGTTTATATTTTCAGGTTTCATGAACAATTTATTTTCCAGATGTTCTAATGTGACTCATAACAGTAAGCTTCTTGTTTTAGAATATAAGATAAAAGGGTTGGAGAATAAAGACCTACCCTTAGTTTTAAATCCATAAAGGAACAGTAATGCAAATCCTATTGCCAAACAGCAATATGATCTCTTGCCAAATGAACAGTAGTTCTCTCTCACTGTGGGTAGGTCATGACCCCACAGGGGTCATATATGAGACATCCTGCATATCATGTGTTTACATTATTATTCACATAAGAAGAACAAGTACAGTTATAAAGTAGTAACAAGATACTTTTGTGAATAGGGGTCACCACACCATGAGAAACTATTAAAAGGTTTCAGCATTAGAAAAGTTGAAAACTAATGCAAAAGGGCATGAGAATATAGTTTGACACACAATGAAGTGATAGACATGGGTCTTCTCATAACGTAGAGAAAATCTCTTGTGTACTTTATAGATGCCTTGCCAGTTAATGAAAAGCTAATTGGCCAATGAGCTGAGGCAGAAACTAGGAGATGGGAGTTCCAATAACTGGAAAAGTACTCTGGGATGTAGTCAGGTGCCACAAGAGATTCATCCGTAACCCTGATGACGGGTAAATGAACCTGAGGAGAAATAACTAACCATGTCGAATGACTTAGACTAGTTTAAATGGGATAACTGAGTTACAAGCTAATGGAAACAAGCCAAAGCTGTTGGCCTAGGCATTTGTTCGTATATAAGACACCTTAGTGTTATTATTTTGAGGAACAAAAAGGTTGGGTGGAAAAGCCAATGGTCATGCCATGCTCTTTCCCTTTAAGTACCTAAATATCATTACATGCATTTTGAGTAAGAAATTTGACTCCATGCAACACCTTTGTGAAAGACATAATACCATATTTCTGTTATGTTATTGAACTCAATTAAACAAAAAGATACTGATGATACAGAACTACATTGAAAAAGTCAAATAACCTATTAGATCAGATCCTCAGATCGTCAAATAAGTAACTCAGAACCTTACTTGCTCCATGACCAAAACAATGTTGCATATACCTTTTGAGTCTCAAACAAATTTTTGCAGATAACTTGCAAAAAGACAATACCAGGAAAACAGGGGATTAGAAACACATAGTTGTCTCATAAAAAATGATCAGATTCCACAGGGACAAATTCGAAGAAATTTATCATCTGTTGCTTCTCTAAGCCCCTCTACACAATCCTCCCAATGTTCCTGTGTTTTTTCTGAGAGATACTTGTGTTCTTCTTCAGGGTACCTGAGGTTTGCTATTAAAAGTTTCTGACACCGCCGCCGGAACCTGAAAGAAACAGACCGGATAAACAGTTCTCTGCACCCAAATCCCGTGGGAGGGAGAGCTAAACCTTCAGAGAGGCAGACAAGCCTGGGAAACCAGAAGAGACTGCTCCCTGCACACACATCTCGGACGCCAGAGGAAAAAGCCAAAGACCATCTGGAACCCTGGTGCACTGAAGCTCCCGGAAACGGCGGCACAGGTCTCCCTGGCTGCTGCCGCTGCAGAGAGCCCCTGGGCAGCACCCCACGAGCGAACCTGAGCCTCGGGACCACAGGTAAGACCAAACTTTCTGCTGCAAGAAAGCTGCCTGGTGAGCTTGGGACACGGAAGCAGAATTTCTCTAGGAGGCACGGTCTGTGTTTACCAGAAGTCCCACACCCGCGGATCCCGGCCCGCAGCAGCTCTCTGCTCCCAGACCCGGTGAGAGAGAGACCCAACCGCCTGGTCAGGTGGGCACTCCTGAGGCTGCAGAGCGGAAGAGACGACCAACTCTGCTCATCCCTGCCCACATCCCTGGCCCAAGAGGAAACTGTATAAGGCCTCTGGGCTCCCGTGGGGGAGGGCCCAGGAGCGGCAGGACTTCTGCGCCTGAGACACAGCCGCCGGAACCTGAAAGAAACAGACCGGATAAACAGTTCTCTGCACCCAAATCCCGTGGGAGGGAGAGCTAAACCTTCAGAGAGGCAGACAAGCCTGGGAAACCAGAAGAGACTGCTCCCTGCACACACATCTCGGACGCCAGAGGAAAAAGCCAAAGACCATCTGGAACCCTGGTGCACTGAAGCTCCCGGAAGGGGCGGCACAGGTCTTCCTGGTTGCTGCCGATGCAGAGAGCCCCTGGGCAGCAACCCACGAGCGAACCTGAGCCTCGGGACCACAGGTAAGACCAAATTTTCTGCTGCAAGAAAGCTGCCTGGTGAACTCAAGACACAGGCCCACAAGAACAGCTGAAGACCTGTAGAGAGGAAAAACTACACGCCGGAAAGCAGAACACACTGTCCCCATAACTGACTGAAAGAGAGGAAAACAGGTCTACAGCACTCCTGACACACAGGCTTATAGGTCAGTCTAGCCACTGTCAGAAATAGCAGAACAAAGTAACACTAGAGATAATCTGATGGCGAGAGGCAAGCGCAGGAACCCAAGCAACAGAAACCAAGACTGCATGCCATCATCGGAGCCCAATTCTCCCGCCAAAACAAACATGGAATATCCAAACACACCAGAAAAGCAAGATCTTGTTTCAAAATCATATTTGATCATGATGCTGGAGGACTTCAAGAAAGACATGAACACACTTAGGGAAACACAGGAAATCATTAATAAACAAGTAGAGGCCTACAGAGAGGAATGGCAAAAATCCCTGAAAGAATTCCAGGAAAACACAATCAAACAGATGAAGGAATTAAAAATGGAAATAGAAGCAATCAAGAAAGAACACATGGAAACAACCCTGGATATAGAAAACCAAAAGAAGAGACAAGGAGCTGTAGATACAAGCTTCACCAACAGAATACAAGAGATGGAAGAGAGAATCTCAGGAGCGGAAGATTCCATAGAAATCATTGACTCAACTGTCAAAGATAATGTAAAGCGGAAAAAGCTACTGGTCCAAAACATACAGGAAATCCAGGACTCAATGAGAAGATCAAACCTAAGGATAATAGGTATAGAAGAGAGTGAAGACTCCCAGCTCAAAGGACCAGTAAATATCTTCAACAAAATCATAGAAGAAAACTTCCCTAACCTAAAAAAAGAGATACCCATAGGCATACAAGAAGCCTACAGAACTCCAAATAGATTGGACCAGAAAAGAAACACCTCCCGTCACATAATTGTCAAAACACCAAACGCACAAAATAAAGAAAGAATATTAAAAGCAGTAAGGGAAAAAGGTCAAGTAACATATAAAGGGAGACCTATCAGAATCACACCAGACTTCTCGCCAGAAACTATGAAGGCCAGAAGATCCTGGACTGATGTCATACAGACCCTAAGAGAACACAAATGCCAGCCCAGGTTACTGTATCCAGCAAAACTCTCAATTAACATTGATGGAGAAACCAAGATATTCCATGACAAAACCAAATTTACACAATATCTTTCTACAAATCCAGCACTACAAAGGATAATAAATGGTAAAGCCCACCATAAGGAGGCAAGCTATACCCTAGAAGAAGCAAGAAACTAATCGTCTTGGCAACAAAACAAAGAGAATGAAAGCACACAAACATAACCTCACATCCAAATATGAATATAAAGGGAAACAATAATCACTATTCCTTAATATCTCTCAATATCAATGGCCTCAACTCCCCAATAAAAAGACATAGATTAACAAACTGGATACGCAACGAGGACCCTGCATTCTGCTGCCTACAGGAAACACACCTCAGAGACAAAGACAGACACTACCTCAGAGTGAAAGGCTGGAAAACAACTTTCCAAGCAAATGGTCAGAAGAAGCAAGCTGGAGTAGCCATTCTAATATCAAATAAAATCAATTTCCAACTAAAAGTCATCAAAAAAGATAAGGAAGGACACTTCATATTCATCAAAGGAAAAATCCACCAAGATGAACTCTCAATCCTAAATATCTATGCCCCAAATACAAGGGCACCTACATACGTAAAAGAAACCTTACTAAAGCTCAAAACACACATTGCACCTCACACAATAATAGTGGGAGATTTCAACACCCCACTCTCATCAATGGACAGATCATGGAAACAGAAATTAAACAGTGATGTCGACAGACTAAGAGAAGTCATGAGCCAAATGGACTTAACGGACATTTATAGAACATTCTATCCTAAAGCAAAAGGATATACCTTCTTCTCAGCTCCTCATGGTACTTTCTCCAAAATTGACCATATAATTGGTCAAAAAACGGGCCTCAACAGGTACAGAAAGATAGAAATAATCCCATGCGTGCTATCGTACCACCACGGCCTAAAACTGGTCTTCAATAACAATAAGGGAAGAATGCCCACATATACGTGGAAATTGAACAATGCTCTACTCAATGATAACCTGGTCAAGGAAGAAATAAAGAAAGAAATTAAAAACTTCTTAGAATTTAATGAAAATGAAGATACAACATACTCAAACTTATGGGACACAATGAAAGCTGTGCTAAGAGGAAAACTCATAGCGCTGAGTGCCTGCAGAAAGAAACAGGAAAGAGCATATGTCAGCAGCTTGACAGCACACCTAAAAGCTCTAGAACAAAAAGAAGCAAATACACCCAGGAGGAGTAGAAGGCAGGAAATAATCAAACTCAGAGCTGAAATCAACCAAGTAGAAACAAAAAGGACCATAGAAAGAATCAACAGGACCAAAAGTTGGTTCTTTGAGAAAATCAACAAGATAGATAAACCCTTAGCCAGACTAACGAGAGGACACAGAGAGTGCGTCCAAATTAACAAAATCAGAAATGAAAAGGGAGACATAACTACAGATTCAGAGGAAATTCAAAAAATCATCAGATCTTACTATAAAAACCTATATTCAACAAAATTTGAAAATCTTCAGGAAATGGACAATTTCCTAGACAGATACCAGGTATCAAAGTTAAATCAGGAACAGATAAACCAGTTAAACAACCCCATAACTCCTAAGGAAATAGAAGCAGTCATTAAAGGTCTCCCAACCAAAAAGAGCCCAGGTCCAGATGGGTTTAGTGCAGAATTCTATCAAACCTTCATAGAAGACCTCATACCAATATTATCCAAACTATTCCACAAAATTGAAACAGATGGAGCCCTACCGAATTCCTTCTACGAATCTACAATTACTCTTATACCTAAACCACACAAAGACACAACAAAGAAAGAGAACTTCAGACCAATTTCCCTTATGAATATCGACGCAAAAATACTCAATAAAATTCTGGCAAACCGAATTCAAGAGCACATCAAAACAATCATCCACCATGATCAAGTAGGCTTCATCCCAGGCATGCAGGGATGGTTTAATATACGGAAAACCATCAACGTGATCCGTCATATAAACAAACTGAAAGAAGAGAACCACATGATCATTTCATTAGATGCTGAGAAAGCATTTGACAAAATTCAACACCCCTTCATGATAAAAGTCCTGGAAAGAATAGGAATTCAAGGCCCATACCTAAACATAGTAAAAGCCATATACAGCAAACCAGTTGCTAACATTAAACTAAATGGAGAGAAACTTGAAGCAATCCCACTAAAATCAGGGACTAGACAAGGCTGCCCACTCTCTCCCTACTTATTCAATATAGTTCTTGAAGTTCTAGCCAGAGCAATCAGACAACAAAAGGAGATCAAAGGGATACAGATCAGAAAAGAAGAGGTCAAAATATCACTATTTGCAGATGATATGATAGTATATTTAAGTGATCCCAAAAGTTCCACCAGAGAACTACTAAAGCTGATAAACAACTTCAGCAAAGTGGCTGGGTATAAAATTAACTCAAATAAATCAGTTGCCTTCCTCTATACAAAAGAGAAACAAGCCGAGAAAGAAATTAGGGAAACGACACCCTTCATAATAGACCCAAATAATATAAAGTACCTCGGTGTGACTTTAACCAAGCAAGTAAAAGATCTGTACAATAAGAACTTCAAGTCACTGAAGAAAGAAATTGAAGAAGACCTCAGAAGATGGAAAGATCTCCCATGCTCATGGATTGGCAGGATTAATATAGTAAAAATGGCCATTTTACCAAAAGCAATCTACAGATTCAATGCAATCCCCATCAAAATACCAATCCAATTCTTCAAAGAGTTAGACAGAACAATTTGCAAATTCATCTGGAATAACAAAAAACCCAGGATAGCTAAAGCTATCCTCAACAATAAAAGGACTTCAGGGGGAATCACTATCCCTGAACTCAAGCAGTATTACAGAGCAATAGTGATAAAAACTGCATGGTATTGGTACAGAGACAGACAGATAGACCAATGGAATAGAATTGAAGACCCAGAAATGAACCCACACACCTATGGTCACTTGATTTTTGACAAAGGAGCCAAAACCATCCAATGGAAAAAAGATAGCATTTTCAGCAAATGGTGCTGGTTCAACTGGAGGGCAACATGTAGAAGAATGCAGATCGATCCATGCTTATCACCCTGTACAAAGCTTAAGTCGAAGTGGATCAAGGACCTCCACATCAAACCAGACACACTCAAACTAATAGAAGAAAAACTAGGGAAGCATCTGGAACACATGGGCACTGGAAAAAATTTCCTGAACAAAACACCAATGGCTTATGCTCTAAGATCAAGAATTGACAAATGGGATCTCATAAAACTGCAAAGCTTCTGTAAGGCAAAGGACACTGTGGTTAGGACAAAACGGCAACCAACAGATTGGGAAAAGATCTTTACCAACCCTACAACAGATAGAGGCCTTATATCCAAAATATACAAAGAACTCAAGAAGTTAGACCGCAGGGAAACAAATAACCCTATTAAAAAATGGGGTTCAGAGCTAAACAAAGAATTCACAGCTGAGGAATGCCGAATGGCTGAGAAACACCTAAAGAAATGTTCAACATCTTTAGTCATAAGGGAAATGCAAATCAAAACAACCCTGAGATTTCACCTCACACCAGTGCGATTGGCTAAGATCAAAAACTCAGGTGACAGCAGATGCTGGCGAGGTTGTGGAGAAAGAGGAACACTCCTCCATTGTTGGTGGGATTGCAGACTGGTAAAACCGTTCTGGAAATCAGTCTGGAGGTTCCTCAGAAAATTGGACATTGAACTGCCTGAGGATCCAGCTATACCTCTCTTGGGCATATACCCAAAAGATGCCTCAACATATAAAAGAGAAACGTGCTCCACTATGTTCATCGCAGCCTTATTTATAATAGCCAGAAAATGGAAAGAACCCAGATGCCCTTCAACAGAGGAATGGATACAGAAAATGTGGTACATCTACACAATGGAATACTACTCAGCTATCAAAAACAACGAGTTTATGAAATTCGTAGGCAAATGGTTGGAACTGGAAAATATCATCCTGAGTGAACTAACCCAATCACAGAAAGACATACATGGTATGCACTCATTGATAAGTGGCTATTAGCCCAAATGCTTGAATTACCCTAGATCCCTTGAACAAACGAAACTCAAGACGGATGATCAAAATGTGAATGCTTCACTCCTTCTTTAAATGAGGAAAAAGAATACCCTTGGCAGGGAAGGGAGAGGCAAAGATTAAAACAGAGACTGAAGGAACACCCATTCAGAGCCTGTCCCACATTTGGCCCATACATATACAGCCACCCAATTGGACTAGATGGATGAAGCAAAGAAGTGCAGACCAACAGGAGCCGGATGTAGATACAGCCAGAATACAGCAAATACAGAGGCGAATGCCAGCAGCAAACCACTGAACCGAGAATAGGTCCCCTATTGAAGGAATCAGAGAAAGAACTGGAAGAGCTTAAAGGGGCTCGAGACCCCAAAAGTACTACAATGCCAAGCAACCAGAGCTTCCAGGGACTAAGCCACTACCTAAAGACTATACATGGACTGACCCTGGACTCTGACCCCATAGGTAGCAATGAATATCCTAGTAAGAGCACCAGTGGAAGGGGAAGCCCTGGGTCCTGCTAAGACTGAACCCCCAGTGAACTAGTCTATGGGGGGAGGGCGGCAATGGTGGGAGGGTTGGGAGGGGAACACCCATAAGGAAGGGGAGGGGGGAGGGGGATGTTTGCCCGGAAACCGGGAAAGGGAATAACACTCGAAATGTATATAAGAAATACTCAAGTTAATAAAAAAAAAAAAAAAAAGTTTCTGCTCCTTTGCAAGAGAAGAGCTACTGTTGCAGCCTTGTTGCTGCTGTTATCTGGCCAGCACAGGCATTGCTTAAAATTAGAAAATATCTTCCTGAGTGAGGTAACCCAATCACAGAAAAACACACATGGTATGCACTCACTGATAAGTGGATATTAGCCCCAAATCTCGAATTATCCAAGATAAAATCCACAGACCACATGAATCTCAAGAAGAAAGATGACCAAAATGCAGATGAGTCACTCCGTCTTAAAAGGGGGAACAAATATATTCATAGGAGGGGAAATGGAGGCAAAGTTTGGAGCAGAAACTGAAGGAATGGCCATTCGGAGCCTGTCCCATGTTTGCCCATATATATACAGCCAGCAAAACTAGATAAGATTGTTGAAGCTAAGAAGTTCATGCTAGCAGGAACTGAATATAGATGTCTCCTGAAAGAAACAGCCAGAACATGTCAAATACAGAGGCAGATGCTAGCAGCAAACCATTGAACTGAGAAGAGGACTCATATTGGAGGAATTAGAGAAAAGATTGAAAGAGGTGAAGGGGCTTGCAACCCCATAAGAACAACAATGACAACCAACCAGAGCTTTCAGGGACTAAACCACTACCCAAAGAATATAAATAGACTGACCCATAGCTCCAGCTGCATATGTAGCAGAGGATGGCCTTGTTGGACACCAAAGGAAAGAGAAACCCTTGGTCCTGCCAAAGTTGGACCACCAGAGTAAGGGAATGTCAATGGGGGGGGCAGGAAGGAGGGTAGATATGGAGGGGAACATCCTTATAGAAGAAGGGAAAGGGGATGGGATAGGAGGCTTATGGATAGGAAACTATAAAAGGGAATAACATTTGAAATGTAAATAAAAATATCTGATAAAAAATTCTATATCCTCTGATATTCAACTATACTCAATATGGTTCTCTAGACATTTATAGGACATATTGTTTTTGCGTCCAACATGTTCATGTGCTTATTATCATCACTTAAACTTTGTACAGTACATTTGTGCATGTGTGTTTGTGTGTATATGTGTGATGAGTGTGTGTGTGTGTGTGTGTGTTTGTGTGTCTGTGTGTGTGTGTGTGCATGCATGCATTTTGATTCCCTGAGCGGAGCATGCCTTAAAGATACATTGATAGTAAGTTTGGGATTCAATAAATGCAATTTTCCTATAGCATTTCACCCTTGGGGGTAGCTTCCTTTCTCTAGCTTAACAATCTTAAACTCTAAGGCTTTAAAAATTACTAACTTTTGAGCTATGTTATATATAAACACTTTAACTTAAGGTATAAACCAGTGTTTGTTTACTAGCTTAAATCATCTAGCTGCCGTTGCCTCAACAAACTTAGATTACCCTTTGCATATAAGACTGGACCTTATTTTAGTTACGAATATCTGATGATTTAATATTATATTTTCAATTTGGTTCTCCATAGTTTTAGTTTATGTTTTTATTGCAGAATGTGTTGAACATATGACTATAAGAAAATCATAATTTCATTGGGGAATGTATATACATACATATACACACTTACATATATATATACATATACATATGTATATATATGTGTGTATATATATTTATCGAGAGAGAGAGAGAGAGAGAGAGAGAGAGAGAGAGAGATGAAAGAGAGAGATGAGAGTGAGGCGGAGGGGAGAGGGAGGGAGAGAGAGATTCCTAGTGCTAGTAGCATCTGATCTTGTGTCCAAGCTCCTAAGGGCAACAATTACATAATACTTTGTAACAGCATTCCTGCTTTGGGTAAGGCATATCTATTTCTTTGTATCTCACCTTCTGTTAGCTTGAATAATGAGTATTATGTCTTTGTAGAGTTGTTATGTGAAGACATAATGTTCAAAGGCCATATTTTATTTTAGTTAAGATATATTTCAGATTGGCAAAATTCAAGTTTACTCCCTATCTCTGTAAACTCTGGAGCTTCCAGAATATGTTGTTATGCCTCTCACTCCATTCCTTTCTTAGTGAGTATTAGAATATGGACTGTTCAGGAAAGACTACTTTATAGGAATACTGATGGTCATCCGGTTTAGAATCCTGCTTTATCATTCCTTTAGGGTTCTCCTCCTTATTGTATAAACTACCTCACCATTCTGTATAGATCAGAGAACAGAATGTAGAATTTAAAAAAAAAAGGAAAGCAAACTTTTTTTAAGGTCATTACCTAGGACTGGCCCATATTTGATTATTGCATAAATATCACTGGCCAACAGTAAGTAACAAGGCATTAGCTATCTGGAAGGGATGCCAGGAAATGTAAACATCAGTAAAAAAACAGCCATGTAATTTTTTACAATTCTATTACTAAAGAAAAAATACTCTAGTACAGTCTGTATCCTTTTCCCTGTGAATCTTCTTGAAGAACCACTTATGATTCATGAATTAACATTTAATTTTCTAGTACTTAAAGAATTCACAATACAGATTGTTTTGAAACAGAAACATAAAATTCATAATATATTGTAATTTTTAGCTCAATAATTCTTAATAGATACTAGTAAGAAACAAAAGTTTATCTGAATCATTCTATGAAAATATCCTTAATTCTTTAAATATTTATAAAATTTTAATTCTTACTACCAAATATTTATTTGGCTTAGCTTAATGGATATTATGGATTTGATATCTTTATAGGAAATAATAAATGTTCCCTTTTTTTCGTAGAGTCTCTTAAAAATTACTCAGAATTTTTATTGCTAGAACTAGGCAAGGAAACGCACTCAGTAGAAACATGAATAATTCAATTAAAAATCAGACAATTAAAATGACATATATTCCCAAATTTTAAAAAAATTCAGTATTACTAATCACCAGGGAAATGCAGATATTAAATTACTACAGTGAGATACTAGCTCAAAAGATCTACCTTTAAAAATACTGTCTGAATATATACCTTTGATAACACTGAAAATAAAAGCCATGAATTTAAAAACAGTGCAGACTTTGTGGGAAGGTTTGGGTGGCAGAGGATTAAACAATGGAATTAAATAATAAACTTAATTTAAAAAATACTTTCAAAAAAAGAAAAGGAAAAAAGACTGTGTGATAGAGAATATGCTCACAGTGTACCAGAATAAGACTACAAATTAGAAACGCTAGCTGGATATAAAGAAAAGGTCCATCTTGCACACAGTTGTTGCAAACATATATTAAAGATGGGAAATGTGGGAAGCTGGGAGGAGTAGAGGGAGAAGAAACAGTGGCCAGGGTATATTGTACAATTGAAGACTATTTTCAAAAAAATAAATACATAGACATTTAAAATTAAGAATAATACTTGAGAATTTCAGGAAAAAAGGGAAAATATAATATGGAGGTTCATTTTTAAAAAGTATAAAATAAGATTTTCAGTATTCGTCTAACGCTCATTCCTCAATGCACATGCAATAACTATGGTGAAGAAGTACTGACATGTCCATATTTGTGTAGTGATATTTATAATAGCACAAAGCATAGTTGCCTTATCAATGAAGTGATTAGGAAACCGTAACTCATAAGCACAATATAACTTCTAATTTTGAAATCTGAAAAACATATTTATCATTTGGCACATAACAGGATTTTTAATTATAGGATATAAAATAATTCTTTTGTCCTGAGTTGTAAACTTATGTGTTCCAATGTGAGTATAGGCAAGGAATTACATAAATGGGAGAGGAGGCAAATTGTTAAAGGGGCAACTTAAAGCTTAGAAACAGTGATGTTTGTACCAGAAATCCTCAAACTCTTCAGGCAAAGCTGAACCAGAAGAGTAGATTGGGATCCCTAGCCCACTTCAAAGTTAGAGGATAAATTGAGGACAATAAAGAATATTAGCATTGTCTTCCTGACCCAAAGGCAAGGTTAAGTCCTGGTAATAAGTTTAGATAGCTACCTGCTATCTCAAATACTCATCTAAGACAGAGTACATATATTTCATTAATTATACATTTCAAAGCTAACAGTAGTAGAATATGATTAATGTTTCATATATAAAGATGGAGGACAAATTTCCCACTGAGACCTCATGTCTTTCTGGAACAATTGATGTTTTCACAATTACTTTGAAGGACTCGGTTGGTGGGTACAAAGATGGAAAGGTTCTCACAGGAGCTGGGAGAAGGGATAAAACCATAATCAAAATATATTGTGTGAAAAAGTTAAGTAGAAAAATTAAAGCATCAGAGGACAAAAGTCAGGACAAGGTTCGTTCTTGTCTAGTTGTCCCATCTTGCCTCACCCCACTGCATCCCCACCACTAAAATATTATTGATCTTGCTTTGATAACAGCTCCATTATCCTCTTCTCTGAACATCACTTCATTTGGTGGGAAAGATGCTTTAGAGGATGCACTTTAAATATTAAAATTTCCAAGGACGCTGGAAATTCTCCATTTCCCCGGTACTATTTCCATTGGTACAAATTTGTATATTGCTTACAGTGTTTAATCAGCAGGCTAATAACTTTAACACTGAATTATCCCCATAATAAAGGATATCTCTCACATCAGTTAGATCTTAGTGAGATCATATTATTTCTAGTACCTTTATTGAAATATTCATGACTTAATTTATAAAGTTAGAGACATGAGTTTAGATTACTGTTCCATAAATTTTTATTTACCATGTGAAAATTACTTATCAGTCATAAATTTTATACTCACATAAAAATTCAGATAATACACACACACACACACACACACACACACACACACACACAGTTCATGGGAGGGCAATTATCAATGTGCAACGGGTAAATCTTACCAAGTTCTTCTAGTAATCTAAAGAGTTTATTCATATTTTCACATTTTATTCTTGCTGCATCTGTGTATAGAAGCTCCCAAATTTAAATATAATAAAAGTGTGACATCAGAAGAATCAGAAAAGGTGAGCATGATTTGCCTTGCTCTAATGATGGTTAAAACATTCTGACTGCTACTTTTCAGCAAACCATTAAAACAGAGTTTTCATAGGGACCATAGTGAGTTCCAGGAAGCACAGTGAAAAAATCTAAGTAATTTTATGAATGTTAAAAATCACAAAAAAAGTAAGTATAGGTTTCTACCTTATGATTTCTCTAGGTTTTCTCTGGTAGAAATTTTTAGAATTCTATCTCCAAATATTCTTTTTTCTATATTTTATTTATATATATACAAATGCTGCCTGTTATGGTCTCCCCTTGAAGACTTCTTCCCCCATCCCTGTCACCTCTCAAATGGTGCCTCCCTCTAGGTTTCCCCCAACTCTGGGTCTTCAAGTCTCTAAGGATTAGGTGATTTTCTTCCTCTGAGTTCAGACAAGGCAGCCCTTTGTTATGTATGT
Source organism: Rattus norvegicus (assembly GCF_021556685.1). NCBI lineage: Eukaryota > Metazoa > Chordata > Mammalia > Rodentia > Muridae > Rattus > Rattus norvegicus. The sequence continues at coordinate 36,862,295 of NC_141538.1, read as the reverse complement.
ACTTGGGGCTTGGGATGGGATGACAACCCAATAGGAAGCCCAATAGTATCAACTAACCTAGACCCCATGGGAGTTCCCAGAGACTGAAGCATCAACCAAAGAGCATATAAAGTATTATCCTAATAAATAAGATATGTGAAGAGAGCACCACATTGAAACTGACTGAAATCTGATGGAAGATAGAGCATATGCATGAAGATTATCAGGAACAGAATTCCTCTCCTCTCTAAAAGTCCAATTTTACCTGTAAACTCAGTTTATGCCTCTAACTGTGAGCAATATTTAAACACTGTACAAGGTGGAACAAACTAGGAAGAGACTACTTTAACCATTAATAAACATGGGAGTAGAATACACTTGTAAAGAAAGTCTTATTTATTTAGTTGTGAAAATATTTCTTTAGAGTCATAAGCTAACCTGTCTGATGTTGTCATTTACCCATAGAGAAAACAGGCATACTAAATGTGATAAACTTTAGCTGGCCCCATGAAATTGCTAAGGGGTATTGAAATAAAACACTAAGAGATATTTTCAACTATGAATTATTTATATCATGTGAGAAACTTTTCCCCCTCCCAGATACAAACACATCCTTGAGATAAAATAGCTGGCTGACTGAGAATGTTTTCTTTACCCCACATTTTAGCTATTCTAGCTTTGCAGATAGTATGTATAATGAATGACACCTTTTAGTTAATATACCCTATTGGGTTTCTTATACCAAATGTCGGGTATGCAGTTTTGTCTCCACAAGCTCATTGTCTACTAGAAATAAAGCACTGTGGTCATTTTCAGTTAAAGTATGCTTTTCCCCTACTGTTAATTAATCTTTCTTTGTAAATACACCAGCTTCAGCCACAACAATAGATGAATAAATCAGTTATATTAAATATTTTAGGAAAATTATCAAGATGCATATAGAATTCAGAGGCAGCAAATGAAGCAAAACTAACCTCTTGTCTAATAAAAGACCAAATTCAAAGGTTTGAAGAAAAACAGGAAACAATATCCTTCAGTGAAAATTTTACAATGTAATCTTCAACTTGAAGAAAGTTGTTGTTGTTGGTGGTGGTGGTGATGGTGGTGGTGGTGGGGTGGTGGTGGTGGTGGTGGTGGTGGTGGTGGTGGTGGTGGTGGTGGTGGTGTGTGTGTGTGTGTGTGTGTGTGTGTGTGTGTGTGTGTTTGTGTGTGTAACATATATGCCAGAGGCTGATTTCTGGAATCCTCTTCTTTTGCTCTCTACATTATTTTTTGAGACAAGTGTCTTTCTTTTTTTATTGAACAAATAATCATACAATATATATCAATCATACTTCTCCCATTCTCCCATCTCCCATTTCCTTCCATGATCTTCCCACCTCCTCACCCACTGAATTGTACACACTTTCTCTATCCCTCTCTTTAAAATAAAAAAGAAAACAAACACACATCCCTCCACACACACACAAACACAAGCATGCACTGAGTCTCAGTATCAGAAACGATATGAGACAAAAGTCTACATAAATACCATTGAATTCATTTTGTTCTGATCAACTTCTCCTGGGCCAAGAGCCTAATTTGAATTGTAGTTAATATACACAGTGACACTCCATTGGAGAAAACAAATTATTCCTTTCCCGGAGAGAATGAACTTCAGATAGGGTCTTGGTAAGGGACCCAACTTCCCATTCTTGGGACTGGAACTCTTTCTAGCTTAAACATGTGTAGGCCCTGTGTATGCTCCCATCTTCTCTGTGACTTCATGTGTGCTTCAGTCCTGTTGTGTTTTACAGACACTATCTTCTTGGACTTTTTTTTTTTTTTTTTGGACTTTTTTTGTGACCTCTGCCACTTACAGTCTTTCTCCTTTTCCTTATAGATATCTGAACTCTGAGGAAAGGCGTTTGTTGAAGAAATCCTATTTAGCACTGAATGTACAAAAGTCTCTCAATCCCTGAATATTGTCAAGTTTTGAGTCTGAATATTGTCAAGTTTTGTTTCCCATCTTCTACAAAAAGAAGGTTCTCTGATGATGGCTGCATAATACACTCATCCATGGGAATAATAGAATACCATTAGGAGACATTTTATTGTTATATTTGATTTTCTGATAGGCCCATAGTTTAGTTTCAAATCCTTGGGCCATCCAAACCGTACTGAGCATGAGCTCTATCTGGTAGCCTTGACCTTAAATACAGTCATAGAATGGTTGGTTTTTCCCACAACATTTGTACCACTACTATACCAGCATATTTCACAGGAAGGTCACTGTTTTAGTTCACAGAGTTTGTACCTGTGTGTTGGTATTTACCTTTCTTCTCTGGTAGGATGCCAATTATCTTCTAGCACCATGAGTGCTAGTTAATAATGGTGACTGCTCTAGGTAGGCACCAGCTGGCTCTGTCTTTGATAGGACATGCAAGGATTGTTCTTATTGTTTGCAGCAATAGGGAAGTGTCATCCCTTTGTGGAGAGGAGCTAAGTTTCTTCAGTGAACTTGGAATTTACTTTTTTTCCTTTCTTTTATTGGATATTTTCTTTATTTGCATTCCAAATGTTATCCTCTATCCAGGTTTCCCCTCCAGAAACACCATATCCCTTCACCCACTTCTATGTGGGTGCTCCCACACACACACCCACTTCCTCCTGACTCCCCATCCTGATATTCCATTACACTGGAAAAATAAGCCTTCACAGGACCAAGGAGCTTTCCTCCCATTGATGCCTGTCAAGATCATTCTCTGCTACATATGTGGCTGGAGTCATGGGTCTGTCCATGTGTACTCTTTGGTTGGTGGTTTAGTCTCTGGGAGCTCTGGGGGGTCTGGTTGGTATATATTGTTGTTTTTCCTATGGGATTTTAAACCCCTTCAACTCCTTTAGTCTTTTTGTTCTCAGTTCAATGGTTGGATGTGAGAACCCACCTCTATTTGTCAGGTTCTGGATCAGTCTCTCAGGAGACAGTTATATCAGGATCCTGTGAGTGCATGCTTCTTAGCATCAGCAATAGTGGCTGGGATTGGTGACTTTAAATGGGATGAATTCCCAGGTGGGGCAGTCTCTGGATGACCTTTCCTTCAGTCTCTGCTTCAAACATTGTGTCCATATCTCCTCTTGTGAGTATTCTGTTCTCCCTTCTAAGAAGGACTGAAGCAACTACCCCTTTGTCTCCCTTCTTCTTGAACTTCATGCCATCTGTAAATTGTATCTTGAGTATTCCAACATTTTGGGCTAATAACCACTTGTCAGTGAGCACATACCATGTATGTTCTTTTGTGATTGGTTTACCTCACTCAGGATGGTATTTTCTTTTCTTTACCTTTTTTCAAAAATTGTATAGTTTATGAATTTACATTTCAAATGTTTTCCCCTTTCCTGGATCCCTCCTTTCCTATACTCCATTCCCTTGATTTTATGAGGATGTTTCTCCTCCTGCCAACTTACTCCCACCTCAACACGCTGGCATTCTCCTATCCTGGGGAAAGGAGCCTTCACAGGACCAAGGGCTTCTCCTTTTATTGACACCAGGAATTCCATCCTCTTCTACATATGGGGCTGGAGTCATGTGCCCCTCATGAGTACACGTTGGTTGCTGGTTTATTTCCTGGGGGCTCGGTAAATCTGGTTGATTGATATTGTTGTTCTTCCTAAGGGGTCATAAAACTCTTGACCTTCTTCAGTCTTTTCTCTAAATCCTCCATAGGGGTCCCTGTGCTCAGTCTGGTGGTTAGCTATAAGCATCCGCTCTGTATTTGTCAGACTGCGGCAGAGCCTCTCAAGAGACACCCATATCAAGCTACCATCAAGCAATGCAAGCACTTCTTGGCATCAGCAATAGTGACTGGTTTGATGGCTGCATATGAAATGGATCCCCAGGTGTCTTTGGAACTTCAGTCTCAGATCCACTCTTTGTCCCTGTATTTCTTCCAGTAAATATTTTGTTCCATGTTCTAAGAGGACTGATGCATCCACATTTTGGTTTCTCTTCTTCTTGAGCTTCATATAGTCTGCGAATTGTATACTGGGAATTCGAGCTTTTGGGCTATTATTCACTTTTCAGTGTGTACATATCATGTCTGTACTTTTGTGACTGTGTTACCTCGCTCAGGATAATATTTTCTAGTTCTATCCATTTGTCTAAGAATTTCACTAAGTTGTTGTTTTAATAGCTGAGTAGTATTCCAGTGTGTAAATGTATCACATTTTTTGTATCCATTCCTCTGCTGAAGGACATCTGGGTTATTTCCACCTTCTGGCTATTATAACTAACAGGAGTATGTGTCCTTGGTATATATTGGAACATGTTTGGGTGTATACCCAGAAGGGGAATAGCTGGGTCATCAGTTAGCACTATGTCCAATTGTCTGAGGAACCACCAGACTGATTTCCAGAGTGGTTGTGCCAGATTGCAATTCCACCAACAATGGAGGAGTGTTCCTTTTTCTACACATCCTCACTACCATCTTCTGTCACCTGAGATTTTGATCTTAGCCATATTGACTGGTGTGAGGTGATATCACAGGGTTGTTTTGATTTGCATTCCTTTGTTGAATAAGGATGCTGAACATTTCTTCAGGTGCTTCTCAGCCATTCTGTCTTCCTCAGTTGAGAATTCTTTGTTCAGCTCTGTACTCCATTTTTTAACAGGATTATTTGGTTCTCTGTAGTCCATCTTCTTGAGTTCTTTGTATATATTGGATATTAACCCTCTATCAGATGTAGGATTGGTAAAGATCTTTTGCCAATATGGTGGTTGCCATTTTGTCCTATTTACATTGTCCTTTGCCTTACAGAAGCGTTGCAACTTTATGAGGTGCCATTTGTGAATTCTTGATCTTAGAGCTTTGTGTTCTGTTCAGGAAATTTTCCCCTGTGCCCATGTCTTTGAGGTTCTTCCCCACTTTCTCGTCAATTAGTTTCAGTTTATCTTGTTTTATGTGGAGGTCTTTGAATTACTTGCACTTGAGATTTGTACAAGGAGCTAAGAATGAGTCAATTTGCATTCTTCTACATGCTGACCTCCAGTTGAACGAGCACCATTTGTTGAAAATACTATCTTTTTTCCATTGCATGTTTTTAGCTCCGTTGTCAAAGATCAAGTAACCATAGATGTGTGGGTTCATTTCTGGGTCTTCAGTTCTATTCCATTGATCTACCTGCCTTGCATTGTTGCCTTGCTTGTATTTAACACTGCCCTGTGCCCTCTGCCTGCTTAGACAGGTGGACAGGGCATGGTAAATGCTAGGGAGGAGAGGGAACCCCAGCCAAACCACTGGTCATTATCAAGTCAGTACCAGGCTAGGTGGAAGACTGCTATAGCTGTATGGTTTCTCTGTGTGCTTAGGAAGGGGGAAAGGGACCATGGCAGCATGTGGCTCCATAGTCATGGAAAGTATGGCACCAGATTGGAGAATACATACCCACACAAAACAAGAGTGGACAGCAAAGACACTCTCATTTGTTTCAGTCTCCTGGAAGTTCTTTGGTTATAAAGAACAATGCCTACATCCTTTTCTATAAAGAGTGATTTAGAATCTCATTCTTACATAATATAAAATATGCTTTTCATCTGCTCATGTCAAATCAGTCATTGGGGTCACTTTGTAACAAAGTCCAGCACCTTGCGATTTTCCACAAATTGTCTATCTGCCTTTTAGTGTTCAGATATGTCTCTGAGCAGACATAACATAGATACACAATTAATATACATAATAGATACTGTTTATAAAAAAGAGATCAGAGCACTGACTCCAAAGTCTACAGGAAGAACTGATTAAAAATACAAGAATAAAGTTTGAATTTGTGGAGGTCTTTGCACAGTAGAACATGTACGAAGTGCTAAAGAAAATACTGCCACATAGATAAACTGAGAATTTCATTCTCTTCATCTTTGGAAAGAGCAGGGTCATGATTCGACATGGGAGAAAGTGCTGCTTCTCCCACTGGGGAGGGGAAGTGCAGGGCTCCCCCATGCTGGTTTGAGGTCAAGCTGGGTAACAGCTGTCTGAAGAGCCTGTACTGTCCCAAGTTGGGACCTGCAGAGCTGTGTCCTGGAGAGCATTGCTGTCCCTAATGGAATGGCCATGGATTCCTGGTTGTCTTTCTCTATCTTGGAATGCAGTTGGCCAACATCTGGGGGGCCTTCTGGGATACCTTTATCATCTGTTTCATTTGTTAGATCCTTCCTACTGGAGGGCTCTCCTAAGGAACAATCTGCCAAACCATCAAAGTTTTTGCCATCAGACACACCCATGAACTCTGTGAAGGAATAGTCCTCCAAAATGTTTGTAGTATGTTCAATTGTCATCTCTCCTGGGCAGAATTCTCTGGCTTGGTGGGGCCGACATCTAGTTCTGAACAGGAAGCAGTCCTGCACAGCATTCTGAAATTTTCCTCAGGGATGCTCTGGATGATGGGCTCTCCTTGGGCAACGCACTGTTCTCCATAAGTGGCACGGTGATTTTCTTATCCTTCCCCAAGCCTCTTTCTACTTCTGTAAGCTCTTGATTGGAAGCTGGTCTGAAGTCATGTGCAAGTGATGGTGCTTAGTGCTTCCATCACTCGGCCGGCCTCCTTTGTGGAGATGGCTAGCTGGTCTGAGCTGTCTCTGGAAGGGACTGCCGTGTCAGACAGAGTGGCATTGGAAGCACTGTGGGATAAGTAGTCACTGGTGAGGCTGCTGGTGGTAGGGCTACGAGACACTGCTTTCCTTAAGGCTCTTGAGTCTGTCATGTCCACTTTAGAAGATGACTACTCCCTGTTCTCCAAGCTGGCATTATAAACACTTTGATTTCTTTCTTCAAAGACTTGAAGTTCTCCTCATACAAATGATATTCACTTGCTTGGTTAGAGTTACACCAAGGTAATTTATATATTTTATGACTATTGTGAAGGGTGTTGTCTCCCAATTTCTTTTTCAGTCTGTTTATCCTTACATCCAGCCACTTTGCTAAAGTTGTTTATCAGGTTTAGGAGTTTTCTGGTGAAATTATTGGGGTCACTTAAATCAACTATTGTATCATCTGCAAATAGTGATACTTTGACTTCTTCCTTTCTAATTTATATCCCTTTGACCTCTTTTTGTTGTCTAATCCTCTGGCTAGGACTTAGAGTACAATATTGAATAGGTAGGAGAAAGAGTGGGCAGCCCTATCTAGTCAATGAATTTAGTGGGATTGCTTCAAGTTTCTCTACATTTAGTTTGATGTTAGCTACTGGCTTGCTATATATTGCTTTTGCTGTGTTTAGGTATGGGCCTTAAATTCCCGATTTTTCCAAGATCTTATCATGGAGCAGTGTTGAATTTTGTCAAATGCTTTCTCAGCATCTAATGAAATGATCTTGTGTTTTGTTTCTTTGAGTTTGTTTATATAGTAGATTATGTTGATGGATTTCTGTATTTTGAACCATCCCTGAATCCCTGGGATGAAGCCTACTTGATTCAGTTTGCAGTAGTTTCATTGAGTATTTTTACATCAATATTCATGAGGGAATTTGGTCTGATATTTTCTTTTTTGTAGCCTCTTTGTGTGGTTTAGGTATAAGCATAATTGTAGCTTCATAGAATGAGTTGGGTAGTAATCCTGTTTCCATTTTGTGGAATAGTTTGAAGAATATTGGTATTAGGTCTTCTTTAGAGGTCTGATAGAATTCTGCACTAAACCCTTCTGAACATGGGCTTTTTGGATTGGGAGACTTTTAATGACTTCTATTTCTTTATGGCTTATGGGACTATTTAGATGTTTTTTCTGATCCTGATTTAACTTTGGTACCTGCAATCTGTCTAGAAAATTGTCCATTTCATCCAGATTTTCTAGGTTTTTTTTTGAGAATAGGCTTTTTAGTAGGATTTGATGATTTTTTGAATTTCCTCAGTTTCTTTTGCTATGTCTCTCTTTTCATTTCTTACTTCATTAATTTGGATACTGTTTCTGTGCCCTGTTGTTAGTCTGGCTAAGGGTTTATCTATCTTGTTGATTTTCTTAAAGAACCAGCTCCTGGTTTCCTTGACTCTTTGTATAGTTCTTTTTGTTTCTTCTTGGTTGATTTCAGTTCTGAGTTTGATTATTTCCTGCTGTCTCCTACTCTTGGATGTATTTGCATCTTTTTGTTCTAGATTTTTCAGGTGTGCTGTCAAGCTGTTAGTGTATATGAACCTCGAGTTTATATTTCAACTAAAAACAAAGGTCTTAGTGATTATACAATAAACCCTTTATTTCCCAGAAAATTTCCCAAACTTTGAGAATTGACTTTTTAATTCTGAATTCTTTTTTTTTTAATATCTTTAAGGATTCGTTTATTTTCTTTTCTTTTTTTTTTTTATTAACTTGAGTATTTCTTATATACATTTCGAGTGTTATTCCCTTTCCCGGTTTCCGGGCAAACATCCCCCTCCCCCCTCCCCTTCCTTATGGGTGTTCCCCTCCCAACCCTCCCCCCATTGCCGCCCTCCCCCCATAGACTAGTTCACTGGGGGTTCAGTCTTAGCAGGACCCAGGGCTTCCCCTTCCACTGGTGCTCTTACTAGGATATTCATTGCTACCTATGGGGTCAGAGTCCAGGGTCAGTCCATGTATAGTCTTTAGGTAGTGGCTTAGTCCCTGGAAGCTCTGGTTGCTTGGCATTGTTGTACTTTTGGGGTCTCGAGCCCCTTCAAGCTCTTCCAGTTCTTTCTCTGATTCCTTCAATAGGGGACCTATTCTCAGTTCAGTGGTTTGCTGCTGGCATTCGCCTCTATATTTGCTGTATTCTGGCTGTGTCTCTCAGGAGCGATCTACATCCGGCTCCTGTCGGTCTGCACTTCTTTGCTTCATCCATCTTGTCTAATTGGGTGGCTGTATATGTATGGGCCACATGTGGGGCAGGCTCTGAATGGGTGTTCCTTCAGTCTCTGTTTTAATCTTTGCCTCTCCCTTCCCTGCCAAGGGTATTCTTTTTCCTCATTTAAAGAAGGAGTGAAGCATTCACATTTTGATCATCAGTCTTGAGTTTCGTTTGTTCTAGGGATCTAGGGTAATTCAAGCATTTGGGCTAATAGCCACTTATCAATGAGTGCATACCATGTATGTCTGTCTGTGATTGGGTTAGCTCACTCAGGATGATATTTTCCAGTTCCAACCATTTGCCTACGAATTTCATAAACTCGTTGTTTTTGATAGCTGAGTAATATTCCATTGTGTAGATGTACCACATTTTCTGTATCCATTCCTCTGTTGAAGGGCATCTGGGTTCTTTCCAGCTTCTGGCTATTATAAATAAGGCTGCGATGAACATAGTGGAGCACGTGTCTCTTTTATATGTTCAGGCATCTTTTGGGTATATGCCCAAGAGAGGTATAGCTGGATCCTCAGGCAGTTCAATGTCCAATTTTCTGAGGAACCTCCAGACTGATTTCCAGAATGGTTTTAACAGTCTGCAATCCCACCAACAATGGAGGAGTGTTCCTCTTTCTCCACATCCTCGCCAGCATCTGCTGTCACCTGAGTTTTTGATCTTAGCCAATCGCACTGGTGTGAGGTGAAATCTCAGGGTTGTTTTGATTTGCATTTCCCTTATGACTAAAGATGTTGAACATTTCTTTAGGTGTTTCTCAGCCATTCGGCATTCCTCAGCTGTGAATTCTTTGTTTAGCTCTGAACCCCATTTTTTAATAGGGTTATTTGTCTCCCTGCAGTCTAACTTCTTGAGTTCTTTGTATATTTTGGAAATAAGGCCTCTATCTGTTGTAGGATTGGTAAAGATATTTTCCCAATCTGTTGGTTGCCGTTTTGTCCTAACCACAGTGTCCTTTGCCTTACAGAAGCTTTGCAGTTTTATGAGATCCCATTTGTCGATTCTTGATCTTAGAGCATAAGCCATTGGTGTTTTGTTCAGGAAATTTTTTCCAGTGCCCATGTGTTCCAGATGCTTCCCTAGTTTTTCTTCTATTAGTTTGAGTGTGTCTGGTTTGATGTGGAGGTCCTTGATCCACTTGGACTTAAGCTTTGTACAGGGTGATAAGGATGGATCGATCTGCATTCTTCTACATGTTGCCCTCCAGTTGAACCAGCACCATTTGCTGAAAATACTATCTTTTTTCCATTGGATGGTTTTGGCTCCTTTGTCAAAAATCAAGTGACCATAGGTGTGTGGGTTCATTTCTGGGTCTTCAATTCTATTCCATTGGTCTATCTGTCTGTCTCTGTACCAATACCATGCAGTTTTTATCACTATTGCTCTGTAATACTGCTTGAGTTCAGGGATAGTGATTCCCCCTGAAGTCCTTTTATTGTTGAGGATAGCTTTAGCTATCCTAGGTTTTTTGTTATTCCAGATGAATTTGCAAATTGTTCTGTCTAACTCTTTGAAGAATTGGATTGGTATTTTGATGGGGATTGCATTGAATCTGTAGATTGCTTTTGGTAAAATGGCCATTTTTAACATATTAATCCTGCCAATCCATGAGCATGGGAGATCTTTCCATCTTCTGAGGTCTTCTTCAATTTCTTTCTTCAGTGTCTTGAAGTTCTTATTGTACAGATCTTTTACTTGCTTGGTTAAAGTCACACCGAGGTACTTTATATTATTTGGGTCTATTATGAAGGGTGTCGTTTCCCTAATTTCTTTCTCGGCTTGTTTCTCTTTTGTATAGAGGAAGGCAACTGATTTATTTGAGTTAATTTTATACCCAGCCACTTTGCTGAAGTTGTTTATCAGGTTTAGTAGTTCTCTGGTGGAACTTTTGGGATCACTTAAATATACTATCATGTCATCTGCAAATAGTGATATTTTGACCTCTTCTTTTCCGATCTGTATCCCTTTGATCTCCTTTTGTTGTCTGATTGCTCTGGCTAGAACTTCAAGAACTATATTGAATAAGTAGGGAGAGAGTGGGCAGCCTTGTCTAGTCCCTGATTTTAGTGGGATTGCTTCAAGTTTCTCTCCATTTAGTTTAATGATAGCAACTGGTTTGCTGTATATGGCTTTTACTATGTTTAGGTATGGGCCTTGAATTCCTATTCTTTCCAGGACTTTTATCATGAAGGGGTGTTGAATTTTGTCAAATGCTTTCTCAGCATCTAATGAAATGATCATGTGGTTCTGTTCTTTCAGTTTGTTTATATAATGGATCACGTTGATGGTTTTCCGTATATTAAACCATCCCTGCATGCCTGGGATGAAGCCTACTTGATCATGGTGGATGATTGTTTTGATGTGCTCTTGGATTCGGTTTGCCAGAATTTTATTGAGTATTTTTGCGTCGATATTCATAAGGGAAATTGGTCTGAAGTTCTCTTTCTTTGTTGTGTCTTTGTGTGGTTTAGGTATAAGAGTAATTGTGGCTTCATAGAAGGAATTCGGTAGGGCTCCATCTGTTTCAATTTTGTGGAATAGTTTGGATAATATTGGTATGAGGTCTTCTATGAAGGTTTGATAGAATTCTGCACTAAACCCGTCTGGACCTGGGCTCTTTTTGGTTGGGAGACCTTTAATGACTGCTTCTATTTCCTTAGGAGTTATGGGGTTGTTTAACTGGTTTATCTGTTCCTGATTTAACTTCGATACCTGGTATCTGTCTAGGAAATTGTCCATTTCCTGAAGATTTTCAAATTTTGTTGAATATAGGTTTTTATAGTAAGATCTGATGATTTTTTGAATTTCCTCCGAATCTGTAGTTATGTCTCCCTTTTCATTTCTGATTTTGTTAATTTGGACGCACTCTCTGTGTCCTCTCGTTAGTCTGGCTAAGGGTTTATCTATCTTGTTGATTTTCTCAAAGAACCAACTTTTGGTTCTGTTGATTCTTTCTATGGTCCTTTTTGTTTCTACTTGGTTGATTTCAGCTCTGAGTTTGATTATTTCCTGCCTTCTACTCCTCCTGGGTGTATTTGCTTCTTTTTGTTCTAGAGCTTTTAGGTGTGCTGTCAAGCTGCTGACATATGCTCTTTCCTGTTTCTTTCTGCAGGCACTCAGCGCTATGAGTTTTCCTCTTAGCACAGCTTTCATTGTGTCCCATAAGTTTGAGTATGTTGTATCTTCATTTTCATTAAATTCTAAAAAGTTTTTAATTTCTTTCTTTATTTCTTCCTTGACCAGGTTATCATTGAGTAGAGCATTGTTCAATTTCCACGTATATGTGGGCATTCTTCCCTTATTGTTATTGAAGACCAGTTTTAGGCCGTGGTGGTCCGATAGCACGCATGGGATTATTTCTATCTTTCTGTACCTGTTGAGGACCGTTTTTTGACCAATTATATGGTCAATTTTGGAGAAAGTACCATGAGGAGCTGAGAAGAAGGTATATCCTTTTGCTTTAGGATAGAATGTTCTATAA